>NC_052068.1:11939102-12239102 GCF_015852505.1 Tachyglossus aculeatus
ACTCTGGGCAAATCACTTAACTTCTCTGTGCCTCAGTTCCCTCATCTATAAAATGGGGATTAAGACTGTGAGCCCCACGTGGGACAAACTGATCACCTTGTATACCCCTAATGCTTAGAACAGTGCTTTGCACATAGTAAGCGCTTAACAAATACCATCATCATCATCATTATTGTTATTATTATTATTATTACCATTCTGTGGGAGGCCAGATTCCAAGACTAACACGATGAAGTCACAGGAGCCCCTCTGGAGAAGACGGCCCAGTTTCCCCAGACCAAAATTATTTCTCTGCACGGGAGGAAGGACGGGAACCTTTCTCTTCCCACCTGCCCCCGCCCCCAACATACACATACACACAGAATCTAGAGCCTCAGTGCTTCGACGGGACTAGAAAAATCCCCTTTTCAAGCCACTACCCTAGCTACTGAGAAGGACAAAAGCCAGTGCAGCCTCGAATAAGGAAATACGGTTCTTCTGGGAAAAGATCCAGAGAGCTGAAAGACAAAGCAGGAAACAACAACAACAAAAAATCACTCCAGCTTGAGATTTTCCTCACTCTCTCTTTCCTCACACTCTCACCTGACCCTGCCAGGATCCAGAGTTGTCTAGCACAGGCCAAATCAATCAATCAATCAATCGTATTTATTGAGCGCTTACTGTGTGCAGAGCACTGTACTAAGCGCTTGGGAAGTACAAGTTGGCAACATATAGAGACGGTCCCTACCCAACAGTGGGCTCACAGTCTAGAAGGGGGAGACAGAGAACTAAACAAAACATACTAACAAAATAAAATAAATAGAATAGATATGTACAAGTAAAATAGAGTAATAAATACGTACAAACATATAGACGTTATACAGGTGCTGTGGGGAAGGGAAGGAGGTAAGGCGGGGGGGATGGAGGAGGGAGGAGGGGGAGAAATCTACACATCTAGAATTCTATTTATTTATAGTAATGCTTGTTTACTGGATTTGATGTGTCTATATCTATAATTCTATTTATTTATATTGATGCTATTGATGCCTGTTTAGAGAAGCAGCATGGCTCAGTGGCAAGAGCAGGGGCTTGGTTCGAATCCCGGCTCTGCCACTTATCGGCTGTGTGACTTTGGGCAAGTCACTTCACTTCTCTGTGCCTCAGTTACCTCGTCTGTAAAATGGGGATTAAGACTGTGAGCCCCACGTGGGACAACCTGATCACCTTGTACTCCCTCAGCGCATAGAACAGTGTTTGGCACATAGGAAGTGCTTAATACCATCATCATTATTAGTAGTAATTTTGATGTCTGTCTCCCCCTTTTCTAGACTGTAAGCCCACTGTGGGCAGGGATTGTCTCTATTGCTGAATTGTACTTTCCAAGCACTTAGTACAGTGCCATGCACACAGTAAGCGCTCAAGGAATATGGATGGATGGATGGATGGATGAATGAATGAAAGGAGAGAATCAGAAAGCCGGAGACAGAGTGAGAAGCAACTCCCAGGAAAGACTCTATAATTTCCCCTACCCTTAATCTATTTCAACGTCTGCCTCCCCCCGCAGACCATAAGGTCCTCGTGGGTAGAAATTTAAAGCGTCTGGTACAGTGCTCTGCACACAGTAAACACTTATAAATATGATTAAATAAATATAAATCCAAAGCGGGGCCCGCTCATATTCTTTCATTCCCTCCTGCTGCCGTCTGTCGTCAGATGTATTGTCAAAGTCCACAAGAAAAGGGTTGGGACTGTTCTGCCTGCTCACCAATATTTCTGGGAACTGATGCATTTCACCAACCCCAAGACTATTTATTGAGTACCTGCTGAGTGCAGACTGCGGTACTAAAACCTCGGGAGGGTAGCACAGAGGCAAAATACGTACTCTCCGCCCTCAAGAAACCTACAGTCTAATGGGAGAGAGTGAAAAATTACTCACAAATAGGGGGAGCAAGGGGAAGAGCAAGGAAAAAAAGGTAGTAAATTCAAATACACGTAGCTGGGTGAATTCACTGAATATTCAGTGAATAGATCTATGTTCGTAAATGCTGAGGAGGGTAATAAAATATAGGCCTGGGAGTCAGAGGATCTGGGTTCTAATCCCTGCTCTGCCTTTTATCTGCTTTGTGACCTTGGGCAAGTCACTTCACTTCCCTGTGCTTCAGTTTCCTCATCTATAAAATGGGGATTAAATCCTACTTCTTCCTAGTTCGACTGTGAGCCCCATTAGGGCAGGGACTTGGTGCAACCTGATTACCATCTATCTATGCCAGTGCTGAGTACTTGGCAAGCACTTAATAAATACCATAATAATCATGATTGCTATTATTATTATTTACACACACACACATACATATAAGATCAATCAAGGGTATTTAATAATTATGGTATTTATTAAGCACTTACTATGTGCCAGGCACTGTTCTAAGCGCTGGGGTGGATAATTACTATTCTATTTATTTTATTAATGATGTGCATATAGCTATAATTCTATTTATTCTGATGGTTTTGACACCTATCTACATGTTTTGTTTTGTTGTCTGTCTCCCCCTTCTAGACTGTGAGCCCACTGTTGGGTAGGGACCGTCTCTTTATGTTGCCAACTTGTCCTTCCCAAGTGCTTAGTACAGTGCTGTGCACACAGTAAGCGCTCAATAAATACAATTGAATGAATGAATGAATTTTGATTAATGTCTCTCTACCCCTCCAGACTGTGAGCTCATTATGGGCAGGGAATGTGTCTGATGTTAAAGTGTACTCTCCCAGGGGCTTAGTACAGTGCTATGCACACAGTAAGCACTCAATAAATATGATTAATAATAAGTATTATTATTATTACTGTTAAGAGTGATGATGATGATAGTATTTGTTAAGCACTTTCATTCATTCATTCAATCAATCGTATTTATTGAGTGCTTACACTGTACTAAGCGCTTGGGAAGTACAAGTTGACAACATATACAGATGGTCCCTACCCAACAGCAGGCTCACAGTCTAGAAGATTTACTACACTTACTACACGCCAGGAACTGTACTAAGCACTGGGATGGATACAAGAAAATTGGGTCAGACACAGCATCTGTCCAAAATGGGGCTCACAGTGTCAACCCCCTTGCTTTAGAGAAGCAGCGTGGCTCAGTGGAAAGGGGCCGGGCTTTGGAGTCAGAGGTCATGGGTTCAAATCCCGGCTCCGCCAATTGTCAGCTGGGTGACTTTGGGCAAGTCACTTGACTTCTCTGGGCCTCAGTTACCTCATCTGGAAAATGGGGAAAAAGACTGTGAGCCCCCCCCGTGGGACAACCTGATCACCTTGTAACCTCCCCAGCGCTTAGAACAGTGCTTTGCACATAGTAAGCGCTTAATAAATGCCATAAAAAAACCCACTTTACAGATGAGGTAACTGAGGCCGAGAAGTGAAGTGGCTTGCCCAAGGTCACACAGCAGACAAGTGGTAGAGCCGGGATTAGAACCCATGACCTTGCAACTCCCAGGCCCATGCTCTTTCCACTACGCCATGCGGCTTCAGCGCTTAGAACAGTGCTTTGCACATAGTAAGCGCTTAATAAATGCATTATTATTATTATTATTATTATTATTATTATTATTATTCTAGAGAAGGGTGGCAGCAGGGTTGGCATGATTTGGGTTTGGCGAATTAAATGGGGGAAGGCTTCTTCTCGTCATGATTCCACATGATGCCAGCCTGTTTCTCAGAGATGGACCTCAAACTTGTTCTGGAGCCTTTAAAACCCCCAAATCCTGGTCCACATGAACCCTGAGTTGCATCCTTAACAAAAATAATAATAACTCTGGTACGTGTTAACTGCTCACGATGTGCCAAGCACTGTACAAAGCACTGGGGCAGGTACAAGATATTCGGGTCCCACCTGGGGCTCACAATGTCCGTAGGCAGGAGAACAGGCACTGAATCTCCATTTCACAGACGAGGGAACTGACGCCCAGAGAAACGAGGTGACTGGCCCCAGGTCACCCAGCAGGAATGTGGGGGAGCCAGGATTAGAACCCAGGTCCTCTGGCTTCCAGGCCCGGGATCTCGTCACTAGGCCTCGCTGCTCGGCCGAAGACCGTGGCAGCGGGAGTTGAGGCGGAGAGAGGATCGGGCTGAAAATTAAAAAAAGGACGTCAATGTGTCTATTCCGTCTCGGGGCCGGATCAGCCAAAAATGGCACCGCCCGCTGTGAAACTGGAGGACTGGCCAGCCGGGAAATCTGCCCTTTCCTCTCCATCCAACCCGCTACCAAGTTAATCCAATCACTTCTCCTCTCCTGCCTTGATTACTGCAACAGCCTCCCTGCTGACCTCCCATCATCATCATCAATCGTATTTATTGAGCGCTTACTATGTGCAGAGCACTGGACTAAGCGCTTGGGAAGGACAAATTGGCAACACATAGAGACAGTCCCTACCCAACAGTGGGCTCACAGTCTAAAAGGGGGAGACAGAGAACAGAACCAAACGTACCAACAAAATAAAATAAATAGGATAGATATGTACAAGTAAAATAAATAAATAAATAGAGTAATAAATATGTACAACCATATATACATATATACAGGTGCTACGGGGAAGGGAAGGAGGTAAGATGGGGGGATGCTGTCTCTCCTCAGTTCAGTCCATACTTCTCTCAGCTGCCTGAATCACTTTTCTACAAAAACGTTCGATCCAATTTCAATCCAATTCAATCCAATTTCAATCCAATTTCCCCGTTCCTCAAGAACCTCCAGCAGTTGCCCATCATCATCATCATCATCAATCGTATTTATTGAGCGCTTACTGTGTGCAGAGCACTGCACTAAGCGCTTGGGAAGTACAAGTTGGCAACACATAGAGACAGTCCCTACCCAACAGTGGGCTCACAGTCTAAAAGGGGGAGACAGAGAACAAAACCAAACGTACCAACAAAATAAAATAAATAGGATAGATATGTACGAGTAAAATAAATAAATAGAGTAATAAATATGTACAACCATATATACATATATACAGGTGCTGTGGGGAAGGGAAGGAGGTAAGATGGGGGGATGCTGTCTCTCCTCAGTCCAGTCCATACTTCTCTCAGCTGCCCGAATCACTTTTCTACAAAAACGTTCGATCCAATTTCAATCCAATTCAATCCAATTCAATCCAATTTCAATCCAATTTCCCCGTTCCTCAAGAACCTCCAGCAGTTGCCCATCATCATCATCATCATCAATCGTATTTATTGAGCGCTTACTGTGTGCAGAGCACTGCACTAAGCGCTTGGGAAGTACAAGTTGGCAACACATAGAGACAGTCCCTACCCAACAGTGGGCTCACAGTCTAAAAGGGGGAGACAGAGAACAAAACCAAACGTACCAACAAAATAAAATAAATAGGATAGATATGTACGAGTAAAATAAATAAATAGAGTAATAAATATGTACAACCATATATACATATATACAGGTGCTGTGGGGAAGGGAAGGAGGTAAGATGGGGGGATGCTGTCTCTCCTCAGTCCAGTCCATACTTCTCTCAGCTGCCCGAATCACTTTTCTACAAAAACGTTCGATCCAATTTCAATCCAATTCAATCCAATTCAATCCAATTTCAATCCAATTTCCCCGTTCCTCAAGAACCTCCAGCAGTTGCCCATCATCATCATCATCATCAATCGTATTTATTGAGTGCTTACTGTGTGCAGAGCACTGTACTAAGCGCTTGGGGAGTACAAGCTGGCAACACAGAGACAGTCCCTACCCAACAGTGGGCTCACAGTCTATCCATCCACCTCCGCGTCAGACAGACGCTCCTCACCATTAGCGTCAAAGCACGTGCCCCCTCCTACCTCACTTGGCTGCTCTCCCACTACAGCCCAGCCCACACGGGTCGCTCCTCTAATAATAATGATGGTATTTGTTAAGCGCTTACTATGTGCAAAGCACTGTTCGAAGCACTGGGGGATGCAAGGGGGATCAGGTTGTCCCTCGTGGGGCTCACAGTCTTCATCCCCATTTTACAGATGAGGGAACTGAGGCCCAGAGAAGTGAAGTGACTTGCCCAAAGTCACACAGCTGACAAGTGGCGTAGCCGGGATTTGAACCCGTGACCTTATGAAATCTCTCGCTCCATCCCTTCTCCCCTCCTTAACTTCCATCTTCAACCGCTCACTCTCCACTGGTTCCTTCCCCTCTGCCTTCAAACATGCCCATGTCTCTCCCATCCTAAAAAAACCCTCTCTTGACCCCACCTCACTTTCTAGTTATCGTCCCATATCCCTCCTACCATTCCTTTCCAAACTCCTTGAACGAGTTGTCTACACGCGCTGCCTAGAATTCCTCAATAACAACTCTCTCCTCGACCCCCTCCAGTCTGGCTTCCGTCCCCTTCATTCCACGGAAACTGCCCTCTCAAAGGTCACCAATGACCTCCTGCTTGCCAAATCCAACGGCTCATACTCGGTCCTAATCCTCCTCGACCTCTCAGCTGCCTTTGACACTGTGGACCACCCCCTTCTCCTCAACACGTTATCTGACCTTGGCTTCACAGACTCCGTCCTCTCCTGGTTCTCCTCTTATCTCTCCGGTCGTTCTTTCTCAGTCTCTTTTGTAGGCTCCTCCTCCCCCTCCCATCCTCTTACTGTGGGGGTTCCCCAAGGTTCAGTGCTTGGTCCCCTTCTGTTCTCGATCTACACTCACTCCCTTGGTGACCTCATTCGCTCCCACGGCTTCAACTATCATCTCTACGCTGATGACACCCAGATCTACATCTCTGCCCCTGCTCTCTCCCCCTCCCTCCAGGCTCGCATCTCCTCCTGCCTTCAGGACATCTCCATCTGGATGTCCGCCCGCCACCTAAAGCTCAACATGTCGAAGACTGAGCTCCTTGTCTTCCCTCCCAAACCTTGTCCTCTCCCTGACTTTCCCATCTCTGTTGACGGCACTACCATCCTTCCCGTTTCACAAGCCCGCAACCTTGGTGTCATCCTCGACTCCGCTCTCTCATTCACCCCTCACATCCAAGCCGTCACCAAAACCTGCCGGTCTCAGCTCCGCAACATTGCCAAGATCCGCCCTTTCCTCTCCATCCAAACCGCTACCCTGCTAATTCAAGCTCTCATCCTATCCCATCTGGACTACTGCACTAGCCTTCTCTCTGATCTCCCATCCTCGTGTCTCTCTCCACTTCAATCCATACTTCATGCTGCTGCCCGGATTATCTTTGTCCAGAAACGCTCTGGGCATATCACTCCCCTCCTCAAAAATCTCCACTGGCTACCAATCAATCTGCACATCAGGCAGAAACTCCTCACCCTGGGCTTCAAGGCTGTCCATCCCCTCGCCCCCTCCTACCTCACCTCCCTTCTCTCCTTCTCCAGCCCAGCCCGCACCCTCCGCTCCTCTGCCGCTGATCTCCTCACCGTGCCTCGTTCTCGCCTGTCCCACCATCAACCCCCGGCCCACGTCATCCCCCCGGGCCTGGAATGCCCTCCCTCTGCCCATCCGCCAAGCTAGCTCTCTTCCTCCCTTCAAGGCCCTGCTGAGAGCTCACCTCCTCCAGGAGGCCTTCCCAGACTGAGCCCCTTCTTTCCTCTCCCCCTCGTCCCCCTCTCCATCCCCCCGTCTTACCTCCTTCCCTTCCCCACAGCACCTGTATATATGTATATATGGTTGTACATATTTATTACTCTATTTATTTATTTATTTATTTTACTTGTACATTTCTATCCTACTTATTTTATTTTGTTGGTATGTTTGGTTCTGTTCTCTGTCTCCCCCTTTTAGACTGTGAGCCCACTGTTGGGTAGGGACTGTCTCTATGTGATGCCAATTTGTACTTCCCAAGCACTTAGTACAGTGCTCTGCACATAGTAAGCGCTCAATAAATACGATTGATTGATTGATTGATTGACCTCTGACTCCAAAGCCCGGGCTCTTTCCACTGAGCCACGCTGCTTCTCTGCCAGCCTTCTCACTGTATCTTGATCTCTTCTATCTCGTCGCCAACTCCTGTCCCATGTCCTGCTTCTGAAACAGAACGCCCTCCCCCTTCAAATCTAACAGACGATGACGCTCTCCCCTTCATGGCCTTATTGAAGGGACAGCTCCTCCAAGAAGCCTTCCCTAAGCCCTCCTTTCCTCTTCCCCCACTCCCTTAATAATAATAATGATGATGATGGCATTTATTAAGCGCTTACTATGTGCAAAGCACTGTTCTAAGCGCTGGGGAGGTTACAAGGTGATCAGGTTGTCCCACGGGGGGCTCACAGTCTTCATCCCCATTTTACAGATGAGGTCACTGAGGCCCAGAGAAGTAATAATAATAATAATGGCATTTATTAAGCGCTTACTATGTGCAAAACACTGTTCTAAGCGCTGGGGAGGTTACAAGGTGATCAGGTTGTCCCACAGGGGGCTCACAGTCTTCATCCCCATTTTACAGATGAGGGAACTGAGGCACAGAGAAGTGAAGTGACTTGCCCAAAGTCACCCAGCTGACAATTGGCGGAGCCGGGGTTTGAACCCATGACCTCTGACTCCAAAGCCCGGGCTCTTTCCACTGAGCCACGCTGCTCTCTTCTGCTTATGATGGCATGTATTAAGCGCTTACTATGTGCCAAGCACTGTTCTAAGCGCTAGGGGAGGTTACAAGGTGATCAGGTTGTCTCGCCGGGGGGCTCACAGTCTTCATCCCCATTTTACAGATGAGGTAACTGAGGCCCAGAGAGTCTGCTTCACCCTGACTTGCTGCCTTTATTCATCCCCGCTCCCGGACCCACATCACTGACGTCCATATCTGTCATTTATTGATTTCTATTAATGTCTGTCTCCCCCTCTGGACCGTAAGCTCGCTGAGGGCAGGGAACGTGTTTGTTTATTGTTATATAGTAGTCTCCCAAGAGCTTAGTACAGTGCTCTGCCCACAATAAGAGCTCAATAAATATGACTGAATGAGGACAAGGGAGCTGTGATTGGGTCTCGGGGGCTGCTGAAAATCGCGCCGGGCACGTGAGGCCTCCTGACAACCCGGTGACCCCGGCGGAAATCACACTGCCCTTCAAATCGTTCTTTCATTCAACTGTATTTATTGAGCGCTTACTGTGTGCACAGCACTGTACTAAGCGCTTGGGAAGTACAAGTCGGCAACATATAGAGACGGCCTCTACCCAACAACGGGCTCACAGTCTGGAAGGGGGAGACAGACAAAACAAAACATGTGGACAGGTGGCAAGTCGTCAGAATAAATAGAAATAAAGCTAGATCATCATCATCAATCGCATTTATTGAGCGCTTACTGTGTGCAGAGCACTGTACTAAGCGCTTGGGAAGTCCAAGTTGGCAACATATAGAGACAGTCCCTACCCAACAGTGGGCTCACAGTCTGGAAGGGGGAGACAGACAAAACATGTGGACAGGTGGCAAGTCGTCAGAATAAATAGAAATAAAGCTAGATCATCATCATCATCATCAATCGTATTTATTGAGCGCTTACTGTGTGCAGAGCACTGTACTAAGCGCTTGGGAAGTCCAAGTTGGCAACATATAGAGACGGTCCCTACCCAACAACGGGCTCACAGTCTAAAAGGGGGAGACAGAGAACAAAACCAAACATACTAACAAAATAAAATAAATAGAATAGATATGGACAAGTAAAATAAATAAATAGAGTAACAAATATGTACAAACATATACATAGATACAGGTGCACATCATTAAGAAAATAAATAGAATAGTAAATACGTACAAGTCAAATAGAGTAATAAATCTGTACAAAAATATATACACGTGCTGTGGGGAGGGGAAGGAGGTAGTTCATTCTTTCAATCGTATTGATTGAGCGCTTACTGTGTGCAGAGCACTGTACTAAGCGCTTGGGAAGTACAAGTTGGCAACGGATAGAGACGGTCCCTACCCAACAGCAGGGGGGATGGGGAGTCCTGGCTCTGCCACTTGTCCGCTGTGTGACCCTGGGCAAGTCACTTCACTTCTCTGGGCCTTGGTTACCTCCTCATGTGAGCCCCATGTGCGACAGGGATTGTGTCCAACCTGAATACCTTGTACCCGCCACGGCGCTTCGAACATTGATTGATTGTACATATTTATTACTCCATTTATTTATTTTACTTGTACATATCCATTCTATTTATTTTATTTTGTTAATATGTTTGGTTTTGTTCTCTGTCTCCCCCTTCTAGACTGTGAGCCCACTGTTGGGTAGGGACTGTCTCTGTATGTTGCCAACTTGTACTCCCAAGCACTTAGTACAGTGCTCTGCACACAGTAAGCGCTCAATAAATACAATTGATTGATTGATTGATTGATTGAACAGAGCAGCCTCGCCAGTGCTATAAAAATGTAAAATAAAATAAAAAGGGACTGATTTGGGGGACCAGCCAGTTAGCCAAAGCCCCTGAGCTCCCTGCTCTGTAACATGAGGCCGTGAAGCCTTCCCTTCTAGATTGTGAGCCCGCCGTTGGGTAGGGACCATCTCTATATGGTGCCAACTTGTAATAATAATAATAATGATGGCATTTATTAAGCGCTTACTATGTGCAAAGCACTGTTCTAAGCGCTGGGGAGGTTACAAGATGATCAGGTTGTCCCACGGGGGGCTCACAGCCTTTTAGACTGTGAGCCCACTCTTTTAGACTGTGAGCCCACTGTTGGGTAGGGACTGTCTCTATGTGATGCCAATTTGTACTTCCCAAGCGCTTAGTACAGTGCTCTGCACATAGTAAGCGCTCAATAAATACGATTGATTGATTGATTGATTTGTCCCCATTTTCCAGATGGGGGAACTGAGGCCCAGAGAAGTGAGGTGACTGGCCCAAAGTCACACAGCTGACAAGTGGTGGAGCCGGGGTTTGAACCCACGACCTCTGACTTCAAAGCCCGTGCCCTTTCCACTGAGCCACGCTGCTTCCCAAGAGCTTAGTACAGTGCTCTGCACACAGTAAGCGCTCAATCAATACGACTGAATGAATGAATGAATGAATGAATGGGGAGGAGGAGAGGAAAAAGGGGGGTCAGTCTGGGACTCCTCCTGGACTCCGGACGGGGCGGCCCTAACGCTCCCCAACCCTGCCAGCTTCACCTTTGCTCGGCCAGGAACCTGGATTGGGTCTCCAGGGAAAAACGACCGGATGACTCTTACTCAACGGGCATGCCGGGGTCAAAGGGCGATCCCGGGAATGTCGGTGACCCCCAAAGGCGGCTCCTCCCCTGCCGCTGGAGCCTCCGGGGACCCCGGGGCCCGCATCGCCCAGCCTGCCGGCCTGCTTTTTGATGGCTGCCGTAGAGGAGAGCAAAGGTGGAGAAGAGAAGAGGGGGAGAGGGACGGTTGGCAAGCGTCTCCTGCTCGGGAAGGGCCCGCTCGCCCTTGGGACCCTCATTCATTTCCCCAGAAATGAGAAAGCATTGGCATTGGCAAGTATGTTGCCAACTTGTACTTCCCAAGCGCTTACTACAGTGCTCTGCACACAGTAAGCGCTCAATAAATGCGACAGATTGAGAAAGGGGAGACGAGCGGGAAAGGGAGGCCAACCAAGATCGTAGCAGGAGCCAGAGTCCCCGGACTTTAATCCCCCTGAGCGGGAATCAATCGATCAATCAATCGTATTTATTGAGCGCTTACTATGTGCAGAGCCTGTACTAAGCGCTTGGGAAGTACAAATTGGCAACATATAGAGACAGTCCCTACCCAACAGTGGGCTCACAGTCTAAAAGGGGGAGACAGAGAACAAAACCAAACATACTAACAAAATAAAATAAATAGGATAGATATATACAAGTAAAATAGAGTAATAAATATGTACAAACCAAACATACTAACAAAACCAAACGTACTAACAAAATAAAATAAATAGAATAGATATATACAAGTAAAATAAATAAATAAATAGAGTAATAAATATGTACAAACATACATACATATATCCAGGTGCTGTGGGGAAGGGAAGGAGGTAAGATGGGGGGGATGGAGAGGGGGACGAGGGGGAGAGGAAGGAAGGGGCTCAGTCTGGGAAGGCCTCCTGGAGGAGGTGAGCTCTCAGCAGGGCCTTGAATAAATACAATTGATTGATTGATTGATTGATTGAGAAAGGGGAGACGAGCGGGAAAAGGAGGCCAACCAAGATCGTAGCAGGAGCCAGAGTCCCCGGACTTTAATCCCCCTGAGCGGGAATCAATCGATCAATCAATCGTATTTATTGAGCGCTTACTATGTGCAGAGCACTGTACTAAGCGCTTGGGAAGTACAAATTGGCAACATATAGAGACAGTCCCTACCCAACAGTGGGCTCACAGTCTAAAAGGGGGAGACAGAGAACAAAACCAAACATACTAACAAAATAAAATAAATAGGATAGATATATACAAGTAAAATAGAGTAATAAATATGTACAAACCAAACATACTAACAAAACCAAACGTACTAACAAAATAAAATAAATAGAATAGATATATACAAGTAAAATAAATAAATAGAGTAATAAATATGTACAAACATATATAGATATATCCAGGTGCTGTGGGGAAGGGAAGGAGGTAAGATGGGGGGGATGGAGAGGGAGACGAGGGGGAGAGGAAGGAAGGGGCTCAGTCTGGGAAGGCCTCCTGGAGGAGGTGAGCTCTCAGAAGGGCCTTGAATAAATACGATTGATTGATTGATTGATTGATTGAGAAAGGGGAGATGAGCGGGAAAAGGAGGCCAACCAAGATCGTAGCAGGAGCCAGAGTCCCAGGACTTTAATCCCCCTGAGCGGGAAGCCTGGCTTCGAACTCAACCGCACTCTCCCAAACCCCCGGGACACTGCTCCGCCACAGCGGGTACTCAATAAATACCATGGGTAGGGACCGTCTCCATATGTTGCCGACTTGTACTTCCCAAGCGCTTAGTACAGTGCTCTGCACACAGTAAGCGCTCAATAAATACGATTGATGATGATGATGAGTGGATTAACTGTGGAGGAATAAAGGGGAATTAAAACTATGAGCCCCCCGTGGGACAACCTGATCACCTTGTAACCTCCCCAGCGCTTAGAACAGTGCTTTGCACATAGTAAGCACTTAACAAATACCATAATAATAATTATTATTATGATTATTAACTGATTCACTGACTGGTAATAATAATAATGGTACTTGTTAAGTGCTATGTGCCAGACACTGTACCGCTGTGGGCAGGGATTGCCTCTCTTTATTGCTGTATTGTGCTTTTCAAGCGCTTAGTACAGTGCCCTGAACACAGTAAGAGCTCAATAAATACGACTGAATGAATGAATGTGAGCCCGTTGTTGGGTAGGGCCTGTCTCTATATGTTGCCGACTTGGACTTCCCAAGCGCTTAGAGAAGCAGCATGGCTCAGTGGCAAGAGCCCGGGCTTTGGAGTCAGAGGTCATGGGTTCAAATCTCGGCTCCGCCGCTTTGTCAGCTGGGTGACTTTGGGCAAGTCACTTCATCTCTCTGTGCCTCAGTTCCCTCAGCTGTAAAATGGGGATGAAGACTGTGAGCCCCGCGTGGGACAACCTGATCACCTTGTATCTACCCCAGCGCTTAGAACAGTGTGTGGCACATAGTAAGCGCTTAACAAATACCATCATTATTATTAGTAGTAGTATAGTGTTCTGCACACAGTAAGCGCTCAAAAAATACGATTGAATGAATGAATGAAGTAGGATATAAGAAAATTGGGTTGGACACAGTCCCTGTCCCTCATAGGGCTCACAGTCTCACTCCCCATTTTCCAGATGAGGTCACTGAGGCCCAGAGAATCAATCAATCAATCAATCGTATTTATTGAGCGCTTACTGTGTGCAGAGCACTGTACTAAGCGCTTGGGAAGTACAAGTTGGCAACATATAGAGACAGTCCCTACCCAACAGTGGGCTCACAGTCTAAAAGGGAAGTGAAGTGACTTCCCCAAGGTCCCACAGCAGACAAGGGGCAGAGTCAGCATTAGAACCCACGACCTTCTGACTCCCAAGCCTGTACTTCTGTTCACTAGACCATGCTGCTGTGTGACCTTGGGCGAGTCCCTTCACTCCTCTGGGCCTCAGTGACCTCATCTGGAAGATGGGGGTGACGACTGCGAGACCCCCGTGGGACAACCTGATCACACAGTAAGCGCTCAATAAATACGATTGATGATGATGATGATCACCCTGAATCCTTCCCAGCGCTCAGAACAGTGCTTTGCACATAGTAAGCGCTTAACCAATGCCGTCATTATTAGTAATAATACTAGTAGCATCTGTTAATCACTTACTACGTGTCGAGCGCTGTTCTAAACGTAGATAGAAGTTAACCAGGTTGACCGCAGTCCCTCCAAACTGGGGGCTCACGGTCTAAGAACTGTGTAGTGGACGGTCCTCATACTACGGAGGAGGACTGAGAAGGAGCAGTGTGGCCTAAAGGTTCGAACACAGGCCTGGGAATCAGGAAGACTTGGGCTCGAATCCCCGTCTGGCCACTTGCCAAATAAATCTATCCGCGTGAATCCGCTGAATAGACAATAAAGTATATCTATGTTCATAAATGCTACGGATGGCAATAAAATCATACTGATAAGGGTATTTATTGAGCGCTTACTATGTGCCGAGCACCGTTCACAGACCGGGAGTCGGAGGATCTGGGTTCTAATCCCTGTGAGCAACATGGCACAGTGGAAAGAGCCTGGGCTTTGGAGTCAGAGGTCAATCAATCAATCAATCAATTGTATTTATTGAGCGCTTACTGTGTGCAGAGCACTGCACTAAGCGCTTGGGAAGTACAAGTTGGCAACATCTAGAGACGGTCCCTACCCAACGGTGGGCTCACAGTCTAAAAGGGGGAGACAGAGAACAAAACCAAACATACTAACAAAACAAAATAAATAGAATGGATATGTGCAAGTAAAATAAATAAATAAATAAATCGAGTAATAAATATGTACAAACATCTATACAGGTGCTGTGGGGAAGGGAAGGAGGTAAGATGGGGGGATGGAGAGGGGGACAAGGGGGAGAGGAAGGAAGGGAGAGGTCATGGGTTCTAATCCCGACTCTGCCACCTGTCTGCTGGGTGACTTTGGGCAAGTCACTTCACTTCTCTGTGCCTCAGTTCCCTCATCTGTAAAACGGGGATTAAGACTGTGAGCCCCAAGTGGGACAACCTGATTACCTTGTACATCTCCCCAGCGCTTAGAACAGTGCTGTTTTAGACTGTGAGCCCACTGTCGGGTAGGGACCGTCTCTCTATGTTGCCAACTTGTACTTCCCAAGCGCTTAGTACAGAGCTCTGCACACAGTAAGCGCTCAAGAAATACGATTGAGTGAATGAATGCTTGACACATAGTAAGCGCTTAACAAATACCATCATTTAGAGAAGCAGCGTGGCTCAGTGGCAAGAGCCCGAGCTTGGGAGTCAGAGGCTGTGGGTTCTAATCCCGGCTCCGCTACTTGTCAGCTGTGTGACTCTGGGCAAGTCACTTGACTTCTCTGGGCCTCGGTGTCCTCATCTGGAAACTGGGGATTGAGACTGCGAGCCCCAAGTGGGACAACCGGATCACCTTGTATCTCCCCCGGCGCTTAGCACAGTGCTTGGCACAGAGTAAGCGCTTAACGGATGGCATCAGGATGATTCTTGTTGGGGTTGGGTTCTCACCGATGTCGTCTCCGTGCCCCATCTTGGCCAGGGCGAAGAGCAGCTCCGGGGAGAGCACGGGGGGGATGCCCTGCAGCATCACCGCGCACCGGACGGACACCGCGCACCGGGCACCGCGCACCGGACACCGCAAGGGGGCGCGGCGGGGACACCGAGCACCGGACGGACAGCGCGCACCGGGCACCGCAAGGGGGCGCGGCAGGGAAACCGTGCGCCGGGCGGACACCGCGCACCGGACACCGCAAGGGGGCGCAGCAGGGACAGCGCGCACCGGACGGGCACCGCGCACCGGACACCGCAAGGGGGCGCGGCGGGGACGGCGCGGTGGGAACTCGGGCCTGACACCGCGGGGACCCAGCCGGGGCACTGCGGACAGAGGGGCCCACAGAAAGGGGGCGGGGCCTCGGTGAGGGGAAGGGATTGGAGGAAGGAAGAGGGGCGTGGCCAGGAGGGAGGGGGCGGGGCCTCGGCGGGGGCGGGAAAGGGATTGGAGGAAGGCAGAGGAGGGAGGGGCCAGGAGGAGGGGGCGTGGCCTCGGCGGGGGCGGGAAGGGGATTGGAGGAAGGCAGTGGAGGGAGGGGCCAGGATGAGGGGGGCGGGGCCTCGGCGGGGGGCGGGAAGGCGATTGGAGGAAGACGGTGGGGGCGGGGCAAGGAGGAAGGGGGCGAGGCCTCGGAGGGGGCGGGAAGGGGATTGGAGGAAGGCAGCGGAGGGAGGGGCCAGGGGGAAGGGGGCGGGGCCCCGGCGGGGGGCGGGAAGGGGATTCATTCATTCATTCAATAGTATTTATTGAGCGCTTACTGTGCGCAGAGCACTGTACTAAGCGCTTGCGAAGTACATGTTTGCAACGTATAGAGGCGGTCCCTACCCAACAGCGGGCTCACAGTCGGGAGCAGCTGGGGGGCGGGGCCTCGGCGGGAGCAGGAAGGGGATTGGCGGAAGGCGGAGGGGGCGGGGCCTCGGCGGGGGCCGGGAAGGGGATTGGAGGCAGGCGGCGGGGGCGGAGCCTCGGCGGGGGAGGGAAGGGGATTGGAGGAAAACGAAGGGGGTGGGGCCAGGAGAAAGGGGGCGGGGCTTCGTCGGGGGGCGGGAAGGGGATTGGCGGAAGGCGGCGGGGGGCGGGGCCGGGTAGCGAATGAGGGCAGAGCGGTCCGAACTCGGGCCCGCGAGTCACGTGGTCCTGGGTTCTAATCCTGACTCTGTCTCGTCCCTGCTGGACTACCTTGGGAAAGCCGCTTCACTTCTCTGGGCCTCAGTTCCCTCACCTGGAAAATGGGGATTGAGCCCGCGAGCCCTACGGGGGACAGGGATTGTGTCCAACCCGATTGCCTTGCATCCACTCCAGCGCTTAGTACAGTGCCTGACACATAGTAAGGGAGGGGAAGAAGCGTGGCTCAGTGCAAAGAGCCCGGCCTTCGGAGTCAGGGGTCCGGGCTCTGCCACTTGTCAGCTCTGTGACCTTGGGCAAGTCACTTCACTTCTCTGGGCCTCAGTTGCCTCATCTGTAAAATGGGGATTGAGACTGTGAGTCCCACGTGGGACAACCTGATCACCTTGTATCCTCCCCAGCGCTTAGAACAGTGCTTTGCAAATAGTGAGCGCTTAACAAATGCCATTATTATTATTATTCATTCATTCATTCAATCATATTTATTGAGTTCTTACTGTGTGCAGAGCACTGTACTAAGCGCTTGGGAAGTACAAGTTGGCAAAGTATAGAGACGGTCCCTACCCAACAGTGGGCTCGTAGTCTAGAAGGGGCAGACAGAGAACATGAATAAATGAATGAACGAGTGAATGAATGAACGGATGAGTGAATGAATTAATGAATGAGTGAGTGGATGAATGAATTAATGAGTGAGTGAGTTCATGAATGAATGAGTGGATGAATGAATTAATGAATGAGTGAGTGGATGAATGAATTAATGAATGAATGAGTGAGTGGATGAATGAATGAATGAATGAGTGGATGAATGAATTAATGAATGAATGAGTGGATGAATGAATTTGAATGAATGAATTAATGAATGAATGAGTGAGTGGATTAATGAATTAATGAGTGAGTGAGCGAATGAATGAATGAGTGAGTGGATTAATGAATTAATGAGTGAGTGGATGAATGAATTAATGAGTGAGTGAATGAATGAATTAATGAATGAATGAGTGAGTGAGTGGATTAATGAATTAATGAATGAGTGAGTGAGTGGATTAATGAATTAATGAGTGAATGAATGAATGAATTAATTTTTAGACTGTGAGCCCACTGTTGGGTAGGGACTGTCTCTATATGTTGCCAATTTGTACTTCCCAAGCGCTTAGTACAGTGCTCTGCACATAGTAAGCGCTCAATAAATACGGTTGATGATGATGATGATGATTAATGAGCGAGTGAATGAATAAACGAATGAGTGAACGAATGAAAGAATGAATGAACGAGTAAATGAATGACTGGTGCGCGGGGAGAGGGCGGGCGGGCGGGCGGCCAGCCCTCTGTCTAAGCACAGGATGCCCCCGTGTGGCGGTCAGGAGTAACTTCATACAATCCTGAGGCCTCGATGCCGGTCATTTCCAAATCAATCAACCAATCGATCAGTGGTATTTACCCTGTTCTTACTGCGCGCAGAGCACTGTACTAAGCGCTTGGGAGAGTACACTACAACAGAGTTGGTGAACGGGTTTTCTGCCCACGAGGAGTTTACAGTCCAGAGCCGGGAGGCAGCCACTTGTCTGCTGTGTGACCCTAGGCAAGTCACTTCACTTCTCTGGGCCTCAGTGACCTCATCTGGGAAAGGGGGATTAACTCCGTGAGCCCCATATGGGACAGTCATTCGGTCGTCTTTATTGAGCGCTTGGTGTGTGCAGAGCACTGTACCAAGCGCTGAGGAGAGGACAAGGTAACAACAGACACATTCCCCCACAGAGGCTAAAGCAGCGTGGCTCAGTGGACAGAGCCCGGGCTTAGGAATCAGAGGTCATGGGTTATAATAATAATAAATAATGGCATTTATTAAGCACTTACTATGTGCAAAGCACTCTTCTAAGCACTGGGGAGGTTACAAGGTGATCAGGTTGTCCCACGGGGGGCTCACTGTCTTAATCCCCATTTTACAGATGAGGTAACTGAGGCTAAGAGAAGTTAAGTGACTTGCCCAAAGTCACACAGCTGACAATTGTTGGAGCAGGGATTTGAACCCAACAAGTCACTTGTTGGAAAGCCCGGGGTCTTTCCACTGAGCCACGCCGCTAATCCCGACTCTGCCACATATCAGCTGTGTGACTTTGGGCAAGTAATAATAATAATAATAATAATGGCATTTGTTAAGCGCTTACTATGTGCAAAGCACTGTTCTAAGCGCTGGGGGGGATACAAGGTGATCAAGGTTGTTCCTCATGGGGCTCACAGTCTTCATCCCCATTTTACAGATGAGGTAACTGAAGCGCAGAGAGGTTAAGTGACTTGCCCAAAGTCACACAGCAGACAAGTGGCAGAGCCAGGATTTGAAGTCACTTCACTTCTCTGTGCCTCAGTTACCTCATCTATAAAATGGGGATTAAGATTGTAAACCCCACTTGGGACAACCTGATCACCTTGTATTCCCCCCCTAGCGCTTAGTGCTTGGCACATAGTAAGCGCTTAACAAATACCATCATTATTATTCCTGCCCACCACAAGCTTACAGTCAGAAGGGGGAGACAGACATTAATATAAATGGATGAAGAAGTAAATGCAGATTTACAGATGAGGGAACTGAGGCCCAGAAGAGTGAAGTGACTTGTCCAAGGTCCCACAGCAGACAAGCCGGGGATTAGACTGTGAGCCCGTTGTTAGGTAGGGATCGTCTCTGTTGTCGAATTGTACTTTCTGTGCTCAATAAATACGATTGAATGAATTCATTCAATCGTATTTATTGAGCGCTTACTGCATGCAGAGCACTGTACTAAGCGCTTGGGAAGAACAAGTCGGCAACATATAGAGATGGTCCCTACCCAACAACGGGCTCACAGTCTAGAAGGGGGAGACAGACAACAAAACAAAACATGTAGAGAGGTGTCAAAATCGTGAGAACAAATAGAATTAAAGCTATATGCACATCATTAACAAAATAAATAGAATAGTCAATATGTCCACCTCCCTCATGAGAACCCAGGTCCTTCTGATTCCCAAGCCCAGGCTCGATCCACGAGGCCATGCTGCTTCTTGTCAGCTGTGTGACGTTAGGCAAGTCACTTCACTTCTCTGTACCTCAGGTACCTCATCTGTAAAATGGGGATTTCACTCATTCATTCATTCAATCGTATTTATTGAGCGCTTACTGTGTGCAGAGCACTGTACTAAGCACTTGGGAAGTACAAGTTGGCAACATATAGAGACGGTCCCTACCCAACAGCGGGCTCACAGTCTAGAAGGGGGAGACAGACAACAAAACAAAACATATTAACCAAATAAAATAAATAGAATAAATATGTACAAGTAGAGTAATAAATATGTACAAACATATACACAGGTGCTGTGGGCGGTCATTCATTCATTCAATCGTATTTATTGAGCGCTTACTGTGTGCACAGCACTGTACTAAGCGCTTGGGAAGTCCAAGTTGGCAACACATAGAGACGGTCCCTACCCAACAGTGGGCTCACAGTCTAGAAGGGGGAGACAGACAACAAAACATATTAACCAAATAAAATAAACAGAATAAATATGTACAAGTAGAGTAATAAATATGTACAAACATATATACAGGTGCTGTGGGCCGTCATTCATTCATTCATTCAATCATATTTATTGAGCGCTTACTGTGTGCAGAGCACTGTACTAAGCGCTTGGGAAGTCCAAGTTGGCCACATATAGAGACGGTCCCTACCCAACAGTGGGCTCACAGTCTAGAAGGGGGAGACAGACAACAAAACAAAACATATTAACCAAATAAAATAAATAGAATAAATATGTACAAGTAAAGTAAATAGAGTAATAAATATGTACAAACATATATACAGGTGCTGTGGGCGGTCATTCATTCATTCAATCGTATTTATTGAGCGCTTACTGTGTGCACAGCACTGTACTAAGCGCTTGGGAAGTCCAAGTTGGCAACACATAGAGACGGTCCCTACCCAACAGTGGGCTCACAGTCTAGAAGGGGGAGACAGACAACAAAACATATTAACCAAATAAAATAAATAGAATATTCATTCATTCAATCGTATTTATTGAGCGCTTACGGTGTGCACAGCACTGTACTAAGCGCTTGGGAAATACAAGTTGGCAACATATAGAGACGGTCCCTACCCAACAGCGGGCTCACAGTCTATAAGGGGGAGACAGGCAACAAAACAAGACACATTAACAAAATAAAATAAATAGAATATTCATTCATTCATTCATTCAATCGTATTTAATAATAATAATAATAATGGCATTTATTGAGTGCTTACTATGTGCAGAGCACTGTTCTAAGCGCTGGGGAATTTACAAGGTGATCAGGTTGTCCCACGTGGGGCTCACAGTCTTCATCCCCATTTTACAGATGAGGGGACTGAGGCCCAGAGAAGTTAAGTGACTTGCCCAAAGTCACACAGTTGAAAAGTGGTGGAGGCAGGATTTGAACCCATGACCTCTGACTCCAAAGCCCATGCTTTTTCCACTGAGCCAAACTGCTTCTCTGAGCGCTTTGAGTGTAAGCGTATTTGAGCGCTTACTGTGTGCAGAGCACTGTACTAAGCGCTTGGGAAGTCCAAGTTGGCAACATATAGAGACGGTCCCTACCCAACAGCGGGCTCACAGTCCAGAAGGGGGAGACGGACAACAAAACGAGACATATTAACCAAATAAAATAAATAGAATAAATATGTACAAGTAAATAAATAGAGTAATAAATACGTACAAGCATATACACAGGTGCTGTGGGAGGTCATTCATTCATTCATTCAATCGTATTTATTGAGCACTTACTGTGTGCAGAGCACCAAGAAATATTATATTTTTTGGAGAGGATCCCCGGAGATTGAGAGTCTGTTGGCTAGGACTCTGGAGGAACGATACTCCTGATCCTCGGGGGAGAAGGACGTGTCCCCCGAAACACTACCGGCAAGAACGGAGAGTCCTGGAGGGGAAAACAGTAGATGCGGGGGACGACGGTCTGAGCCGGATCGGTTCTCATTTGTGACCTTGAAAAGAATGGATTAAATCTTGTTTGAGATCTCAGATCATCATCATCAGCGATCGCATTTATTGAGCGCTTACTGTGTGCAGAGCACTGTACTAAGCGCTTGGGAAGTACAAATTGGCAACATATGGAGACGGTCCCTACCCGAAAGTAGGCTCACGGTCTAAAAGAATAGATAGGGCTTGGGTGCCAGGGAGGAGCGGGCACGGGAAGGAACGCTTCTGCAACTAGCCCTGGCATGGGCAGGCACAGAGCAAATGGGACCCCAGAGGACATGGGTTCTAATCCCACCTCTGCCACTTGTCTGCTGTGTGAACTTGGGCAAGCCGCTGAACTTCTCTGGGCCTCACTTACCTCACCCGTAAAATGGGGATTAAGACTGTGAGCCCCAGGGGGGACAACCTGATTACCTTGCATCTACTGCTGTGCTTAGAACAGTGCTTGGCACATAGTAAGCGCTTAATGTGGCTCAGTGGGCAGAGCACAGGTTTTGGAGTCATATATACCTGTATATATGTATGTACATATTTATTACTCTTATTTGTACATATCTATTCTATTTATTTTATTTTGTTAGTATGTTTGGTTTGGGTCTCTGTCTCCCCCTTTTAGACTGTGAGCCCACTGTTGGGTAGGGACTCTATATGTTGCCAATTTGTACTTCCCAAGTGCTTAGTACAGTGCTCTGCACATACTAAGCGCTCAATAAATACGGTTGATGATGATGATGGAGTCAGAGGTCATGGGTTCAAATCCCAGCTCCGCCAGTTGTCAGCTGTGTGACTTTGGGTAAGTCACTTAACTTCTCTGGGCCTCAGTTCCCTCATCTGTAAAATAGGGATTAAGACCGAGAGTCCCCTGTTGGACAACCTGATCACCTTGTAACCTCCCCAGCACTTAGAACAGTGCTTTGCACATAGTAAGCACTTAATAAATGTCATTATTATTATTATTCAACGACTCTAGGGGGGTGCAGAGTCTTGGGGAACAGTGAGTAACAGTGGGTAACAAATCTGGGGATGCTCAGAGCAAAATCCAGTTACGGGAGTTAGGAAATGTCTAGCCTTTCATTTATTCATTCAATCGTATTTATTGAGTGCTTACTGTGTGCAGAGCACCACACTAAGCTCTTGGGAAAGTACAATACAATAAACGGACATTCCCCGGCACAGCGAGTTTACAGTCTAGAGCAGGGGAGACAAACATTAATATTAATAAATTACAGATGCGGACCTAAGTGCCGTGGGGCTGGGGGGTCGCCGGGGGACAGACGAACAAAGGGAGCAAGTCAGGGCGATGCACAAGGGAGTGGGAAAAGAGGAAAGGGGGGCTCAGGGAAGGCCTCTGACTGTAAGCTCATCCCTCTAGACTGTAAACCCAGTGCGGGCAGGAAATGTGTTTAATTAATCAATGGTATTGAGTGCTTTACTGTCTGCAAAGCACTGTTCTAAGAGTTGGTAGACACATTCCTGCCCAGATGATTTACAGTCTAGAGGGGGAAACACCATCATCAATCGTATTTATTGAGCGCTTACTGTGTGCAGAGCACTGTACTAGGCGCTTGGGAAGTACAAATTGGCAACGTATAGAGACAGTCCCTACCCAACAGCGGGCTCACACTTCTAAATGAAGTGCAGATTTGTACATAAGGGCTGTGGAGCCGAATATGAAGTGCTAAAGGCTAGAGATCCAAATACAAGGGCAATGCAAAAAAGGAAATGAGGGATATATATATATACACACACACATATACACAAATGTGTGTGTGTGTGTGTGTGTGTGTGTGTGTGTGTGTGTGTGAGCTCGTTGTTGGGCAGGGATTGTCTCTGTTGCCAAATTGTACTTTCCAAGCGCTTAGTACAGTGCTCTGCACACAGTAAGTGCTCAATAAATACGATTGAATGAATGAATGAATCTATAACTCTATGAATTTATGTTGACGCCTGTTTACTTGTTCTGATGCCTGTCTCCCCCCTTCTAGACTGTAAAGCCCAACCAATCAATCAATCGTATTTATTGAGCACTTACTGTGTGCAGAGCACTGTACTAAGCACTTGGGAAGTACAAGTTGGCAAGGGACAGGGATTGTGTGGACAGGGATTGTCTCTCTTTACTGCTGAATCGTACTCTCCCAAGTGCTTAGTACAGTGCTCTGAACACAGTGAGCGCTCAATAAATGAGTGAATGAATGAATGAATAAGACTCCCCCAAAACCTATGCAAAACAGCACGAGAATTGGAGGGCTTCAGGACTCGGTGGGAGGCTGGTCCAGGCATTCCTTAAGTGACTCCGAGGGGCTCCTTCGGTCTGGATTTAGGGGACTGAAAACCTCCGGTCATGACACGCCCACCTAAACACGGCCTCCCGTATTCTCTCCTTCCTACTGTATATATGGTTGTACATATTTATTACTCTATTTATTTATTTATTTATTTATTTTACTTGTACATTTTTATCCTATTTATTTTATTTTGTTGGTATGTTTGGTTCTGTTCTCTGTCTCCCCCTTTTAGACTGTGAGCCCACTGTTGGGTAGGGACTGTCTCTATGCATTGCCAATTTGTACTTCCCAAGCGCTTAGTACAGTGCTCTGCACATAGTAAGCGCTCAATAAATACGATTGATTGATTGATTGATACTGGGTGCTGGTCGCTTGACTGCCTGCCTCTTTCCACCACAGTGTGAATTCCTCGAGGAGGCGGGCCGCATTTTTTACCGTCTATTAGATGTGCTCAAGTGCCCTAATACAGCTCTTGGCACCCACTAGACACTCATTAATACTGATGGAAGCGATCATAATACAATGTAACACATTTTATTAGCCTTTGTGGTTCCCTAGAGCTCTCTTGCGACGTGACAGTCAAGTTATGGGACTGGACGGGAAAGCTTAGTTTTCTCCCGTGCTGTTTAGCGTCCCACAAGTCAATGACTGGACTTCCATTTCCTTTACTCTGATACACACCTTTCAGTACCCCACTTCCCCTACGACGTAGTTTTCGCTTATCTTAAAGAGGTGTTTTGAAGACTAAAGGACACTGATCAAAAGAGCACGATTCTTGAGCCAAAAGAAAGGGAATCTCGGTATCACTATTTAATAAGTCAGCACAATGGATTTAGGATCAAATCAAATTCAGGCGGCTCTGAATCCCCCAACGATCAAACAGCGTCGATGATATTTTTCCACACCAAACCGAGAAGTCTACGAAAATGAACCTTCCGTTCCTGAAATTAAGAGACGCTTTCTTGATGATCATTAAAAATGTACCTAGCAGGATCTCTGAGGGCCAGCGATACCTTTACATCCGAATGCTAAAATGCTCCTGATTCCGGAGCTAAACGATCAGCAGGGGACAGAAAGACTAAGGCGAATTACTTCGGTGCCTTTGAAACACAACCTTGAATTCCAGAACCCGGTTACGAAAAGGCCCAGGGCCAGGACACGGCTCTCTCACTCTTGAAGAATGCTGCAGTCTTGTGGGTTTTAGGCACGTTGGGCGATCTCAATTTTATCTGTCAGAGACTGATTTTTGCTTTTTAATCCAGCCATTCTAAAGGGGAAGAGACACACTCTAATGCCAATTCCACAGCGATTAGGACGCGTCAGCTAACGGTCAGTGGTCTTTGAAGTTGGCCTTTCTCTTCTCCACGAAGGCGCTCATTCCTTCCTTCCTGTCATCCTTCCAAGGGAATAAGAGAGAATGATTAGAAGGTGGAAGTGGCACTTCTTTCCCATCCAGGCCCCTCGCAGTCTCTGATTTTCCTTGATCAAATGTGAACTACACATCTCCACCACCCCAGACCTGCCTCTGTACAAAAGACAGAAGCAGTGTGGCCTAATGGGTAGAGTACGAACGAGCCTGGGAGACAGAAGGACCTGGGTTCTGATCCTGGCTCCGCCACCTGTCCGCGTGTGACCTTGTGCAAGTCACTTCGCTTCTGTGACCTTGAGCAAGTCGCTTCGCTTCTCTGGGCCTCGGTTCCCTCATCTGTAAAATGGGGATTAAGACTGGGAGCCCTATGTGGGACAGGGACTGTGTCCAACCCCATTAGCTAAGAATCTAGCCCACTGTTTAGTACAGTGCCAGTACAGAGTACGCACTTTACAAATATCGCAATTACTGCTATTATTATATCTGTTTGCTCCTTTCAATCAATCAATCAATCAATCGTATTTATTGAGCGCTTACTATGTGCAGAGCACTGTACTAAGCACTTGGGAAGTACAAATTGGCAACACTTGCCAGAAGGGAGCTTTTCTCCTCAACCAGCCCAGTTCCCTCCCTGTTCGACAAACTTGAGATTGCTTCCCCCATTCTCAACGGGCCACTCCTTCTGGGCTTGTCAGGACACATCCAGACCTATTCCTGCTTCATAATCATAATAATGATATTTGTTAAGCGCTTAATATGTGTCAAGCACCGTTAGTACAGTGCTGTGCACACAGTAAGCGCTCAATAAATACAACTGAATGAATGAATGAGTGACGCAGTAAGCGCTCAATACAATTGAATGAATGAATGACGCAAGCTAATCAGGTTGGACACAGTCCCTGCCCCACATGGGTTCATAGTCTTAATCCCCATTTTACTGATGAGGCCCAGAAGTGACTTGCCCAAGGTCACAGAGCAGACAAGAAGCGGAGCCAAAATGAGCAGCCAGGTCCTTCTGAATCCCAGGCCTACGCTCTCGACGCACTAGGCCACGCGGCTTCTCCGCTTGTCCAAGCTGGTTGATGCCCGCCTGCCGATTCACTCAGTCCATCGTATTTATTGAGTGCTGTACTAAGCGCCTGGAAAGTACGATTCAGCAAAAGAGAGACGATCCCCGTCCACACCGGGTTGCCCCTGGCCCAGGCACCGTTCCCCCCCGCCCCAAATAGCCAGCACTTTGCCTTTCCTAGGAGTCGCCCGCAGATGCATTCGTTGCGGACTGACCCTTTCCCGGGAAGGAATTCCCAATGGGCAGTCACTGCGGACCTGTAGTTGCCCTGGGATGATTACAAAATCATCCTCCTCCCCACCCCAAAGCCCTGCTTCCACCCCGAAAGCCTCCTGGGGGGCAGGAGGAGGGATGCTTTGTCTCAACTGTCCCCTAGCTCTAGTCCCAGCCCCTGAAAGGGTTGCACTGAGCAGCAGAGGTTTGCTCTTCTGCTAGCACACCTGATCTCAACAGCAAACAAGCCGCTGGAAAAAATCCCATCCAGGCAAAGCTTCCTTAACAGGGAGCACGGTTACTGGAGGGCGGGCTCCACCAAGATTATCGGGCTGCCCAAACACACAAGGGACACTCCAATACATTGCTGGGGTTGGCCTACTCGGCGGTCCCTGCTTGAAAAAAAGACATTCGGTTCTGCTACACAAAGGCCAGTTTCCAATATAGGTTTTGGCTACGATGTGATGGATTAAGGCGTTAGGGAATAGTCTTTCCTCATCATGAGACGCTTTGGGCTCGGCGGTATTGAGCATAAATCAGTGGTATTTCTGGAGCGCTTACGGTGCGCAGAGAGTACAACACAGTGGGTAGACCTGTTTTGCAGGGAGACAGGGTGTGTATGTGTGTGTTGGAACAGATGAGCACCCCAGTGCCAGTTTTTCTTAGCTATCAAAGAAGGCAACTCTGACTTTAGAAGAGACCCGGGTATAATCGGGTGACACCTCTAACCCCTCATGGCTAAAAGCAGCATGAAGATGAAGCATGAAGAAGCAGCATGGCTCAGTGGAAGGAGCACGGGCTTTGGAGTCAGAGGTCAAGGGTTCAAATCCCGGCTCCGCCAATTATCAGCTGTGTGACTTTGGGCAAGTCACTTAACTTCTCTGTGCCTCAGTTGCCTCATCTGTAAAATGGGATTTAGACTGTGAGCCCCCGTGGGACAATCTGATCACCTTGTAACCCCAGCACTTAGAACACAGTAAGGGCTTAATATATGCCCTCATCATCATCATCACCATGAACCATCACTGTTCATAAAGCGAGGGGGTCCAATCAAGGTGGGAGCGACTCACATCGAGGAAAGGGGAGAGGATAGATAACAAGATAAATAACATCCGGTTCTCCTCAACCACAGGGGTTGTGTTCTTGCAAACACCCACATTAATAATAATAATAAAGGTGGCATTTATCAAGCGCTTACTATGTGCAAAGCACTGTTCTAAGCGCTGGGGCGGTTACAAGGTGATCAGGTTGTCCCACGGGGGGCTCCCAGTCCTCATCCCCATTTTACAGATGAGGTAACTGAGGCACAGAGAAGTTCGGTGACTTGCCCAGAGTCACACAACTGACAAGTGGTGGAGCAGGGATTTGAACCCATGACCTCGGACTCCAAAGCCTGTGCTCTTTCCACTGAGCCACTGCTGTCTTGACTGTGTCTAACCCTACGCTCCCAGACCCACTCGTTCCTTTCGACACAACTCAGTGCTGCATCCTGACATACGACCTTGGGCAAGTCATTTCACTTCCTCTGGGCTTCAGTGACTTTATCTGTAAAATGGGGATTAAGGCGGTAAGCTCTACTGGTTCCAAACTGGTGAACTTGTATATCTACCAGTGTTAGTACAGTGCCTGCTACATTGTAAGTTCTTAAATACAGTTAAAAAAAAATAACACCCTCAACCGAGACTTGTTATGTTTCAAGTCTCTGTTACACATTAACCCTGGATAACAAAGATTTTACTGCAAAGGTTAGCTCTGGCCAAGTTGAAAGCCCACAAAAACAACGGAGGGAATTTAAGTTCCCCACTTTCCCTCCCCAACTCCTCTGCCCACCAAACCAGCCTGGATCACTCTCCTTTCCTGCAGTCTTACATTTCCTCCTGCCATCGGGGCGCCTCTACTCGGATGTCCCCAGCAACTCAAACTGCCCAAAATAGAACTCATCTTCCCACCCAAACACTATCCTCTCCAAGTCTATCCCATCCTGTAGACAGTAGTAGTAATAACAATGATAATAATAATAATAATAATGGTATTTGTTAAGCGCTTGCTATGTGCCATGCATCGTACCACCCTCCCCATCTCACGAACCCTTAAATTTGACGTTTTTCTCAAATCATCTCTCTCATTCATCCCACAGAGTCTGTCGCCAAATCCTTTCGGTTTTTACCTTCACAACATCTCTAGGATCTGCCCCCTCTTCTCTATCCAAACTGCAGTCACGCTGAGCCAAGCACTTTTCCGATCCCTCCTGGATTACCGTATCAGCCTCCTTGCTGACCTCCCTGCCTCCCGTCTCTCCCTACTGCAGTCCATTCTTCACTCTACTGCCTGGATCACTTTTTTCAAAAGACACCTCAATCCACAACCTCCCAACTCCTCAAAAGCCTCCAATGGTTATGGGTGCCCAACCATCTCTGCATCGAACTCCTTACCAGTGACTTTAAAGCATTCAGTCAGCTCTCACCCCCTTACTGTACTGCACCAGATCTCCTACCACAACTCAGGGCAGGGAATGTGTCTGCACCAGATCTCCTACCACAACTCAGGGCAGGGAATGTGTCTGTTTGTTGTTGTACTGCATCCTCCCAAGTGCTAAGTAAAGGGCTTTGTACACAGTAAGCACTCGATACTCGACAATGAATGAAGTAATGCCAACCTACTCACTGTACCTCATCATCATCATCACTAAAGGCATTCACTGGGTGCTTCCTCTATGTAGATCACTGTACTAAGCACTTGGAAGAGTACAATACAGACTTGGCAGACATTCCCTACCCATATAAATCTAGAGCCTACAGTCTTTCTCACTACAGGCTCTCTGTCCATGCCCACTCTCCGGCTTGGAACTCCCTCCCCCTTTATATCCAACACCCCACCACTCTTCCCCTCCTAAAATCACATCTCCTCTGAGAGGCCTTCTCTGATTAAGCCCCCATTTCCTCAATTTGCCCTCCTTTCTGGACCACCTTGGCACTTTTGAATTTTCACTCCATCCCCAGACCCATAGCACTTACGTAATAATAATAACAACAACAGTAATTGTGGTATATGTTAAGCGCTTACTCCGTGCCAACTAAGCGCCAGGGTAAATACAAGATAATCATGTTAGAAACGGTCCCTGTGCCACGTGGGGCTCGCAGTCTCAATCCCCCTTTAACATATGAGGTAAATGAAGCACAGAGAAGTGAAGTGACTTGCCCAAGGTAACACAGCAGACAAGTGCCGGAGCCAGAATTAGAACCCATAACCTTCTAACTCCCAAGCCTAGGCTCTATCCACTATGCCATGCTGCCTAGTCTTATGCAGGCTAAGTATAGCCTGCTCCGGCTTCACCAACTGTCATCTGTGTGACTTTGGGGAAGTTACTTAACTTCTCTGTGCCTCAGTTCTCTCATCTGTAAAATGGGGATCATCATCATCAATCGTATTTATTGAGCGCTTACTGTGTGCAGAGTACACAGTACAATTGGCAACATATGAAAACTGTGAGCCCCACGAGGGACAACCTGATCACCTTGTAACCTCCCGATCACTTAGAACAGTGCTTTGCACATAGTAAGCGCTTAATAAATGCCATCATCATCATTATTATTATTATGCTCTGCCATTCCCCTATCTATATTAATGCCTGTTTCCCTCTCTAGACCTTAAACTCCCTGAGGGCAGGCACTGAGTCTACCACCTGTATTGTAGTGCTCTGCACACAGTAAGGGTTCAATAAATACCACTGATTGCCGCTTCCTCTCCCCACCACATCCCATTTTCTGGGACGAAATTTTGCTTCTAATGCCTCAGGATCCCCCCCACCTCCTCCATCCCTGGTCTCGTCTTACGCCGTCGAGTGGTCTCCGACCCACAGCGTCACTATGGACACATCTCTCCCAGAACGCCCCACCTCCATCTGCAAATCGTTCTGGTAGTGGATTCGCAGAGTTTCCTTGGTCAAAATTCGCAAGTGGTTTACTTCTGCGCAGTCAACTTGAGTCTCCGCCGTGCCGCTGCTGCCCAGCACGGGCGAGTTATGACTTGTAGCCGATGGCCTGCCACTCGCTAGCCACTGGTCAAGCTAGGAATGGAATGGACAGGCCTCTGTTTGTCTCTCCCTCCCATGGTCGAGGCTGGTAGAGGACCATACTTCATGCTGCTGCCCGGATTATCTTTGTCCAGAAACGCTCTGGGCATATTACTCCCCTCCTCAAAAATCTCCAGTGGCTACCAATCAATCTGCGCATCAGTCGGAAACTCCTCACCCTTGGCTTCAAGGCTGTCCATCACCTCGCCCCCTCCTACCTCACCTCCCTTCTCTCCTTCTACTGCCCAGCCCGCACCCTCCGCTCCTCCACCGCTAATCTCCTCACTGTACCTCGTTCTCGCCTGTCCCGCCGTCGACCCCCGGCCCACGTCCTCCCCCGGGCCCGGAATGGCCTCCCTCTGCCCATCCACCAAGCTCGCTCTCTTCCTCCCTTCAAGGCCCTACTGAGAGCTCACCTCCTCCAGGAGGCCTTCCCAGACTGAGCCCCCTCCTTCCTCTCCCCCTCGTCCCCCTCTCCATCCCCCCATCTTACCTCCTTCCCTTCCCCACAGCACCTGTATATATGTATATATGTTTGTACATATTTATTACTCTTTATTTATTTTACTTGTACATATCTATTCTATTTATTTTATTTTGTTAGTATGGTTTTGTTCTCTGTCTCCCCCTTTTAGACTGTGAGCCCACTGCTGGGTAGGGACCGACTCTATATGTTGCCAACTTGTACTTCCCAAGCACTTAGTACAGTGCTCTGCACATAGTAAGCGCTCAATAAATACGATTGATGATGATGATGACTGGAAACTCTCCAAGTCCGGTCCTGAGAGGGGTCAGCCAGCCCAGTCCCTGAGAATACACTCGAGTTCAACCTTTCCTATCAGCTCGTGTGCTACCTCCCTCCCTCCCTCCCTCCCTTTCCCTCTCCAGACTTTGCCCTGAGCTCTGGCTTCATGGTTTGCACGCTCGGTTAACCTTATTTGTTTTCCTTCCCTACCATCTCACCCTGCAATGCATCCCTGCCAATTCTGTGCTGGGTAAATTTATCTCTTTAGACCAGTTTGGGGAGCAGGAGTCACCTCTTCCGTCAGAACAACACGTACAATGCTGACCACTCTTGAGTAATTAGCAAAATATCCAAATTGTGCCCTCTGCGGCGCGTTCTTAGAGGATTTCCCTCAAGCAATCGGCAAATCTAACCTTGGGGCTGTGGCCGTAAAGTCTCGGAAAACCCCACTGCAGCGGTGCGGATCAGTGGATAGAGCCCAGGCCTGGGAGTCATTTTGCTTCCTAGGCCTCAGTTACCTCATCTGGAAAATGGGGATTAAGACTCTTGAGTCCTTTGGGGGATGTGGACTGTGTCCAACCTGGTTACCCCAATGCTTAGAACAGAGCTTGGCACACATAAAAACTTTAGGAATACCATAAAAAAAACAAAACACTGAAGATTTACCTACCAGGCTGGGCCTGCCAGAGCAAAGCTGCATGAAAAGTTTCATCATCAATCGTATTTATTGAGCGCTTACTGTGTGCAGAGCACACAATACAGAACGTTCAATACAGAACTTCTGGCCATAGCAAAGTAAAGCCTTCAACTGTACTTCCAAGCACTTGTTAGGGTTAGGTGAGTCATATTTGAGAGGAAATTCTTTCAGCAGAGGTCATGGGTTCAAATCCCGGCTCCGCCAATTGCCAGCTGTGTGACTTTGGGCAAGTCACTTCGCTTCTCTACGCCTCAGTTCCCTCATCTGTAAAATGGGGATTAAAACTGTGAGCCCCCCGTGGGACAACCTGATCCACCTTGTAAGCTCCCCAGCGCTTAGAACAGTGCTTTGCACATAGTAAGCGCTTAACAAATGCCATCACTATTATTAACTGAGATTCATTTATTAATAATAAGGATGGTATTTGTTAAGAGCTTAATATGTGCTAAGCACTGTTCTAAACGCTGGGGTAGATACATGTGGACTTTAGACTGTGAGCCCACTTTTAGACTGTGAGCCCACTGTTGGGTAGGGACTGTCTCTATGTGATGCCAATTTGTACTTCCCAAGCGCTTAGTACAGTGCTCTGCACATTGTAAGCGCTCAATAAATACGATTGATTGATTGATTGATTGATGTGGGGCTCATAGTCTTAATACCCATTTTACAGATGCGGTCACTGATGCCCAGAGAAGTGAAGTGACTTACCCAAGGTCACACAGCAAACAAGTGGCTCTGCACGTAGTAAGCGCTCAATAAATACGATTGATGATGAAGTGGCGGAGCTGGGATTAGAACCCATGACCTGCTGAATCCCAAGCCCTGCTCTATCCACTACGCCTTGCTGCTTCCCTAACGGCGAGAGTCTTGGGGACCAGGGACCGAGTCCAGTTTTGTTCTGCTTCTTAATGGCATTGGTTAAACGCTTACCGTGTGCCAGTCGCTGTACTAAGCGCTGGGGTGGATAAAAGACAATCAGGTTGGGCACAGTCCCTGTCCCAAGTGGGGCTCCCAGTCTTAATCCCCATTTTCCGGATGATGAGGTCACCGAGGCACAGAGAAGTGAAGTGACTAGCCCGAGGAGAAGTGGCAGAGCCAGGATGAGAACTGGAGTCCTTCGGATTTCCAGGCCTGTGCTCTACCCACGAGGCCGTGCCGCTTCTCGGGGCATTTTTGGCTAGGTTTTACTACGGTGCTTGGCACACAGCGGGTGAAGGGCCACTACGTGGTCCTAAAAAACCAGAGGGATTAAGGAACGGTTTTCTTACCGTGGCAAAGGTTGAATAGAAGAGTCTCTTTTCCAACTTACTTCCCTCTGCTAACGTCATCTCGAATGCTGAAAAATAGAGGGCGGAGGTCAGGTGCCTAGTGCTCCTGCAGGTGTTGCCCGTCCCCTCGAGGGCTCCGAGTTTGTCTTCCATCTTCTCTGTCGGCGTCGGCCCTCTCTAGTCAACACCTACAAATCCAGCCCGTGTCAACCTCCCCTGGCCCGGGCTAAGGTCCTCCTTATTGGACACCACCACCGCACCCACGGAGCCAGTTTCCATTTCACCTCTGCCACCCGGAAGACCTCAGTTGGCGTGAGGCAAACAACAACTCCCCCGAGCCACCTAAGAGACCCAGGAAACTCAATCGCTGAGCACCTCGGGGCCTTAATCCTGCCCACTGCCCTGCCCCCTCACCCACTGTGGCACACGAGTGCCGACCGCACAAGGCTCGGGACGACGGAGGGCCCACCCCATTCCCCCTTCAACTCTGCCCTGCTCATCCCTGTCACCCAGTTCCCTACCGGCGTTCACTGATTCTTTGGCTATCATCGTTATGATTTTCGAATTGCTGGCGATCTTCTCCCCGCACTGGATGGCTTCTTCCACCAGCTTCTCGACGGGAAAAATTTTGCTCACGAGGCCTGGAGCAAGGGGGAAGGGAAAAACACCTCAGCGAAAGAACAGCCTCCTTTCTATTTGCACCTTCTACGGTGACTGATGGATGGATCGATATGGTGGCCCTCTCCACCCAAGCAGCCTCAACGTCGCTCATGAAACCTTGTGCATCTTCTAGTGCTCTGCACACAGTAAGCGCTCAATAAATACGATTGATTGATCGATTCCTATCACTCAATCAATCCATTCACAGTATTTATTGGGCATTTACTGCGTGCGTAGTACTGTAACAATGATGACGGTGATACCGGTACTTGTCAAGAGTTTACTGTTCTAGGCACTGGGATAGATATAAGTTAATCAGGCTGAACACAGTCCCTATTCCACATGGGGATCACAGTCTTTTCCTCAGCTCCCCCTCTCCTCCGCATTGCCCCAACTTGCTCCCTTTGTTCTACCCCGCCTCCCCACCCTGCAGCACTTGTGTACATATCTATAATTCTATTTATGTATATTGATGCCAGTTTGCATGTTTTCATGTATATATATACATATATACATACATATACATATACATAATATACATAAATATATGTAAAAATATATTTATATTTATATAAACATATATAAAATTATATATATATTATTTATATATAATATAATATATATAATTTTTCTATAAATATATATAAAGATAAATGCATATATATTTTATATATATATAATTCTATTTATTTATACTGATGCCTGTTTCCTTGTTTTGATGTCTGTACATATTTTTTTTACTCTATTTATTTATTTATTTTATTTGTACATATCTATTCTATTTATTTTATTTTGTTAGTATGCTTGGTTTTGTTCTCTGTCTCCCCCTTTTAGACTGTGAGCCCACTGCTGGGTAGGGACTGTCTCTATATGTTGCCAATTTGTACTTCCCAAGCGCTTAGTACAGTGCTCTGCACATAGTAAGCACTCAATAAATACGATTGATGATGATGATGATGATGATGATGTCTCCCCCCGTCTATACTGTAAGCCCGGTGTGGGCAGGAATTGTCTCTCCATTGCTGAACTGTAATTTCCAAGTGCTTAGTACAGCGCTCTGCACACAGTAAGCGCTCAATAAATACGATTGAATGGATGAATGAATTTAATCCCCATTTTACTGAAAACAATAATATTTATTATTATCACCCTTGTTAAGCGCTTACTATGTGCCGGGCACTGTTCTGAGCGCTGGGGTAGATACAAGATCATTGGGTTGGACACGGTCCCTGTCCCACAGAGCGCTCACAATCTTAAGCCCCATTTCAATAATAATAATGGCATTTGTTAAGCATTTACTATGTGCCAAGCACTGTTCTAAGTGCTGGGGGGTACAAGGTAGACAGGTTGTCCCACGTGGGGCTGACACTTTTAATCCCCATTTTACAGATGAGGTAACCTAAGCCCAGAGAAGTGAGGTGACTTGCCCAAAGTCACACAGCTGACAAGTAGCGGAGCCGGGATTAGAACCCATGACCTCCGACTCCCAAGCCCGGGCTCTTCTTACTGAGCCATGCTGCTTCTCTGCAGATTTTACAGATGAGGGAGCTGAGGCACAGAAGTTAAGTTCACTTAGTCATTCATTTAATCGTATTTACTGAGCGCTTACTATGTGAGGAGCACTGTACTAAGCGCTTGGAAAAGTACACCCAAGGTCACACAGCAGACAGGTGGTGGAGGCGGCATTAGAACCCGTGACCTTCCGAGTACCAGGCCACGCTGTGTCCGTACCAAGAGCTTGGGAGACCACGATACGACAGAGCAGGTAGATGGGGCCTCTGCCCTTGTGGAGTTTACAGACCGTCTCGACTCAACCTCCAAGAAGGTCCCAAAGCAAACACGATGGACCCATTGTTCCCTCATTGCCAGAGTGTAAAATAATAATAATCATAATAATCATAATGGCATTTATTAAGCGCTTACTATGTGCAAAGCACTGTTCTAAGCGCTAGGGAGGTTACAAATAATAATAATGATGGCATTTATTAAGCGCTTACTATGTGCAAAGCACTGTTCTAAGCGCTGGGGAGGTTACAAGGTGATCAGGTTGTCCCATGGGGGGCTCACAGTCTCAATCCCCATTTTACAGATGAGGGAACTGAGGCACAGAGAAGTTAAGTGACTTGCCCAAAGTCACACAGCAGACAAGTGGCGGAGCTGGGATTTGAACCCACGACCTCTGACTCCAAAGCCCGTGCTCTTCTCCACTGAGCCACGCTGCTTCTCAAGGTGATGAGGCTGTCCCACGGGAGGCTCACAGTCTTCATCCCCATTTTACAGATGAGGGAACTGAGGCCCAGAGAAGTGAAGTGACTTGCCCAAAGTCACACAGCTGACAATTGGCGGAGCCGGGATTTGAACCCACGACCTCTGACTCCAAAGCCCGGGCTCTTTTCCACTGAGCCACGCTGCTTCTCATAAAATCCCATGACGGAAGGCATTCCATACACGGCCGGCTTCTTGCAGAAAGATCCGAGGCGTCTGCTTTTGTTCTGACAACTTTGACACCCGTCTACATGTTTTGCTTTGTTGTCCGTCTCCCCCTTCTAGACTGTGAGCCCGTTGTTGGGGAGGGACCGTCTCTATCTGTTGACTTGTACTTCCCAAGCGCTTAGTACAGTGCTCTGCACACAGTAAGTGCTCAAAACGATTGAATCAATGAATCTACTTCCACTTGACTTGTACTTCCCAAGCGCTTAGTATAGTGCTCTGCACACAGTAAGCGCTCAATAAATACGATTGAATGAATGAATCTACTCAACCAGCTGACTGATCCAGGGGTGCACATGAGCCAAAAAACCCCAATGTTTGTAGGGGAGGCCTAGACGCAGCACGGCCTGGTGGAAAGAGCAGGGGCTTGGGAGGCAGAGGACCTGGGTTCTAATCCCGGCCCTGCCACCTTTCATTCATTCGATCGTATTTATTGAGCGCTTACTGTGTGCAGAGCACTGTATTAAGCGCTTGGGAAGTACAAATCGGCAGCATATAGAGACGGTCCCTACCCACCAACGGGCTCACAGTCTAGAAGGGGGGAGACAGACAACAAGTAGACAGGTGTCAATACCATCAGAATAAATAAAATTATAGCTATAGACACATCATTAATAAAATAGAGTAAATATGTACAAATAAAATAGAGTAATAAATATGTACAAACATAAAAAAGTGCTGTGGGGAGGGGAAGGGGTTGGGGGGGGGTGATGGAGAGGGGAGGAGGAGAGGCCACCTGCCTGTCTGCAACAACTTCTCTGGGCCTCAGTTCCCTCATAAAATGGGGAATAAATCTCACTCCCTCCTAATTACACTGTGAGCCCCATGTGAGACAGGGACCTCATCCACCCTGATTATACTGTATTTACCCCAGTGCTTCAAAGAGTGCTTTTCCCTTAGTAAGCACTTGACAAGTACCATCCAAAAAAAGACAGGAGGGGAGAGTGGAAAGCCGGCCACCCTCTGGTTTCATAAACCACAAGCCTAGCTTTGCTCCCGGGAGGCAGGACAGAAACGATTCATGGGGGTTGAGGGAGTTAGGAGCAGTGGACAGGCCCGCCCCAGCTTGATGGGGTCAAAGCCGGCCGGGTTTCTTGCCAGGCATCAAAGGGAGGAGGCCCGGTACCAAAAGGATGCCAAGAACCCTTGCCAACATGAATCAATCCATCAATCGTATTTATTGAGCGCTTACTGTGTGCAGAGCACTGTACTAAGCGCTTGGGAAGTACAAGTTGGCAACATATAGAGACGGTCCCTACCCAACAGCGGGCTCACAGTCTAGAAGGGGGAGATAGAGAACAAAACCAAACATATTAACAAAATAAAATAAATAGAATAGATATATACAAGTAAAATAAATAGAGTAATAAATATGTACAAACATATATACAGGTGCTGCGGGGAAGGGAAGGAGGTAAGACGGGGGGATGGAGAGGGGAACGAGGGATAGAGGAAGGAGGGGGCTCAGTCTGGGAAGGCCTCCTGGAGGAGGTGAGCTCTCAGTAGGGCCTTGAAGGGAGGAAGAGAGCTAGCTTGGCGGATGTGGGAAGGGAGGGCATTCCAGGCCCGGGGGATGACGTGGGCCGGGGGTCGATGGCGGGACAGGCGAGAACGAGGCCCGGTGAGGAGATCAGCGGCAGAGGAGCGGAGGGTGCGGGCTGGGCTGGAGAAGGAGAGAAGGGAGGTGAGGTAGGAGGGGGCGAGGGGATGGACAGCCTTGAAGCCGAGGCTGAGGAGTTTCTGCCTGATACGCAGATTGATTGGTGGCACCTGCTATCTCAAGGTCAAAATACTCTCTCGTGACTGCCCGAGCTAGCAAAGCAGAGCTTCGGAAGCGACCGAAGCCACCGGTCACCCGGGGCCACAAAAGCAAAAGGTGGTGTCCCTCGCCCTGGTGCCAACCAAATAAAGTATGGAGGAGCAGGGAGGTTGGGGGCGGGGGGAAGAGACTGGACAAGCGGAATCTGGAAGCCCGAAAGGCCCAGGAGGACAGGCGATAAAGACCTGCCGCCTCCACCGTTCCCGGTAGCGGATGGCGACTTGCAGCAGCTGGCTACAAGGTGAATATCCCGCTGTGCGCTTATGGGACTGGGAGCTAGGTGCTCGCCACACGCAAGCAACGTGTAAGTGTATTCCTCCCAAGTGGTGCTTTGCCACGTGCGAGGAACTAAATAATCCTATTCCTCCCGAGTGGGAAGCGTTCACGGGTCAGGAGCGAGGCGCTTCGCCACGTACGAGAAACTAAATAAATATATTAAAATAAGTGTAATCCTCCCAAGAAGGAAGTTCAATTCGCCACATGCGAATAACGAAAGTAAGTGTATTCTTTCATAAAGGGAAATTCAATTCACCACACGGAATAAATTTTGCCCGGCTCAGCTTGCCTCCCGTCTCTGATGTGAGGAGCCTCAAACTTGTCCCTGCACATCAGGTGGCCAATCCCCGCTTTTTAACTTCATCTGAAGACAATGCCTTCATTATGATCCAATGCCTTTCCCGCGCTCCCCGCCCATAGGGCGTGGGGCTTCTCCCCTGAAGAAAGTCTCCACCTGCTTGCTTGGCTTCCTGAGCGGAGATCCGGTCTCCGGTGAGAACCATCTCCATCGCCAACGACTTCCCAACGGCACGGGTGAGTCTCTGCGTTCCCCCGGCCCCTGCGGGAGGTGAAAGGATGAAACAGCGGTCACTGAGGTGGCCCACCCCATCCCCTTTCATTCCTCCTTGCCATCTCCCCGGCCCGCCTCGCTACAACCTCTGAAGCTCACTGGGATAAAGATATAAGACCCGAGAATGGGAGGGAGGAAGATGGAGACGGGATAGGACAGTCAAAGGATGTCAGCGAAACTCCAACCCGTTTGCCTTTTCCCCGCCGCCTGGATCGCCACTATGCCCAACTTAGAGCTTCCCCCAAATCCCAGATTTTTCAGGCATCTATCACCTTCTTTCCCCTGTTTTTTCCTTCCCTTCCTAAAGTTTTAGAAAGCCAGGTGTGGTCTCTGAGACAAAGTATCTCCCAACCACGAACGCTTCCCACTCGGGAGGAATACGCTTAGGCCATCCGTTTCTGCGTTACGTGCACGTGGTGAGCCCCTAACTCCCAACCCCGAAGCAGTGTCAAATCCCATCCACACCACAGTTTGGGAATTTTCTTGCGGCTGCAAGGAGGCTGGTCCCAAAAGGGTCTCTTGGTGGTTCAGGACCTTACTGGATCCGTCTGGACCACCCCAGCCCTGCTCTGCCTGCTATGGAAGCTTTTCATTTGTGCACGGGGCATACGGGGCACAGAGCCAAAAAGCGCAAGCGAAGGACTCCCCAAGAGGGGAGAGAGCAGGTAGACGTGGAACACAGAGTCCCAAGGGAGAATGCCAGCCGGCTGGGATCCGCCCCTTCTCCACCCCTCCTAAATCCCTTCTAGCCTAGAAGAGCTAAAGTCCCGGGTGGCCTTGGGCCTTTTTACCTGGGATGGTCCCCAGCAGGATCTCCGGCTGGCTAAACTGGGCTTTCTCCCCAGCATAGATGATATCACACATCATGGCAATCTCACAGCCTCCTCCAAGCTGCAACACAAAACAAAAGGAGGCCCCGCTCGGCATGGAGGGGAGCTTCCCCTCCCCTCACTCTGCCCTCATAGGGCTCTCAGACCCTGAATTTCGCCGCCTCAAGCCACTTCTGGTCCATTTACCATAGCAGCAGTGTGGTCTAGTGGCTAGAGTCGGCCCGGGAGTCAGAAAGACCTGGGTTCTAAACCTGACTCTGCCACTTGACTGCCGTGTGACCTTAGGCAAGTCACTCACCTTCCCTGGGGCTCAGTTCCCTCATCTGGAAAATGGAGATTAAGACTGTGAGCCCTTTGTGGGGCAGGGACTGTATTCAACTCTTTTCTCATATCTGCCACAGCACTTAGTACAGTGCCTGGCATATAGTAAACTCTTAACAAATACCACAGTTATTATTTACGGTCCCAATGGAGAACGACTGTTATAGGCCCTCTCGCCCGCCACCCACCACCAACTTCCCGTCACCCCCATGGAGGCTAAAGCAGCGTGGCTTAGTGGAAAGAGCCCGGGCTTGGGAGTCAGAGATCATGGGTTCTAATCCCGGCTCCGCCACTTATCAGCTGTGTGACTTTGGGCAAGTCACTTCACTTCTCTGTGCCCCAGTGACCTCATCTGTAACATGGGGATTAAGACTGTGAGCCCCACGTGGGACAACCTGACTACCTTGTACCCACCCCAGCGCTTAGAACAGTGCTTGGCACAGAGTAAGCACTGACAAATACCATCATTATTATTATTATTATTATTAAAGTGACTACTCACGGCATAACCGTTGACGGCCGCTATGACTGGCTTCCTGACCCGGGAGAGGCGATCCCACTGGCTGAGGAACCTGCCGCTGTAACACTCTTGGAAAGTCTGGTTCTGCATCTCCTTGATATCCGCTCCGGCTGGAAGAGACGATCCGAATGGAGAGTCCAACCAGGAGCCGGCCGGCCCCCGACGCGCTCATCACGTGGCCCCCTCAACCCTAGAGCCGGCCTGTCAGCATGTGAAACCCCATGTCACTACAAGAACACCCTTCCCCGCCACGAAGCTAGACTGTGAGCCCACTGTTGGATAGGGACCGTCTCTATACGTTGCCAACTTGTACTTCCCAAGCGCTTAGTACAGTGCTCTGCACACAGTAAGCACTCAATAAATACGACTGAATGAATGAAGGGCTTCCCGGGGACATACTCGATGTACAGTCAGCTGGTCTCAAGCCATTTCCCCACCAAAGGGTAATAATAATAACTGTGGTATTTGTTAAGCGCTTACTATATGCCAAGCAGTGTTCTAAGCGCTGAGGGGGATACAAGGTGACCAGGTTGTCCGACGTGGGGCTCACGGTTTTAATCCCCGTTTTACAGATGAGGTAACTGAGGCACAGAGAAGTTAAGTGACTTGCCCAAAGTCACACAGCTGACAGTTGGCGGAGCCGGGATTTGAACCCATGACTTCTGATTCCAAAGCCCGGGCTCTTTCCACTGAGCCACGCTGCTTCTCTTAAGGAGGGTACAACTCCCTCCACACAATCAATCAATCGTATTTATTGAGCGCTTACTGTGTGCAGAGCACTGGACTAAGCGCTTGGGAAGTACAAACTGGCAACATATAGAGACAGTCCCTACCCAACAGTGGGCTCACAGTCTAAAAGTCACAGTCACACAACCCCCGAACCACTGATGAACAGGAGGATAACAACAACAAAAAAACCCCACAAGCAGGATATTCACCCCGCTCCACCCCAGAAACAGTATCAATGTTCGTTATTGAGCACTTACTGTGTGGAGAGTACAGCATAACAGAGTTGGTAGCCACGTTCCCTGCCCACAGTGAGCTTAAACTCCCCAGTAAGTCCAGAGGACCCTTGACTTCACAATATTGTGTCATTCATTCATTCGATCATATTTATTGAGTGCTTACTGTGTGCAAAGCACTGTATTAAGCGCTTGGAGTGTCTCTCCAGAGCACAAGGTCTGTTGAGGAGAGGGCAGACCCCCACCTCAAGAACTGCATAGCTGGGTGGAGCTATTCTGAACAATATCCCAATGCCATCCGGAAGGGATTCCGGGGCCTTCCCTTGTGTCACGGAGAACTCAGGAATCCCCTTTCCCCTTCGACCCCCTCGGACTGCAAGCCAGGGGAGTGTTGTCCCCAAACCGCCTCTCTGGGTCAGAAGGAGAACCCCACCAGTTGCTCTAGGAGGGGCACGGAAATAGGCTAACAATAGCCCCCCCACCAAGTTCTGCATCCTGAAGTTTCCAGCTGAGATTCCGCTCAGATTTATTAGCGCGAAAACATGGTGGTCAGAAAATCCCGCCTATCAGAACCTTCCCAGCTCAATCAGGACATATGGTTTCCACCCTCCTTACTTATGAACGACGCAGGAAGAGTTTTTCCCCAGGCCCCAAATCTTACGGGGTGGGGAGGGGAGGGGGGGGTGCACGTGGTTTGTTTTAAATGGAAAAGGGAATATAGACCGGGCTCGGGGGAAGTCAGGCAAAGGAAAATGAAGATGACATTCATGGTATTTTTTTTTGGGGGGGGGGGGGGTTCCCTCTGAATCTTGAGCCCCAAAGAATAACCACCCAGAAAAACAGTTTTGCCTCCTGGAGCTGAGTTTTCCCATGGGCCAAGATCACACTGAGGGGTGGGGAGGCGTTTAAATGTGAAAACCAATATATTGCGGACTGGGGCGAAGGCAGGCAAGGAAAAATAAACATTCACAGTTACATCTTTTTTTCTGAACCGTGGGCCCCAAAGAAAAACCACCCCTATCAAATCTAATCCTGGCTCCATCCCTTGTCTGCTCTGTGACTCTGGGCAAGTCGCTTCATTTCTCCGCGCCTCAGTTCCCTCATCGGTAAAATGGGGATTAAGACTGTGAGCCCCTCATGGCACGTGGACTGTATCCAACCTGACTCACTTCCATCTACCCCGGCGCTTAGTACGGTGCCTGGCACGTACTAGGCACTTAAATATCAATCAAAAAAGTCCCACAAAGAAGAACCACCCTGAACCACCCACAAAGGATAACCCGATTATCTTGGATCCACCCCAGCGCTTAGTACAGCGCCTGGCACATTCTAAGCACTTAAATACCTTTAAAACCCCCCACAAATAACCACCTTATCAATCAGGTGGTCCTGACTGACAGGGATAATAATAATAAAATAATAAAGTAATCATGGCATTTATTAAGCGCTTACTATGTGCAAGGCACTGTTCTAAGCGCTGGGGAGGTTACAAGGTGATCAGTTTGTCCCATGGAGGGCTCACAACTAAGGCTTCAGGGTCTCCCACATTTAGAAGGTGGGAGGCAGAGAAGTCCACGAAAGAGACTGAGGAGGGACCAGAGAAATAGGAGGAGAACGAGGAGAGGATAGTGCCCGTGAAGCCAGGGTTAGATCATTCTTCCAGGGGAACGGGGTGGTCCACAGCACCGAAGGCAGCTGAGAGGTTGACAAGGATTTAGGATGGAGTAGAGGCTCACAGTCTTCATCCCCATTTTACAGATGAGGGAACTGAGGCACAGAGAAGTGAAGTGACTTGCCCAAAGTCACCCAACTGACAAGTGGTGGAGCTGGGATTAGAACCCACGACCTCCGACTCCCAAGCCCAGGCTCTTTCCACTAAGCCATGCTGCTTAGGGATCCAGGCGAACCCCCAGGACGGGCCCCTAATGGTGTCAGGTCCAGGGCGTTTCTCCCCTACTGCTTCAGCTGGCCATTACATTTCCTTTCCTCCTTCTCCGCCTGTCACCTCTGTCCCATTTCGGTGCACGGGCAGGGCTACTCCTTCCTCACAGTCCCCGGCCCACGGAACCCACAGCCAAATTTCACCCCAGTTCCGGGGACTGCGTCCAACCCGATCTGCTTGTCCCCCACCCGGCGCTTAGAACAGTGCCCGGCACATAGTAAGCACTTAGCGAAGGCCAGAGCTGTCATTCTCGCCCCCCACCCCGGTGCTCCCCAGAATGGCTTCGCGGGGCTCGGCCGGGGCCAGGTCCTCCAGCCGACTCGCGAGCCGCGCGGGGAGACGCACCGGCGAAGACTTTCTCCGTGCCCGTGAGGACGATGGCGCCGACGGCCGGGTCCTTCTCAAAGTCGTCCAGCGCCCGGTTGATCTCCACCATCAGGCCGTTGCAGAGGGCATTCAGGGCCTTGGGACGGTTCAGTTGGATGAATCCCACGTTACCGCTCTTGCCCTTCTTTTCCATCAGGATGTATTCAAAGGGAGCACCTAGGCCGAGGGAATTCAAGGAAATGCTCGTCAGAAAAGCCGCGGGAAAAAAATCCGTGAGTGGATAGGGCGCGGGCCCGGGCATCAGAAGGAATCCCGGCTCCGCCACTTGTCCGTAAGTCGCTTCACTTCTCCGGGCCTCAGTTCCCTCATCTGTAAAATGGGGATTAAGACTGTGAGCCCCGTATCCGGGCTCGATCCCAGCTCTTAGCACAGCGCCTGGCACCTAGTGAGCGCTTATCAAATACCGTAAAAACAAAACAAAAACCAGAAGAAGAAAAACAGACCCATCCTGCTTCTAGATCAGGGTCTGCACCACGAAATCTCCGAACCCAGGATTTGAGGCCCAATAGACCCAAGCGGTCATAAAATATCTGTGTGCCGGGCCAGAGCAAGCAGGTCCCTGGTGTAAGCACCCCAGGGCGCTACAGGAGCATATCACAGCACTCCCAGGGCACTGCAGCGGCCCACTGCATCACCCCCAAATCACTGCAGGGGCCACCGGGCAGATCAATCAATCAATCAATCGTATTTCTTGAGCGCTTACTGTGTGCAGAGCACTGTACTAAGCGCTTGGGAAGTACAAATTGGCAACATATAGAGACAGACCCTACCCAACAGTGGGCTCAGTCTAAAAGGGGGAGACAAAACCAAACATACTAACAAAACAGAATAGATATGTACAAGTAAAATAAATGCTTACTATGTGCAAAGCACTGTTCTAAGCGCTGGGGAGGGTACAAGGTAATCAGGTTGTCCCACGGGGGGCTCACCGTCAATCCCCATTTTACAGATGAGGTAACTGAGGCACAGAGAAGTTAGGTGACTTGCCCAAAGTCACACAGCTGACAAGTGGCGGAGGCAGGATTAGAACCCAGGACCTCTGACTCCCAAGCCCGGGCTCTTTCCTCTGAGCCACGCTGCTTCTCAGATGGCAGATGCACCAATGAGCCGGCGTGGCTCAGGGGAAAGAGCACGGGCTTTGGAGTCAGTGGTCATGGGTTCAAATCTCAGCTCCGCCACTTGTCGGCTGTGTGACTCTGGGCAAGTCACTTAACTTCTCTGTGCCTCGGTTCCCTCATCTGTAAAATGGGGATTGACTGTGAGCCCCCCGTGGGACAACCTGATCACCCTGTAACCTTCCCAGTGCCTAGAACAGTGCTTTGCACATAGTAAGCGCTTAGTAAATGCTATTATTATTATTTTTATTGTTATTATTATTATTATTATTATCAGGAAACCAAAGCCCAAGCACCGCTCTTGGTTGCTAGCCCGAGGTGATATGCTCGGAGGCTGTGACAGGCAAGGAACATTTGTAGAAGAACAACCAGTCCTCTCCACTCCCCCCTAACTGGGCCAAAGTGCTTCACGCCTCGGGCAGTATCCCAAGAGCGCACACTGCATATTCTCCACAGTTGTCCCAACCAACCCCTCCGGACACGTCGAGCCTCTGAGGAAAACGGTATCTTTTCCCCGGTCTATCACCCTAAACCACCAGAAAAAGTTCAACACACACTCATTGGGCCGAAAGACATTTTTAGAAATGACACTGGCTACAAAAAGAGTTTCATACAGAAGCACTTTAGCACAGTGTTATGCCAGCAGTAAATCATTATTGGCATTGTTCCCCGAGTCTTACTTTTCACAAGCCAGGGAACCGAATTATCACTCTTCAGAGCTCAGGGCTCACCCCCTCCAGGAAATTTTCCACAAACACAGAAAAAATTCCAAAGTTAGCCCTAAAAACTAACCGCTTCGGCTCTGACACAAGGGCAGCATTTATTAACAGCCTGTTTGCAGAACATGCTTGGAAGACTAAACTAGCAGTAAAAGACAATAGGCCCTGCCCTGGGGCTGCAGAAACATTGCGGGAAGCTCAGTCTATATCCAACTTGGCTTTGAACATTTGTTTGATTCATCCTAAGGTATATTTTGGAAGGAGGATCTGGTGATTTCCTCATACAGAGAAGCAGTATGGCCTAGTGGAAAGAGCCCGGGCTTTGGGGTCAGAGGTCATGGGTTCAAATCCCGCCACCGCCAACTGTCAGCTGTGTGACTTTGGGCAAGTCACTTAACTTCTCGGTGCCTCAGTTACCTCATCTGTAAAATGGGGATTAAAACTGTGAGTTCCCCCACCCCCACGGACGACCTGATCACCTTGTAACTTCCCCAGTGCTTAGAACAGTGCTTTGCACATAGTAAGCACTTAATACCATTATTATTATTATTGGTACAGCACGGACCCAGGAGTCAGAAGATCGTGGGTTCTAATCCCGACTCTGCCACTTGTCTGCTATGAGACCTCGGGCAAGTCACTTCTCTTCTCTGGGTCTCAGTTCCCTCATCTGTAAAATGGGGACTGAAACTGTGAGCCCCACGTGGGACAGAGACTGTGTCCAACCCGATTTGCTGGTATCCACCCCAGTGCTTAGTACAGTGACTGGCACGTAGAAAGCACTTGAATACCATAATTATTATTATTATGCCCTGTAATCACTGTTCCAGTGATTTCTTCAGTGTCCTATAAAGGCACAATTCAGGTGCTGACATGCCTATGTGGTGGGAAACTACCAGGGCATCCTAGGACCTGTGGTGTTTGTTAAGATCTTATTATATACCAAGCACCGTTTAGCTGTGTGACTTTGGGCATGTCACTTGACTTCTCTGTGCCTCAATTCCCTCATCTGTAAAATGGGGATGAAGACTGTGAGCCCCACGTGGGCCAACCTGATGACCTTGCATCTTCCCAAGCACTTAGAACAGTGCTCGGCATATGGTAAGCGCTTAACAAATGCCATCAATCATTATTATTATTATTATAAGTGGTGAGATAGCTATGAAAGAAACAGATTGGACAGAGTCGCTGCCCCACGTAGGGCTCCCAATCTAAGGGGGTGGGAGAACAGATACTGTTCCCCATTAAAATCCCCATTTTACAAATCAATAAATCAATCTCCGGTATTTACTAAGGGCTCGCCGTGGGTGGAGAACCCTGTAATGAGCGGCTGGGAGAGTGCAATCCGGCAGAGTTGGCAGACGTTCCCTGCCCACGGCGAGCTTAGATGAAGAAACTGAGGCCCAGATGTAAAGTGACTTGCCCAAAGTTGCCAACAGGCAAGCGGAAGAAGCGTGATTAGAACCCAGGTCTCCTGACCCTGGTCCTGTGGCCTGGGCAACCTTCCCACAAGCACACCGGGGCCTCATCCCACGCCCTTCTCCGTCACGGACCCGATCAGTACGACAACCCATAGAGTGTGAGTGGGGAATGGAAAGGACATGGGAAGACCCAAAACAACTTTCCTACAGTGCCCCCAAACTTGATCGTCCATCACCCCGCCACACATACAAGCCCCCTCTGCAGGGCTTTTTTTTTTTAATGGTATTTAAGCACTTTCTATGTGCCAGGCACTGAAGTAAGCGCTATGGTAGATACAAGCTAATCAGGTTGGACGCAAAAACTCCTCACTCTCAGCTTCAAGGCTGTCCATCCCCTCGCCCCCTCCTACCTCACCTCCCTTCTTTCCTTCTCCAGCCCAGCCCGCACCCTTCCTCACTGGGCCTCGTTCCCGCCCGTCCCGCCATCAACCCCCTGGCCCATGTCCTACCTCTGGCCTGGAATGCCCTCCCTCCTCAAATTCGTCTAACAATACACTTCCCCCCTTCCAAGCCCTACTGAGAGCTCACCTCCTCCAGGAGGCCTTCCCAGACTGAGCCCCCCTTTTCCTCAGTTCCCCCTCCCCTCGTCACCCTGACTCGCTCCCTTTGCTCTCCCCCATAACCCACCCCACAGCCCCTGTGTGTATATGTACACAGCTATAATTCTATTCCTTTACATTGGTGCCTGTTACTTGTATTGATGACCGTCTCCCCCACTATAGACTGTAAGCCCGTTGTGGGCAGGGATTGTCTCTCTATTGCTGAATTGTACTTTCCAAGTGCTTAGTCCAGTGCTCTGCACACAGTAAGAGCTCAATAAATATGACTGAATGAATGAATATAACCTGATGACCTTGTGTCTACCTCAGAGCTTAGAACAGTGCTTGGCACATAGCAAGCACTTAACAAATACTATTATTATTATTATTATTATTATTATTATTATTATTATTATTATAAAAGGGGAGAGGGCTACTAACGCTGAGTGACCCGAGGGAGCAGGCCCAAAGCGTGGGCCAGTCATAAAGTTGCACATTAGTGCAGCTCTCAGTATAGCAACATGAGCAATAGGCAATGTAAGGAACGCTTTAAATCTACTTGTCCAGCGTTTTAGAGGTACCCTGCAGTAACTTGGAGGGAAGGGTTCTGACAGCTGTTGGTGAGTCTGCACCAAGTCCTCTTTAATAATAATAATAATAATAATAATAATGGCATTTATTAAGCGCTTACTATGTGCAAAGCACTGTTCTAAGCGCTGGGGAGGCTACAAGGTGATCAAGTTGTCCCACGGGGGGCTCACAGTCTTAATCCCCATTCTACAGATGAGGTACCTGAGGCACAGAGAAGGGACTTGCCCAAAGTCACACAGCTGACAATTGGCAGAGCCAGGATTTGAACCCAGGACCTCTGACTCCAAAGCCCAGGCTCTTTCCACGGAGCCACGCTGCTTCCTTCTTAAAATAAAGGATTTGGCACACTGCCATCTTTGTAGAGTCGGGAAGCCGTCCTGCGAGAGTTCTGTGTTTCAGCGCTTCCAATCAGTCAGGTTACATTGCCCACCAACTCTGTTGTATTGAACTTGCCCAAGCGTTTAGTACAGTGCTCTGCACACAATCAGTGCTCAATGAACAGCACTGATTGATTGCCGGACTCGGTGTGCGTGGCCCTGCTGCCCCCTACCCTGTCCTACGTTGCCCATCAATAATAATAACGATTCTAAGGTCTTACTATGTGCCAGGCACTGTACTAAGCGCTGGGGTGGATACAGGCAAATTGGGGTGAACGCAGTCTCTATCCTGCACTGGGCACATGCATTTAATCCCCATTTTACAGATGACAGAACTAAAGCCCAGAGAAATGAATTGACTTGTCCAAGATCACACAGCAGACAAGTGGCGGAGCTGGAATGAGAACCCATGACCTCCTGACTCCTTAGCCCGGGCTCTAATAATAATACTTGCGGCATCTGTTAAGCATTTACTATGTGCCAGGCACTACACTAAGCGCCGGGGTGGATACAAGCCAATCGGGTTGGACCCAGTCCCTGTCCCCCGTGGGGCTCACAGTCGTCTCTATGCCCACTTTCCAGATGAGGGAACTGAAGCCCAGAGAAGTGAAGTGACTTCAATCGCATTTATTGAGCACTTACTGTGCGCAGAGCACCGTACTAAGCGCCTGAAAAGTACAAGTCGACAGATAGACACGGTCCCTACCCAACAACGGGCTCACAGTCTACAAGGGGAGACGGACAACAAGACAAAACAAAACAGACAGACAGGCATCAACAGTTTGGGAGTCAGAGGTCGTGGGTTCTAATCCCTGCTCCGCCACTTGTCAGCTGTGTGACCTTGGGCAAGAAACTTCACTTCTCTGGGCCTCAGTTCCCTCATCTGGAAAATGGGGATTAAAGCCTGTGAGCCCCCGCCGTGGGACAACCTGATCACCTTGTATCCTCCCCAGTGCTCAGAACAGTGGTTGCCATGCAGTAAGCGCTTAACAAATACCCTCATTATTATTATTGTTAGAAGGGGGAAGACAGACAACAAAACAAAACAAGTAGACAGGTGTCAATAGCAGTGTGGATCAATGAAAAGAGGACTGGCTTGGGAGTCAGAGGTCGTGGGTTCAAATCCCGACGCTGCCACTTGTCAGCTGTGTGACCTTGGGCAAGTCACTTAACTTCTCTGGGCCTCAGTTCCCTCATCTGGAAAATGGGGATTGACTGTGAGCCCCCGTGGGACAAGCTGATCACCTTGTATCCCTCTCAGCGCTTACAACAGTGGTTGGCACGTAGTAAGCACTTAAATACCATCATTATTATTATTATTATTATGTCTGCTGTGTCACCTTGGGCAAGTCACTTAACTTCTCTAGGCCTCAGTTACCTCATCTGTAAAATAGGAATGAAGTCTGTGAGCTCCACGTGGGACAACCTAACGACCTTGTATCTACTCCAGCGGTTAGCACAGTGCTCGGCACAGAGTAAGCGCTTAACAAATACCAAGATTATTATATTAGAAGGGGGAGACAGAGAACCAAACTGAACAGATAGGCATCAATAGCATCCAAAAAGATAAACGGAATTCTAGATCTCGACACGTCATGAATGAAAGGGATGGGGAAATAATAATAATAATGTTGGTATTTGTTAGGCGCTTACCACGTGCCGAGCACTGTTCTAAGCGCTGGGGAGGTTCCAAGGTGATCAGGTTGTCCCACAGGGGGCTCACAGTCTCAATCCCCATTTAACAGATGAGGCCACTGAGGCCCAGAGAAGTGAAGTGACTTGCCCAAGGTCACATACAGCTGACAAGTGGCGGAGGCGGGATTAGAACCCACGACCTCTGACTCCCGAGCCCAGGCTCTTTCCACTAAACCGTGCTGCTTCTCAGAGTACCAGAGCTCTAAAGTGCCAGATCCGGAGCTGGAGGCCGAGGCAGGGCATAGATGATAATAATGGCATTTATTATAATAATAATAATGATGACGATGGCATTTATTAAGCACTTACTATGTGCAAAGCACTGTCTTAAGCGCTGGGGAGGTTACAAAGTGATTAGGTTGTCCCACAGGGGGTTCACAGTCTTAATCCCCATTTTACAGATGAGGGAACTGAGGCCCAGTGAAGTTTCTTGCCCAAGGTCACACAGCCGACAACAGAATTTGAACCCATGACCTCTGACTCCAAAGCCCGTGCTCTTTCCACTGAGTCACGCTGCTTCTCTATCAGAATAAATAATAACAATAATGACATTTATTAAGTGCTTAATTTGTGCAAAGCACTGTTCTAAGCGCTCAGGGGATACAAGGTGATCAGGTTGTCCCACGGGGCGGGGCTCACCGTCTTCCTCCCCATTTTACAGATGAGGGAACTGAGGCCCAGAGAAGTGAAGTGACTTGTCCAAAGTCATACAGCTGGCAATTGGCAGGGCCGGGATTTGAACCCCTGACCTTGGACTCCAAAGCCCGGGCTCTTTCCACTGAGCCACACTGCTTCTCTTTATTAACCGCTTACTATTCATTCATTCATTCAATCGCATTTATTGAGCGCTTACTGTGTGCAGAGCACTGTCCTAAGCACTTGGGAAGTCCAAGTTGGCAACTTATAGAGACGGTCCCTACCCCACAGCAGGCTCACAGTCTAGAAGGGGGAGACAGACAACAAGACACATTAACAAAATAAAATAAATAGAATATGTATAAATAGAGTAATAAATTCATTCATTCATTCATTCAATCGTATTTATTGAGCGCTTACTGTGTGCAGAGCACTGTACTAAGCGCTTGGGAATTACAAGATGGCAACATATAGACGGTCTCTACCCAACAACACTCGGGCTCACAGTCTAGAAGGGGGAGACAGACAACAAAACATGCGGACAGGTGTCATCAGAATAATTAAAAGTAAAGCTAGATGCACACCATTAACAAAATAAATAGAATAGTAAATACGTACAAATAAATAGAGTAATAAATCTGTACAAACATATATACAGGGGCTGTGGCGAGGGGAAGGAGGTAGGGCGGGGGGGGATGGGGAGGGGGAGAGGAAAACGGGGCTCGGTGTGGGAAGGCCTCCTGGAGGAGGTGAGCTCTCAGTAGGGCCTTGAAGGGAGGAAGAGAGCGAGCTTAGTGGATGGGCAGAGGGAGGGCATTCCGGGCGAGGGAAGGACGTGGGCCGGGGGTCGACGGCGGGACAGGCGAGAACGAGGTACAGTGAGGAGATCAGCGGCGGAGGAGCGGAGGGTGCGAGCTGGGCTGGAGAAGGAGAGAAGGGAGGTGAGGTAGGAGGGGGCGAGGTGGTGGACAGCCTTGAAGCCCAGGGTGAGGAGTTTTTGTCTGATGTGTGCAAAGCACTGTTAACAATAATAATGATGTTATTTATTAAGTGCTTACTATGTGCAAAGCACTGTTGTAAACGCTAGGGGGATACAAGGTGATCAGGTTGCCCCACGTGGGGCTCACAGTCTTCATCCCCATTTTCCAGATGAGGTCACTGAGGCCCAGAGAAGTGAAGTGACTTGCCCAAAGTCACCCAGTTGACAAGCGGCAGAGCCGGGATTCAAACCCCTCACCTCTGACTCCAAAGCCCGGGCTCTTTCCACTGAGCCACGCTGTTTCTCTAGGCGCTGAAGTGGCTGCTGTCTTCCCCGCCGTGCCACTCTATTCATTCAGTCTTCAAATCCTGGCTCCGCCCCTTGTCGGCTGTGTGACTTTGGGCAAGTCACTTCACTTCTCTGGCCCTCAGTTCCCTCATCTGTAAAATGGGGATGAAGACTGTGAGCCCCCCGTGGGACAACCTGATCACCTTGTATCTCCCTGGCGCTCAGAACAGTGCTTTGCACATAGAAAGCGCTTAATAAATACCATTATTACCTCACCTGTAAAATGGGGATGAAGACTGTGAGCCCCACGCGGGACAACCTGATCTCAGCACCTGTATATATGTTTGTACAGATTTATTGCTCATTTATTTTACTCGTACATATTGACTATTCTATTTATTTGTCAATGATGTGCACCTAGCTTTCTTTCTATTTATTCTGATGACTTGACACCTGTCCACCTTGACACCTCTCCCCCTCCTCCCCCTCTCTATCCCCCCCGTCTTACCTCCTTCCCTTCCCCACAATACCTGTATATTTGTATATATGTTTGTACATATTTATTACTCTATTTTACTTGTACATATCTATTCTATTTATTTTACTTTAATACGTTTGGTTTTGTTTTCTGTCTCCCCCTTCTAGACTGTGAGCGCACTGTTGGGTAGGGACCGTCTCTATACGTTGCCAACTTGTACTTCCCAAGCGCTTGGTACAGTGCTCAGCACACAGTAAGCGCTCAATAAATACGACTGAATGAATGACTGAACTTAGCTTTAACTCTATTTGTTCTGAGGACTTGACACCTGTCCACATGTTTTGTTTAGTTGTCTTTTAGACTGTGAGCCCACTGTTGGGTAGGGACTGTCTCTATATGTTGCCAACTTGTACTTCCCAAGCGCTTAGTACAGTGCTCTGCACACAGTAAGCGCTCAATAAATACGACTGATTGATTGTCTGTCTCTCCCCGCTACACCGTGAATCCGTTGTTGGGTAAGGACCGTCTCTTTACGTTGCCGACTTGTACTTCCTAAGCGCTTAGTACAGTGCTCTGCACACAGTAAGCGCTCAACAAGCCCCAGACTGAACTGATCACCTTGTAACCTCCCCAGCGTTTAGTACAGTGCACACAGTAAGCGCTCAACAAGCCCCAGACTGAGCTGATCACCTTGTAACCTCCCCAGCGCTTAGTACAGGGCTCAGCACACAGTAAGCGCTCAATAAATACGATGGAAACATACTTCCCAAGGGCTTAGTGCAGTGCTCTGTACACAGTAAGCGCTCAATACGAATGAATGAATGAATCTAGCTTTATTTCTATTTATTCTGATAACTTGGCACCTGTCCACATGTACGGTTTTGTCGTCTGTCTGCCAACTTGTACTTCCCAAGCGCTTAATGCAGTGCTGTGCACACAGTAAGCGCTTAATAAATACTATTGAATGAATGAATCTAGCTTTACTTCTGTTTATTCTGATGACTTGGCACCTGTCCACATGTATGGTTTTGTCGTCTGTCTCCCCCTCCTAGACTGGGAGCCCGTTGTTGGGTAGGGACCGTCTCTAGATGCTGCCGACTTGGACTTCCCAAGCGCTTAGTACAGTGCTCTGCACACAGTAGGCGCTCAATAAATACGAATGAATGAATGAATGAATCTAGCTTTATTTCTATTTATTCTGATAACTTGGCATGTATGGTTTTGTCGTCTGTCTGCCAACTTGTACTTGGCATGTACGTTTTTGTCGTCTGTCTGCCAACTTGTACTTCCCAAGCGCTTAATGCAGTGCTGTGCACACAGTAAGCGCTTAATAAATACTATTGAATGAATGAATCTAGCTTTGCACACAGTAAGCGCTCAATAAATACGACTGAATGAATGAATCTAGCTTTATTTCTGTTTATTCTGATGACTTGGCACCTGTCCATCTGCTTTGTTTTGTCGTCCGTCTCCCCCACCTAGACTGGGAGCCCGTTGTTGGGTAGGGACCATCTCTAGATGCTGCCGACTTGGACTTCCCAAGCGCTTAGTACAGTGCTCTGCACACAGTAGGTGCTCAATAAATACGAATGAATGAATGAATCTAGCTTTATTTCTGTTTATTCTGATGACTTGGCACCTGTCCACCTGTTTTGTTTTGTCGTCCGTCTCCCCCTCCTAGACTGGGAGCCCGTTGTTGGGTAGGGACCGTCTCTAGATGCTGCCGACTTGGACTTCCCAAGCGCTTAGTACAGTGCTCTGCACACAGTAAGCGCTCACTAAATACGACTGAATGAATGAATCTAGCTTTATTTCTGTTTATTCTGATGACTTGGCACCTGTCCACCTGCTTTGTTTTGTCGTCCGTCTCCCCCTCCTAGACTGGGAGCCCGTTGTTGGGTAGGGACCGTCTCTAGATGCTGCCGACTTGGACTTCCCAAGCGCTTAGTACAGTGCTCTGCACACAGTAGGCGCTCAATAAATACGAATGAATGAATGAATGAATCTAGCTTTATTTCTATTTATTCTGATAACTTGGCATGTATGGTTTTGTCGTCTGTCTGCCAACTTGTACTTGGCATGTATGGTTTTGTCGTCTGTCTGCCAACTTGTACTTGGCATGTATGGTTTTGTCGTCTGTCTGCCAACTTGTACTTGGCATGTATGGTTTTGTCGTCTGTCCGCCAACTTGTACTTCCCAAGCGCTTAATGCAGTGCTGTGCACACAGTAAGCGCTCAATAAATACGACTGAATGAATGAATGAATCTAGCTTTATTTCTGTTTATTCTGATGACTTGGCACCTGTCCACCTGCTTTGTTTTGTCGTCTGTCTCGTAGGGACCGTCTCTAGATGCTGCCGACTTGGACTTCCCAAGCGCTTAGTACAGTGCTCTGCACACAGCAGGCGCTCAATAAATACGAATGAATGAAGGAACCTAGCTTAATTTCTGTTTATTCTGATGACTTGGCGCCTGTCCACATGTATGGTTTTGTCGTCTGTCTCCCCCTCCTAGACTGTGAGCCCACCGTTGGGTAGGGACCGTCTCTATATGTTGCCAACTTGGACTTCCCAAGCGCTTAGTATAGTGCTCTGCACACAGTGAGCGCTCAATAAATACGACCGAATGAATGAATGGGCCTCAGTTCCCTCATCTGTAAAATGGGGATGAAGACTGTGAGCCCCACGTGGGGCAACCTGATCACCTTGTTATCCCCCCAGCGCTTTGCACGTAGTAAGCGCTTAACCCCCCCCCCCCCGCCTTTTAGACTGTGAGCCCACTGTTGGGCAGGGACTGTCTCTATGTGATGCCAATTTGTACTTCCCAAGCGCTTAGTACAGTGCTATGCACATAGTAAGCGCTCAATAAATACGATTGATTGATTGATTAACAAATACCATCATCATCATCATCATCAATAAATACTATTGAATGAATGAATGATCATTATTATTATTATTATTGAGCGCTTCCTGTGTGCTTACCGGCGGTGTAGGCCCGGAGCGGGGCGGCCAGGAGGGACGACGACGACAGGAGGGTCCGCACTCCCGCCATGACGCCCGCCATGGCGCCCGCCGCCGCCGCGCTTCTCCTCAGCTGAGGCGCCGCCCCGCGCCTGCGCGCCGCCCCCGCCGCCCCGCGCCTGCGCACCGCCCCCCGCCTGCGCACCGCCCCCCCGCCGCCCCGCGCCTGCGCACCGCCCCCCCCCGCCGCCCCGCGCCTGCGCACCGCCCCCCCCCCCGCCGCCCCGCGCCTGCGCACCGCCCCCCGCCGCCCCGCGCCTGCGCACCGCCCCCCCCCGCCGCCCCGCGCCTGCGCACCGCCCCCCCCCCCGCCGCCCCGCGCCTGCGCACCGCCCCCCGCCGCCCCGCGCCTGCGCGCCCCGGGGGGTGGGGGAGGGGCGAGGGAGCGCGCACCAACTCTGACCCCGCCCCTCGCTCAGGCCGCGCCCCCTCAGCGCTTAGAACACTGCCTGGCACATAGTAAGCGCTCAATCAATCAATCAATCAATCAATCGTATTGATTGAGCGCTGACTGTGTGCAGAGCACTGGACTAAGCGCTTGGGAAGTCCAAGTTGGCAACATATAGGGACGGTCCCTACCCAACAGCGGGCTCACAGTCTAAAATAATAATAATAATGTTGGTATTTGTTAAGCGCTTACTACGCGCCAAGCACTGTTCTAAGCGCTGGGGTAGATACAAGGTGATCAGATTGTCCCACGTGGGGCTCACAGTCTTCATCCCTATTTTACAGAGGAGGGGGCTGAGGCCCAGAGAATCAATCAATCAATCAATCATATTTATCGAGCGCTTACTATCATCATCATCATCATCAATCGTATTTATTGAGCGCTTACTATGTGCAGAGCACTGTACTAAGCGCCTGGGAAGTACAAATTGGCAACATAGAGAGACAGTCCCTACCCAACAGTGGGCTCACAGTCTAAAAGGGGGAGACAGAGAACAAAACCAAACATACTGACAAAATAAAATAAATAGAATAGATATATACAAATAAAATAAATAGAGTAAAAAATATGTACAAACATATGAGCACTGTACTAAGCGCTTGGGAAGTACAAATTGGCAACATATAGAGACAGTCCCTATCCAGCATTGGGCTCACTTGCCCAAGGTCACACAGCTGACAAGTGGCGGGGCCAGGATTTGAACCCACGACCTCTGACTCCAAAGCCCGTGCTCTTTCCACTGAGCCACACTGCTTCCCCAATAAATGCCATCATCATTATTATTATTATTATGCAGGCCCCGCCCCTCGCGCAGGCCCCTCCCCCTTAGCGCTTAGAACACTGCCTTGCACATAGTAAGCGCTTAATAAATGCCATTATCATTATTATTATTACGCAGGCCCCGCCCCTTTAGCGCTTAGAACAGTGCTTTGCACATAGTAAGCACTTAATAAATGCCATTATTATTATTATTATGCAGACCCCGCCCCTCTCGCAGGCCCCGCCCCCTTAGCGCTTGGAACAGCGCTTTGCACATAGTAAGCGCTTAATAAGCACTCCCCCCTGCCCCTCGTCCCCCTCTCCATCCCCCTGTCTTACCTCCTTCCCTTCCCCACAGCACCTGTATATATGTTTGTACATATTTAGTACTCTATTTATTTTACTCGTACATATCTATTCTATTTATTTTGTTTTGTTAATGCGTTTGGTTTTGTTGTCTGTCTCCCCCTTCTAGACTGTGAGCCCGCTGTTGGGTAGGGACTGTCTCTATATGTTGCCAATTTGTACTTCCCAAGTGCTTAGTACAGTGCTCTGCACATAGTAAGCGCTCAATAAATACGATTGATGATGATGACGATGTTGGGTAGGGACCGTCTCTATATGTTGCCAACTTGCTGAGCAACAGCAACCTTACACTCCCCAGCCCCCAGTAGAACAAGACGAGGAGCCATCATTGTCCCCAACCAATGGCAACCCATTACTTTTAGACTGTGAGCCCACTGTTGGGTAGGGACTGTCTCTAAATGTTGCCAATTTGTACTTCCCAAGCGCTCAGTACAGTGCTCTGCACATAGTAAGCGCTCAATAAATACGATTGAAGATGATGATGATGATTATTACTACCTTATCCCGGGACACAGGCCAGACCAAATGTGGGAAACAGGCTTCTGGTCAAAAAGCAAGACGCAACCATTACAGAAGTTCAACTGAAATCCCCAAATTTCGGGCAAGCCGGGGCAACCTTGCAGTATCCAGGACAGCAGATGAAACCAGTGAAACAGTCGAGGCAGAATACAACAGTTCCCCCAGGTCAACTAAAGCCACCCCTGAAAGGGCAGCCAACAAAGCCCCCCGACATGGACAAAGCTCTTCGCCTCAGCCAGACTTCTAGAGCACGAGGCCGACCCCAGGATACAAAGCCTGGCGTGGAAATCATCATCAATCGTATTTATTGAGCGCTTACTATGTGCAGAGCACTGTACTAAGCGCTTGGGAAGTACAAATTGGCAACATCTAGAGACAGTCCCTACCCAACAGTGGGCTCACAGTCTAAAAGGGGGAGACAGAAAACAAAACCAAAAGTACCAACAAAAAATAAATAGAATGGATATGTACAAGTAAAATAGAGTAATAAATATGCCCTACCCAATAGTGGGCTCACAGTCTAAAAGGGGGAGACGGAGAACAAAACCAAACGTACCAGCAAAATAAAATAAATAGAATAGATATGTACAAGCAAAATAATTAAATAAATAAATAGAGTAATAAATATGCCCTACCCAACGGTGGGCTCACAGTCTAAAAGGGGGAGACAGAGAACAAAACCAAACGTACTAACAGAATAAAATAAATAGAATAGATATTTACAAGCAAAATAAATAAATAAATAGAGTAATAAATATGCCCTACCCAACGGTGGGCTCACAGTCTAAAAGGGGGAGACGGAGAACAAAACCAAACGTACTAACAAAATAAAATAAATAGAATAGATATGTACAAGTAAAATAAATAATTAAATAAATAGAGTAATAAATATGCCCTACCCAACAGTGGGCTCACAGTCTAAAAGGCGGAGACAGAGAACAAAACCAAACGTACTAGCAAAATAAAATAAATAGAATAGATATGTACAAGTAAAATAAATAAATAAATAAATAGAGTAATAAATATGCCCTACCCGACAGTGGGCTCACAGTCTAAAAGGGGGAGACGGAGAACAAAACCAAACGTACTAGCAAAATAAAATAAATAGAATAGATATGTACAAGTAAAATAAATAAATAGAGTAATAAATATGTCCTACCCAACAGTGGGCTCACAGTCTAAAAGGGGGAGACAGAGAACAAAACCAAACGTACTAACAAAATAAAATAGAATAGATATGTACAAGTAAAGCAAATAAATAAATAAATAAATAAATAGAGTAATAAATCTGCCCTAACCGACAGTGGGCTCACAGTCTAAAAGGGGGAGACAGAGAACAAAACCAACCGCACTACCAAAATAAAATAAATAGAATAGATATGTAAAAGTAAAATAAATAAATAAATAAATAGAGTAATAAATATGCCCTACCCGACAGTGGGCTCACAGTCTAAAAGGGGGAGACAGAGAACAAAACCAAACGCACTAGCAAAATAAAATAAATAGAATAGATATGTACAAGTAAAATAAATAAATAAATAGAGTAATAAATATGCCCTCCGACAGTGGGCTCACAGTCTAAAAGGGGGAGACAGAGAACAAAACCAAATGTACTAACAAAATAAAATAAATAGAATAGATATGTACAAGTAAAATAAATAAATAGAGTAATAAATATGCCCTACCCAACAGTGGGCTCACAGTCTAAAAGGAGGAGACAGAGAACAAAACCAAACGTACTAGCAAAATAAAATAAATAGAATAGATATGTACAAGTAAAATAAATAAATAAATAGAGTAATAAATATGCCCTACCCAACGGTGGGCTCACAGTCTAAAAGGGGGAGACAGAGAACGAAACCAAACGTACTAACAAAATAAAATAAATAGAATAGATATGTACAAGTAAAATAAATAAATAAATAAATAAATAGAGTAATAAATATGCCCTACCCAACGGTGGGCTCACAGTCTAAAAGGGGGAGACAGAGAACAAAACCAAACGTACTAGCAAAATGAAATAAATAGAATAGATATGTACAAGTAAAATAAATAAATAAATAAATAAATAGAGTAATAAATATGCCCTACCCGACAGTGGGCTCACAGTCTAAAAGGGGGAGACAGAGAACAAAACCAAACGTACTAGCAAAATAAAATAAATAGAATAGATATGTACAAGTAAAATAAATAAATAAATAAATAGAGTAATAAATATGCCCTACCCAACGGTGGGCTCACAGTCTAAAAGGGGGAGACAGAGAACAAAACCAAACGTACTAACAAAATCAAATAAATAGAATAGATATGTACAAGTAAAATAAATAAATAAATAAATAGAGTAATAAATATGCCCTACCCAACGGTGGGCTCACAGTCTAAAAGGGGGAGACAGAGAACAAAACCAAACGTACTAGCAAAATGAAATAAATAGAATAGATATGTACAAGTAAAATAAATAAATAAATAAATAAATAGAGTAATAAATATGCCCTACCCGACAGTGGGCTCACAGTCTAAAAGGGGGAGACAGAGAACAAAACCAAACGTACTAGCAAAATAAAATAAATAGAATAGATCTGTACAAGTAAAATAAATAAATAAATAAATGGAGTAATAAATATGCCCTACCCAATGGTGGGCTCACAGTCAAAAAGGGGGGGAGACAGAGAACAAAACCAAACGTACTAACAAAATATAATAAATAGAATAGATATGTACAAGTAAAATAAATAAATAAATAAATAAATAGAGTAATAAATATGCCCTACCCGACAGTGGGCTCACAGTCTAAAAGGGGGAGACGGAGAACAAAACCAAACGTACTAACAAAATAAAATAAATAGAATAGATATGTACAAGTAAAATAAATAAATAAATAGAGTAATAAATATGCCCTACCCGACAGTGGGCTCACAGTCTAAAAGGGGGAGACAGAGAACAAAACCAAACGTACTAGCAGAATAAAATAAATAGAATAGATATGTACAAGTAAAATAAATAAATAAATAAATAGAGTAAAAATATGCCCTACCCAACAGTGGGCTCACAGTCTAAAAGGGGGAGACGGAGAACAAAACCAAACGTACTAACAAAATAAAATAAATAGAATAGATATGTACAAGTAAACTAAATAAATAAATAGAGTAATAAATATGTACAAACATCTATACAGGTGCTGTGGGGAAGGGAAGGAGGTAAGATGGGGCGGATGGAGAGGGGGATGAGGGGGAGAGGAAGGAAGGGGCTCAGTCTGGGAAGGCCTCCTGGAGGAGGTGAGCTCTCAGCAGGAAAGGACCGTAATGCAGCGCAGGAACACTGGTAGTGGAGATGGGCCACATGTGAGCTGCAAAGTCAGGGTGATGAAGTTGACAGGAGGGCAGGGGGGAGAAAATGGTGGCTTTTTTCACCCAGAGGGCCATCCAGAACTGAGGCAGCAGCCTGTGCGGAAGGTCACGCTGACAGAAGGAAGGCATCAGCAGCAGCAGCAATATCAACAGCCGCAGTATCATCCACAGCAGCAGCAGCATTTATCGGGGACAGCCCAGATCCACTCAGCTGGCCCTCCAGGGATCAGAAACATCCAGGGAATTCACCCAGCCAAGAAGGCCAGCCCGCGCCCTCCGCTCATCTTCTCACTGGGCCTCGTCCTCGCCCGTCCCGCCGTCGGCCCCCGGCCCACGTCCTCCCCCGGGCCTGGAATCATCATCATCAATCGTATTTATTGAGCGCTTACTGTGTGCAGAGCACTGTACTAAGCGCTTGGGAAGTACAAGTTGGCAATATATAAAGACGGTCCCTACCCAACAGTGGGCTCACAGTCTAAATGCCCTCCCTCTGCCCATCCGCCAAACTAGCTCTCTTCCTCCCTTCAAGGCCCTACTGAGAGCTCACCTCCTCCAGGAGGCCTTCCCAGACTGAGCCCCTTCCTTCCTCTCCCCCTCGTCCCCCTCTCCATCCGCCCCATCTTACCTCCTTCCCTTCCCCACAGCACCTGTATATATGGTTGTACATATTTATTACGGTTGTACATATTTATTACTCTATTTATTTATTTATTTTACTTGTACATTTCTATCCTATTTATTTTATTTTGTTGGTATGTTTGGTTTTGTTCTCTGTCTCCCCCTTTTAGACTGTGAGCCCACTGTTGGGCAGGGACTGTCTCTATGTGTTGCCAATTTGTACTTCCCAAGCGCTTAGTACAGTGCTCTGCACATAGTAAGCGCTCAATAAATTGATTGATTGATTTATTACTCTTTTTATTTACTTATTTTACTTGTACCTATCTATTCTATTTATTTTATTTTGTTAGCATGTTTGGTTTTGTTCTCTGTCTCCCCCTTCTAGACTGTGAGCCCACTGTTGAGTAGGGACTGTCTCTATATGTTGCCGACTTGTACCTCCCAAGCGCTTAGTACAGTGCTCTGCACAGAGTAAGTGCTCAATAAATACGATTGATTGACTGATTGTACTTCCCAAGCGCTTAATACAGTGCTCTGCACACAGTAAAGCGCTCAATAAATACGATTGATTGATTGATTAATAAATGCCATCATCATTATTATTACGCAGGCCCCGTCCCCCGCACGCAGACCCCACTCCTCGCGCAGGCTCTGCCCCCTTAGCGCTTAGAACAGCGCTTTGCACATAGTAAGCGCTTAATAAATGCCATCATTATTATTATTACTCAGGCCCCACCCCTCGTTCAGGCCCTGCTCCCCCTTAGCGCTTAGAACAGTGCTTTGCACATAGTAAGCCCTTAATAAATGCCAACATTATTATTATTATTACACAGGTCCCACCCCTCGCGCAGGCTCTGTCGCCTTAGCGCTTAGAACAGTGCTCCAGCGCTGTGCACATAGTAAGCACTTAATAAAAAAGATTTACTACTCTATTTTAACTGTACATATTTACTATTCTATTTATTTTGTTAATGATGTGCATCTAGCTGTACTTTTAATTTTTCTGACGACTTCACACCTGTCCACATGTTTTGTTTTGTTGTCTGTCTCCCCCTTCTAGACTGTGAGCCCGCTGGTGGGTAGGGACTGTCTCTATATGCTGCCAACTTGTACTTCTCAAGCGCTTAGTACAGTGCTCTGCACACAGTAAGGGCTCAATAAATATGATTGAATGAATGAATAAGTGCTATTATCATTATGATTTCTCAGGCCCCGCCCCTCGTCCCGGCCCCGCCCCCGCTCCTCCCCCTCACGCAGGCCCCGCCCCCTAAATAATAATAATAATAATGGTATTTGTTAATAATAATGATAATGGCATTTGTTAAGCGCTTACTACGTGCAGAGCACTGTTCTAAGCACTGGATACAAGGTGATCAAGTTGTCCCACGTGGGGCTCACAGTCTTAATCCCCATTGTACAGATGAGGTAACAGGCTCAGAGAAGTTAAGTGACTTGCCCAAGGTCACACAGCAGACAGGTGGCGGAGTCGGGATTCGAACCCATGACCTCTGACTCCAAAGCTTGGGCTCTTTCCACTGAGCCACACTGCTTGCCCCTTTAGCGCTTAGAACAGTGCTTTGCACATAGTAAACCCTTAAGAAGCAGCGTGGCTCAGTGGAAAGAGCACGGGCTTTTGAGTCAGAGGTCATGGGTTCGAATGCCGGCTCTGCCACGTGTCTGCTGTGTGACCTTGGGCAAGTCACTTCACTTCTCTGAGCCTCAGTTACCTCATCTGTAAAATGGGGATTGAGACTGTGAGCCCCACGTGAGAGAACCTGATCACCTTATATCCCCCCCAGTATGTAGTACAGTGCTTTGCTCATAGTAAGCGCTTAACAAATGCCATTATTATTGGGAAGCATTGTGGCTCAGTGGAAAGAGCGTGGGCTCTGGAGTCAGAGGTCATGGGTTCAAATCCTCACTCTGCCACTTGTCAGCTGTGTGACTTTGGGCAAGTCACTTCACTTCTCTGGGCCTCAGTTCCCTCATCTGTAAAATGGGGATTAAGACTGTGAGCCCCACTTGGGACAATCTGATCACCTTGTAACCTCCCCAGCGCTTAGAACAGTGCTTTGTACATAGTAAGCGCTTAATAAATGCTGTTATTACTATTATTATTATTAAATGCCATCATTATTATAATTATTAATATGCAGGCCACGCCCCCTGAGCGCTTAGAACAGTGCTCCAGCGCTTACAACGGCGCTTTCCCCCTCCTCCCCCTCCCCATGCCCCCCGCCTTACCTCCTTCCCCTCCCCACAGCACCTGTATATATGTATATATGTTTGTACGTATTTATTACTCTATTTATTTTATTTGTATGTATTTATTCCATTTATTTTATTTTGTTAATATGTTTTGTTTTGTTCTCTGTCTCCCCCTTCTAGACTGTGAGCCCGCTGTTGGGTAGGGACCGTCTCTATATGTTGCCAACTTGGACTTCCCAAGCGCTTAGTACAGTGCTCTGCACACAGTTAGGGCTCAATAAATACGATGGAATGAATGAATGAAAGCGCTTAATGAATGCCATTATTACTATTATTATTATTATTATTATTATTATTATTACGCAGGTCCGCCCCTCGCGCCCGCCCCTGCCCCCCCCCGCACGCAGACCCCACCCCTCGCGCAGGCCCTGCCCCCTTAGCGCTTAGAACAGAGCTTTGCACATAGTAAGTGCTTAATAAATGCCATCATTATTATTGTTATTATCAGTATTAATTATTAATAATGATAATCGTTATTATTCCCTTCCTCCCTTCAAAGCCCTGCTTAGTGCTCACCTCCTCCAGGAGGCCTTCCCAGACTGAGCCCTCTCCTTCCTCTCCCCCTCCTCCCCATCCCCCCCATACCTCCTTCCCCTCCCCACAGCACCTGTATATATGTATATATGTTTGTACATATTTATTACTCTATTTATTTTACTTGTACATATCTATTCTGTTTATTCTGTTAATATGTTTTGTTTTGTTCTCTGTTTCCCCCTTCTAGACTGTGAACCCGCTGTTGGGTAGGGACCGTCTCTAGATGTTGTCAACTTGGACTTCCCAAGCTCTTAGCACAGTGCTCTGCACAGAGTAAGCGCTCAATAAATACGATTGAATAAATGAATGAATTAATTAATAATAAGGATGGCGTTTATTAAGTGCTTACTATGTGCCAAGCACTGTTATTATTATGAGAAACACCGTGTCTCAGTGGAAAGAGCCAGGGCTTTGGAGTCAGAGATCATGGGTTCAAATCTCGACTCCACCCATTGTCAGCTGGGTGACTTTGGGCAAGTCACTTCACCTCTCTGGGCCTCAGTGACCTCATCTGTAAAATGGGGATGAAGGCTGTGAGCCGCCCCACCGTGGGACAACCTGATCACCTTGTAACCTTCCCACCGCTTAGAACAGTTCTTTGCACATAATAAGCACTTAATAAATGCCACCATTATTATTATTTATTTTACTTGTACATATTTATTCTATCTATTTTATTCTGTGAATATGTTTTGTTTTGTTGTCTGTCTCCCCCTTCTAGACTGTGAGCCCACTATTGGGTAAGGACCGTCTCTATATGTTGCCAAATTGTACTTCCCAAGTGCTTAGTACAGTGCTCTGCACACAGTAAGCGCTCAATAAATACGATTGAATGAATGAATGAATGAATTATTATGAGAAGCAGCGTGGCCCAGTGGAAAGAGCCCGGGATTTGGAGTCAGAGATCATGGGTTCAAATCTTGACGATGCCAATCATCATCATCATCAATTGTGTTTATTGAGCGCTTACTAAGCGCTTGGGAAGTACAAATTGGCAACATATAGAGACAGTCCCTACCCAACAGTGGGCTGGATGACTTTGGGCAAGTCGCTCAACTTCTCTGTGCCTCAGTTACCTCATCTGTAAAATGGGGATGAAGACTGTGAGCCCCCCGTGGGACAACCTGATCACCTTGTAACCTCCCCAGCGCTTAGAAAAGGGCGTTGCACATTCATTCAATCGTATGTATTGAGCGCTTACTGTGTGCAGAGCACTGTACTAAGCGCTTGGGAAGTCCAAGTTGGCAACACATAGAGACGGTCCCTACCCAACAGCGGGCTCACAGTCTAGAAGGGGGAGACAGACAACAAAACAAAACATTTTAAGCGGGCCTCACCACCTTGGGTTCTCGAACTCTGCTGCCGATTTACACGGGTGGTTCGGGCATTCATCATCATCATCATCAATCGTATTTATTGAGCGCTTACTATGTGCAGAGTACTGTACTAAACGCTTGGGAAGTACAAATTGGCAACATATGGAGACAGTCCCTACCCAATAGTGGGCTCACAGTCTAAAAGGGGGAGACAGAACAAAACCAAACATACTAACAAAATAAAATAAATAGAATAGCTATGTACAGGTAAAATAAATAAATAAATAGAGTAATAAATATGTACAAACATATATACATATATGCAGGTGCTGTGGGGAAGGGAAGGAGGTAAGATGGGGGGGATGGAGAGGGGGACGAGGGGGAGAGGAAGGAAGGGGCTCAGTCTGGGAAGGCCTCCTGGAGGAGGTGAGCTCTCAGCAGGGCCTTGAAGGGAGAAAGAGAGCTAGCTTGGCATTGGCTTGGGCATTGCAGTCACTCATACCCCATCAGGTGAACGGGCTGCTCGCCACTTTCCTACTGCCCTGATTTATCAATGAATCAATCAATCGATCGTATTTATTGAGCGCTTACTGTGTGCAGAGCACTGTACTAAATGCTTGGGAAATACAAGTTGGCAACATATAGAGGCAGTCCCTACCCAACAGTGGGCTCACAGTCTAAAAAGTGGGCTCACAGCCTAAAAGTGGGCTCACAGTCTATGACTTGTTCTCTGAGTCACTCCTCTCTTCATCGACTAAACGAACCCATACGATAACCCTGTTTTGTCGACAGCAGTTCCACAAAAGGACCCCATCATGTCTGTCGGTAACACAACAAATAGACAATCCCTACCCCCCAATGGGCTCACGGTCTAGAAGGGGGGCGACAGACGACAAAACAAGTGGGTGTCGTTAGCATTGAAACATAAATGGAATTACAGCTCTGTCTCTCATTTATTCAATCGTATTTATTGAGCACTTACTGTGTGCAGAACACTGGACTAAGCATTTGGAAAGTACAATTCGGCAACATATAGAAACGGTCCCTACCCACCAACGGGCTCACAGTCTAGAAGGGGGAGACAGACGACAAAACAAAACAAGTAGGTGTCGGCATCGAAACAGATAAACGGAATTACAGCTCTGTCTCTCATTCATTCAGTCGTATTTATTGAGCGCTTACTGTGTGCAGAACACTGGACTAAGCATTTGGAAAGTACAATGCGGCAACATATAGAAACGGTCCCTACCCAACAACGGGCTCACAGTCTAGAAGGGGGAGACAGACGACAAAACAAAACAAGTAGGTGTCGTTGGCATCGAAACAGATAAATGGAATTACAGATCTGTCTCTCATTCAATCAATTGTATTTATTGAGCGCTTACCGTGTGCAGAACACTGGACTAAGCGTTTGGAAAGTACAATGCGGCAACATATAGAAATGGTCCCTACCCACCAACGGGCTCACAGTCTAGAAGGGGGAGACAGATGACAAAACAAGTAGGTGTCATTAGCATCGAAACTGATAAATGGAATTACAGATCTGTCTCTCTCTCATTCATTCAATCGTATTTATTGAGCGCTTACTGTGTGCAGAACACCGGACTAAGCATTTGGAAAATACAATTTGGCAACATATAGAAACGGTCCCTACTCACCAACGGGCTCACAGTCTAGAAGAGGGCGACAGACGACAAAACAAAACAAGTAGGTGTCATTAGCATCGAAACAGATAAATGGAATTACAGATATGTCTCTCATTCATTCAATCGTATTTATTGAGCGCTTACTGTGTGCAGAACACTGGACTGGGTGTTTGGAAAGTACAATTCAGCAACATATAGAAACGGTCCCTACCCCACAATGGGCTCACAGTCTAGAAGGGGGGAGACAGACGACAAAACAAAACAAGTAGGTGTCGTTAGCATCGAAACAGATAAATGGAATTACAGTTCTGTCTCTCATTCATTCAATCATATTGAGAAGCAGCGTGGCGCAGTGGCAAGAGCCCGGGCTTTGGAGTCGGAGGTCATGGGATCAAATCCCTGCTCCACCAACTGTCAGCTGTGTGACTTTAGGCAAGTCACCTAACTTCTCTGTGCCTCAGTTCCCTCATCTGTAAAATGGGGATTAAAACTGTGAGCCCCCCATGGGACAACCTGATCACCTTGTAAACGCCCCAGCACTTAGAACAGTGCTTTGCACGTAGTAAGTGCTTAATAAATGCCATTATTATTATTATTTATTGAGCACTTACTGTGTGCAGAACACTGGACTAAGCTTTTGGAAAGTACAATTCGGCAACATATAGAAACGGTCCCTACCCACCAACGGGCTCACAGTCTAGAAGGGGGAGACAGGCGACAAAACAAAGCATGTAGACAGCTGTCAAAGCCGTCAGGACAAATCATAGCTATATAATAGATCCGCCAATTAGCTGTGTGACTTTGGGCAAGTCACTTAAATTCTCTGGGCCTCAGTTACCTCATCTGTAAAATGGGGATGAGGACTGTGAGCAACCCCGTGGGACAACCTGATCATCTTGTAACCTCTCCAGGGCTTAGAACAGTGCTTTGCACATAGTAAGCGCTTAATAAATGCCATTATTATTGTTATTATTATCATTCTATAGCTATTATAGACCCCGGGCCTTTGGGCCACAACCTCCGGGGGTCCTATTTGGGCTCCCCCACCTGTGTCTGCTCCGTGACCTTGGGCAGGTCACGGCTCTCTTCTCTAGGCCGCATCACCTCCCCTGCAAAATGGGGAACGACCCTGCGAGCCCCATGGGGGACAGGGGCCGGGGCCGACTCGACTGGCTTGACTCCCCCCCCAGTGCTTAATACGGGGCCTGACAAACACCATCATCATCATTATTATTATGCACTGACAAGAAGCAGCGTGGCTCAGTGGAAAGAGCCCGAGCTTTGGAGTCAGAGGTCATGGGTTCAAATCCAGGCTCTGCCAATTGTCAGCTGTGTGACTCGGGGCAAGTCACTTAACTTCTCTGTGTCTCAGTGACCTCCTCTGTAAAATGGGGATTAAGACTGTGACCCCCCCCCGGGGGACAACCTGATCACCTTGTAATCTCCCCGGTGCTTAGAACAGCGCTTTGCACATGGTAAGCGCTTAATAAATGCCATCATTATTATTACTATATGTCAAGCACTGTTCTAAGCACTGAGGCGGACACCATCGTTGTTATTATTACTATTATTAAGCACCTACTGTTGTCCACCCTTGTCGCGTACTCCAGCGGAGCGGAATTGACTGCATTTTCGCTAAAGGCTTAGCATAACCGACTCCATTATACGCAGGGCTCAGCGGCAGGGGATGTGAGGAATAGGCATCGGCCTCCTGAGGAAGATTCTGTAATCGAGGAGGGCTGACACTCATCAAAAAGGCTACACCCCACCTAAAACGACCCCATCCTGTGTGGGTGATGTCTCCTGCTATCATCTCCTCACAACAGGGTGCCAAAGTTTCGGCTGGGGAACCAAATAAAAGGGCTGGAATTCATTCATTCATTCATTCATTCATCATCAATCGTATTTATTGAGCGCTCACCGTGTGCAGAGCACTGTACTAAGCGCTTGGGAAGTACAAATTGGCAACATATAGAGACGGTCCCTACCCAACAACGGGCTCACAGTCTAGAAGCGGGAGACAGACAACAAAACAGAACATGCGGACGGGTGTCAAAATCGGCAGAACAAATAGAATTAAAGCTCTATGCACATCATCAACACAATAAATAGAATAGTAAATATGTACAAGTGAAATAGAGTAATAAATCTGTACAAACATATATACAGGTACTGTGGGGAGGGGAAGGAGGTAGGGCACATACTATGTGCTTAACATATACCCTCATCGTTATTATTATTATTGCTCAGTGGAAAGCACACAGGCTTGGGAGTCAGAAGTTTTACTATTATGTTGCCAATTTGTACTTCTCAAGCGCTTAGTACAGTGCTCTGCACATAGTAAGCGCTCAATAAATACGATTGCAAATATTATACTATTATTGCTATTACTATTGTAACAGAAAAAGCGTGGCTCAGTGGAAAGAGCCCGGGCTTGGGAGTCAGAGGTCCTGGGTTCCAATCCCAGCTTCCCCACTCGTCTGCTGTGTGACCTTGGGCAAGTCACTCCACCTCTCTGAGCCTGTTACCTCATCTGTAAAATGGAATCGGGGCCGTCCATCCCTCGTAACTCTCTTGGGTGGTGAACGGACGAGCAGTCAGCTTGCCTACATCTACTGCTCTGTCTGAACTCACGTCATGGGTTCAAATCCCGGCTCCGCCAATTGTCAGCTGTGTGACTTTGGGCAAGTCACTTAACTTCTGTGTGCCTCAGTTACCTCATCTGTAAAATGGGGTTTAATACTGTGAGTTCCACGCGGGACAACCTGATCACCTTGTATCCTCCCCCGCACTTAGAACAGTGCTTCACACATAGTAAGCGTTAAACAAATGCCAGACTGAGCCCCCTCCTTCCTCTCCCCCTCCTCCCCCTCCCCATCCCCAGTCTTACCTCCTTCCCTTCCACCTGTATATACGTATATATGTTTGTACATATTTATTACTCTATTTTACTTGTTCATATTTATTCTATTTATTTTATTTTGTTAAACTATTATCTAGCGGAGCTGGGATTTGAACCCATGACCTCTGACTCCAAAGGCCGTGCTCTTTCCACTGAGCCACACTGCTTCTCTAGTAGTAGTTGTCATACTGAATAATGGACTGTGTAGTTAAAAATTAATTAATAATATTTCTTGAGCACCTACTGGGTGCAGAGAACAATCCTGAATGCTTGGGAGCATTCCAGAGAGTTAGTGGACATGATTCCTGCCCTCAGAGAGCTTATAGTCTACTGTGTCCCGAGGACTGTACCAAACGCTTGGGAGAGAACAGTAGAGTTAGTAGACATGGTTCCTGCCCTCGAGGAGCTGACAGAGTCGGGTTCATTCATTCATTCAATCATATTTATTGAGCACTTACTGTGTGCAGAGCACTGTACTAAGCGCTTGAGAAGTACAAGTCGGCAGCACATAGAAACGGTCCCTACCCAACAACAGGCTCACTGTCTAGAAGAGAAGCAGCGTGGCTCAATGGAAAGATCATGGCCTTTGGAGTCAGAGGTCATGAGTTCAAATCCCGCCTCTGCCAACTGTCAGCTGTGTGACTTTGGGCAAGTCACTTCACTTCTCTGTGCCTCAGTTACCTCATCTGTAAAACGGGGATTAAGGCTGTGAGCCCCCCGTGGGACAACCTGATCACCTTGTAACCTCCCCAGCACATAGAACAGTGCTTTGCACATAGTAAGTGTTTAATAAAGGCTATTATTATTATTATTATTATTATTAGTTAGAAGGGGGAGAGAGACGACAAAACAAAACACGTAGACGGGTGTCAAAACCGTCAGAATAAATAGAATTATAGCTATATGAACGGCATTAACTTTTAGACTGTTAGACTGTGAGTCCACTGTTGGGTAGGGACTGTCTCTATATGTTGCCAATTTGTACTTCCCAAGCACTTAGTACAGTGCTCTGCACATTGTAAGCGCTCAATAAATACGACTGATGATGATGATGATGATTAACAAAATAAATAGAGTAGTCTGGTGGTGGAAGAGGGAGAGGGGGCAGGGCAGGGGAGAGGCTGACTCCTCTAGCATGGCCCTTTTGGGGCTCCCAGCTGGGCTAGCCACCCGGAGAATCCAAAGCTCCGATGTGTATGTTGCCAACTTGGACTTCCCAAGCGCTCAGTACAGTGCTCTGCACACAGTAAGCGCTCAATAAATATGATTGAATGAACGTTGGGCGCGTGAGGCAACCCAGCGTCCCTCGCGGCTTGCCCGGGTCCGTATCTCCCTAGCCAGCTTCTGGTCAGTGACCCGTATTCCGTTAGCGGCAATATCTTCACCGGGCAGCCAGTCTTTCTTGGCTCGTTGTCTCATCCTGGCCGCTCCTCCAAGGGCGTCTGGGCCACTTCCATCCCCCCGGAGCTCGTGGGGAGAGGACCGGCCATGCCACGTCACCTGGAGTGGCCCCAAGCCCAAGCCGGTTGGCCCCCGGCTACATTATGCTGCAGAGTAGCAGCGTGGCATAGTGGATAGAGCCCGGGCCTGGGAATCAGAAATAATAATACTAATGATGGTATCTATGAAGCGCTTACTACATGCAAAGCACTGTTCTAAGCACTGGGGAGGTTACAAGGTGATCAGGTTGTCCAACAGGGGGCTCACAGTTTTAATCCCCATTTTACAGATGAGGCCCAGAGAAGTTAAGTGACTTGCCCAAAGTCACACAGCTGACAGTTGGCAGAGCTGGGATTTGAACCCATGACCTCTGACTCAAGTCAGAGCCTGACTTGACTTGACTCAAGTCCCCCGGGCCTGGAATGCCCTCCCTCTGCCCATCCGCCAAACTAGCTCTCTTCCTCCCTTTAAGGCCCTACTGAGAGCTCACCTCCTCCAGGAGGCCTTCCCACACTGAGCCCCTTCCTTCCTCTCCCCCTCGTCCCCCTCTCCATCCCCCCATCTTACCTCCTTCCCTTCCCCACAGCACCTGTATATATGTATATATGTTTGTACGTACTTAATTACTCTATTTATTTATGTATTTTACTTGTACATATTTATTCTATTTGTTTTATTTTGTTAGTATGTTTGGTTTTGATCTCTGTCTCCCCCTTTTAGACTGTGAGCCCACTGTTGGGTAGGGACTGTCTCTATATGTTGCCAACTTGCACTTCCTAAGCGCTTAGTACAATGCTCTGCACACAGTGAGTGCTCAATAAATGCAATTGATTGATTGATTGATTGACTCCAAAGTCCGTACTCTTTCCATTTAGCTACATCATGGGTTCAAATCCCAGCTCCGCCACTTGTCTGCTGCGTGACTTTGGGCGAGTCACTTCACTTCTCTGGGCCTCAGTTACCTCATCTGTACAATGGGGATTGAGACTGTGAGTCATCATCATCATCAATCGTATTTATTGAGCGCTTACTATGTGCAGAGCACTGTACTAAGCGCTTGGGAAGTACAAATTGGCAACATATAGGGACAGTCCCTACCCAACAGTGGGCTCAGAGTCCTATGGGACAGGGACTGTGTCGAACCTGATTGCCTTGTATCCCCCCCAAGTGCTTAGAAGAGTGTTTGGCACATAGTAAGTGCTTAACAAGTGCCATAATTATTACTATTATTATTAGCAGTAGTAGTAAGAGCTGCCCCGGCTTCCTGCCGCGGAAATTTCAGGCAGGCTGCTTGTGTTGCTGGGCCGGCCGGGCGTAAATGCCGCCCGCCGACTGAGCCCCCTCCTCCCTTCAAAGCCCTTGTGAGCCCGCTGTTGGGTAGGGACCGTCTCTATATGTTGCCAACTTATACTTCCCAAGCGCTTAGTACAGTGCTCTGCGCACAGTAAGCACTCAATAAATACGATTGAATGAATGAATGAATAAACAGACACATTCTCTGCCCAGAATGAGCTTACAGGCTAGGACAACCTCAGCCTCCTAACTGTGCTACAACTCATTCTCCTGATCCAGGAATAATTCCTGGGACTGTGCAATGGCGCATTTCCACCAAACACTCCGATCCCTACTCCCATCAATAATAATAATTAGAATGATTATGGTATTTGTTAAGCCCTTACTATGTGCCAAGCACTGTTCTAAACGCTGGGGTAGAGCCAAGGTGATCCGAATGCCCCACGTGGGGCTCACGGTCTTAATCCCCGTTTTGCAGATGAGGGAACTGAGGCCCAGAGAAGTGAAGCGGCTTGCCCGAGGTCACAAAGTGGGAAATGGCAGAGGCGGGATTAGAACCCACGTCCTCTGACTCTCAACTCCACTCTCTTCACTGAGCGCTTCAGGGCGAGGTGAGGAGTAACAGCGAACGCATTTCTCCTTTCCTGCAGCAATACTCCTCTCCTCAACAGACCCGAAATCCCAGGAGCCGATCTGCCCCGCAGAGGACCTGCCTGAGGTGGGAATTCCCCAACAGGGAAAGCAGCGAGGCCGCTCTGCCACTTGCACGCTGTGTGACCTCGGCCAAGTCGCTTCACTTCTCTGGGCCCCGGTTCCCTCATCTGGAAAATGGGGACTAAGACCGTGAGCCCCATGGGGGACATGGACTGTGTCCAACCTGATCGTGAGAAGCAGCGTGGCTCAGCGGAAAGAGCCCGAGCTTTGGAGTCAGAGGTCATGGGTTCAAATCCCAGCTCCACCACTTATCAGCTGTGTGACTGTGGGCAAGTCACTTCACTTCTCTGGGCCTCAGTTACCTCACCTGTAAAATGGGGATGAAGACTGTGAGCCCCCAGTGGGACAACCTGATCACCTTGTTAACCTCCCTAGTGCTTAGAACAGTGCTTGACACATAGTAGGTGCTTAATAAATGTCATTATTATTAACTCGTATCTACCCCAGGGCTTGAACAGTCACGGGTTCAAATCCCGCTCCGCCGCTTGTCAGCTGTATGACTTTGGGCCAGCCACTTAACTTCTCTGTGCCTCAGTGACCTCATCTGTAAAATGAGGATTAAGACTGTGAGCCCCACGTGGGATGACCTGATCACCTTATATCCTCTCCAGCACTTAGAACAGTGCTTTGCACATAGTAAGCGCTTAACAAATGCCATCATTACATAGTAAGCACTTAATGTACACCATTGAGAAGCAGCGTGGCTCAGTGGAAAGAGCCCGGGCTTTGGAGTCAGAGGTCAAGTGTTCAAATCCCGGCTCCGCCACTTGTCAGCTGTGTGACTTTGGGCAAGTCACTTCACTTCTCTGGGCCTCAGTTATCTCATCTGTAAAATGGGGATTAGGACTGTGAGCCCCACGTGGGACAACCTGATCACCTTGTATCTTCCCCAGCGCTTAGAACAGTGCTTCGCACATAGTAAGCGCTTAATAAGTGCCACTATTATTATTATTATTAAAAAGAAGCATGGGGGGGGGGGTGCAGTTGGTGAGCAGATATCTAGAGGCGAGCTCTTAGTGGGCAGGGAATGTGTCTGTTTATTGTTGTACTTTCCCAAGTGCTTAGAACAGTGCTCTGCAGATAGTAAGTGCTCAATAAATACAATTGAATGAATGAATGAGTAATAATAATAGTAAATAATGATGGCATTTGTTAAGCGCTTACTTGGTGCAAAGCACTGTTCTAATAATAATAATAATAATAATAATGGAGCACTTACTACATGCAAAGCACTGTTCTAAGCACTGGGGAGGTTACAAGGTGATTAGGTTGGCCACAGGGGGCTCACAGTCTTCATCCCCATTTAACAGATGAGGGAACTGAGGCCCAGAGAAGTTAAGTGATCGCCCAAAGTCACACAGCTGACAACTGGAGGAGCCGGGATTTGAACCCATGACCTCTGACTCCAAAGCCACGCTGCATCAAGCGCTGGGGAGGATACAAGGTGATCAGATTGTGACTGTGACTGTGACTTCTAGACTGTGAGCCCAATGTTGGGCAGGGACCGTCTCTATATGTTGCCAACTTGTACTTCCCAAGCACTTAGTACAGTGCTCTGCACACAGCAAGCGCTCAATAAATACGATTGATTGATTGATTGACCAGATTGTCCCACGGGGGCTCACATCCCCATCATCAGGTGCTGTGGGAAAGGGAAGGAGGTAAGATGGGGGGGATGGAGAGGGGGACGAGGGGGAAAGGAAGGAAGGAGCTCAGTCTGGGAAGGCCTCCTGGAGGAGGTGAGCTCTCAGTAGGGCCTTGAAGGGACAGGTGAGGTCACTGAGGCACAAAGAAGCTAAGTGACTTGCCCAAAGTCCCACAGCGGACAATTGGCGGAGCTGGGATTTGAACCCATGACCTCTGACTCCCAAGCCCGGGCTCTTTCCATTGATGAAGGCCCAGTTATCGGGCGGAAGGAACCCTTAGTCCAGTGCTCTGCACACAGTAAGCGCTCGATAAATACAATTGAATGAATAAATGAATGGGAGAGTTGAGGTAGCCGCCAGCCCAATTGCAGCAGATCTGGGAATAAAAGTTAGCCAACCTGCTGCTGGTATCTTCTTATACAGTGCTCTGCACATAGTAAGCGCTCAATAAATACGATTGATTGATTATGCCAACCCCGCGTCTCCAACTGGAGCGGAACAGTTTTGCCATAGTAGAACAGGGAGGTGGGAAGCATTTGCCAGGCGAGGGTAGAAAGGAAGCTTAAAAAGCCATTTTTGGGAAATTGAAACCTTTTCTGACACCCCCCCAGGAGGTAACCATGAAGGTATGGAACAGTGTGGCCTAAATGGAGAGAGCACAAGCCTGGGAGTTGGAGCGCCTGGATTTTTGTTATCGACAAGTAGGGTGCAAAATAGGTTAACTCGGTGTAAATCGGCAGCAGGGTTCTTGTACCCAGGATGGTGACAAAGATGGGAAAAAATGACTCGGAGACAGGAGTTCAGATAGAGCAGCAAAGAAGGAAAGTGGCGTCCTGCCCGTTCACCTCCCGGGAGAGGGACGAGTGACAAGCAGCCCCGATCCCAATATCACTGTGCCTTTTATTGAGTTACAGCAACATGGGAGTGGGGCATTTGGAAATTTCACAAATTCAATTAGGACAGGCCCTGCTCTCAAGGCCCTGCTGTTATCTCACCTCCTCCAGAAGGCCTTCCCAGACTGAGCCCCTTCCTTCCTCTCCCCCTCGTCCCCCTCTCCATCCCCCCCATCTTACCTCCTTCCCTTCCCCACAGCACCTGGATATATGTATATATGTTTGTACATATTTATTACTCTATTTATTTATTTATTTTATTTGTACATATCTATTCTATTTATTTTATTTTGTTAATATGTTTGGTTTTGTTCTCTGTCTCCCCCTTTTAGACTGTGAGCCCACTGTTGGGTAGGGACTGTCTCTAGATGTTGCCAATTTGTACTTCCCAGTGCTTAGTACAGTGCTCTGCATATATTCTATTTATTTTATTTTGTTAGTAGGTTTGGTTTTGTTCTCTGTCTCCCCCTTTTAGACTGTGAGCCCACTGTTGGGTAGGGACTGTCTCTATATGTTGCCAATTTGTACTTCCCAAGCGCTTAGTACAGTGCTCTGCACATAGTAAGCGCTCAATAAATGATTGATTGATAGTAAGCGCTCAATAAATACGATTGATGATGATGATGACAGGCAGGGTGTTACAAATTCTCTTTGTTCTCCATTCCTATGGCCTTGTGCAAGATGTTGTTATTTGCCCTATGGCCTTGCGTAGATGGGTCTGTAAATTCTCGTTAATAGGGAGGTAAATTCTCGTTAACAGGGAGGTAAATTCTCGTTAATAGGGAGGTAAATTCTCGTTAACAGGGAGGTAAATTCTCGTTAATAGGGAGGTACATTCTCGTTATCTTTGGATGGGTGTTCCTTGATGGCCCTGAAGGCATCTGTTGCAGACTTGTTTTCTCGGCCTGCCCAAATGGAGGGTTACTTTCAGCATACACAAAATGGAGTCAGTCACGTAAAGTCCGCTAGTGGAAAACAATTTGAATCCCGATTCTGTCACCTTCCTGCTGGTTGGCCTTGGGCAATTCATTTCTCTTCTCTGTGCCCCAGTTTCCTCAGAGTAATAATAATAATGGCATTTATTAAGCACTTACTACGTGCAAAGCACTGTTCTAAGCGCTGGGGAGGGTACAAGGTGATCAGATTGTCCCGCGGGGGGTCACAGTCTTAATCCCCATTTTACAGATGAGGAAACTGAAGCACAGAGAAGTGAAGTGACTTGCCCAAAGTCACACAGCTGACAATTGGCGGAGGCGAGATTTGAACCCATGAACTCTGATTCCAAAGCCCGGGCTCTTTCCACTGAGCCACGCTGGGGAATAAAACTGCGAGCCCCATGTGGGACAGGGACTGTGTCCAACCCGATTTTTGCTTGTCTCCACCTCAGTGCTTAGGACAGTGCCTGGCACATTGTAGAGCTTAGCAAATACCACAATTATTATCATTATTACTCCTTATTTAGACTGTGAGCCCCATGTGGGACAGGGACTTGGTCCAACCTGAATATCTTGTATCTACCCGGTGCTTAGAGCAGTACTTGGCACATAATAAAGGCTTAATAAGTACCATAATTATATTATGTACTCTCCCAAGCCCTTAATACAATATTCGGCACCCAGTAAGTACTCACTAAATAGCACTGATTGACTGATCCATTTGCTGGGTAAGGCCAAATTACATATCTCATGGCAGGCTGAGAACGTGTCTTCAATTCTTTAGTATTGTAGCCTCCCAAGCGCTTAGTACAGTGCTATGCACACAATAAGTGCTCAATAAATACCATTGATGATGATGATGATGATGATATTAGTTATCTATAACTAGAGAGAAGCAGCGTGGCTCAGAGGAAAGAGCACGGGCTTTGGAGTCAGAGGCCGTGGGTTCAAATCCCAGCTCCGCCACTTGTAAGCTGTGTGACTTTGGGCAAGTCACTTCACTTCTTTGTGCCTCAGTGACCTCATCTGTAAAATGGGGATGAAGACTGTGAGCCCCCCGGGGGGACAATCTGATCACCTTCATTCATTCATTCATTCATTCAATCGTATTTATTGAGTGCTTACTGTGTGCAGAGCACTGTACTAAGCACTTGGGAAGTACAAGTTGGCAACATATAGAGACGGTCCCTACCCAACAGGGGGCTCACAGTCTAGAAGGGGGAGACAGACAACAAAACGAAACATATTAACCAAATAAAATAAATAGGATGAATATGTGCAAGTAAAATAGAGTAATAAATATGTAAAACATATATACAGGTGATGTGGGGAGGGGAAGGAGGTAACCTCCCCAGCGCTTTGAACAGTGCTTTGCACGTGGTAAGCGCTTGATAAATGCCATTATTATTATTATAAATGCTCCAGTCCTAATCCCAATGTGGGCAGGGATTGTCTCTCTTTACTGCTAATTTATACTTTCCAGACACTTAGTACAGTGAGAATTGTGTTAATGGAGAAGGAAATTTCAATGATGGTTGACTATCGCTTCCCTGTTAGAAATCATAAGATCTCTGAGGACAGGAAGCGGGGTTTAGTGGAAAGAGCACGGGTTTGGAAGCCAGAGATCATGGGTTCTAGTCCCGGCTGTGCCACTTGTCAGTTGTGTGACATTGGACACTTAAATACCATTTATCAGCGCTTAGAACAGTGCTTGGCACATAGTAAGCACTTAACAAATACCATTGTTGTTATTATTGTTATATTTTGTAACTGTTGCTTCAAATGTTGAGCACGCATTGGGTGTTGTTATTAATACTGTTAATACTTGCTTTGATGCTGTTAGTACTTCCATTTCACCTAAGAAGGCTTCAGGGAGCAGAGGTGTTTGCAGAGGGAAGCGTGAAGGACGCAGAAGGTATATTCAACAGGAGCAATCCAGAAGGTGATGTGGATGTGGGAAATAAAATAATCCCCAAACAAGTGATAAGTAAAAATAAATGCCAAATGAATGAACAATAATAATAATAATAATAATAATAATAATAATGATGATGATGATGTGTCTATTTTATGCCAAGCAGTGCACTGAAGTGGAGAGATCCTGGGCTTGGGAGTCAGGGGACATGGGTTCTAATCCTGGCTCTGCCACTTGTCTGATGTGTGACCTTGGGCAAGTCACTTCACTTCCATCCCTCAGTTACCTCATCTGTAAAATGGGGATTCCACACATGTTCCCCCCCTTATGTACACTGTAGGGACAGAGATGGTGTCTGACCTGATTAGCTTGTATTTTCCCCAGTGCTTAGAACAGTGCTTGACACATGGTAAGCTTTAGAAATCCCCTTACTATTATTATTATTACTACATGTCTTGAGCTCTGTTGGGCAGCAATATCAGCAGTACATGACACAGAAAGCTTCCCAGACTCTTCCCAGATTACCTATCCCATGGGTTTGCATTAGAGCTGCAAGGCCATGGCAGGTAACATCAGTCACGTTTCCAGTTTAGTATTAAAGCCTTTTTTCTGGTCAGTGGGAGGGCCCTACTAGTTGGGGATGGGTGAGGAAGGGGAGAGGAGTAAAGCAAAGATAAAGTTGGAGCCCCTCCCTCCTCCTTGCTGACTTAAGCAGAAGTCTGTTTGCATAGATTTACTACTCTATTTATTTTACTTATACATATTTACTATTCTATTTATTTTATTCTGTTAATATGTTTTGTTTTGTTGTCTGTCTCCCCCGTCTAGACTGTGAGCCCGCTGTTGGGTAGGGACCGTCTCTATCTGTTGCCAACTTGTACTTCCCAAGCGCTTAGTACAGTGCTCTGCACACAGTAAGCTCTCAATAAATATGATTGATTGAATGAATGAATGCTCTGCACATAGTAAGCGCTCAATCACCACAGAATGAAAACAAAGCCTGAGGCTGCTGCTGTGGCCGTGGCTGCTGCTATGCTAAAGCAGAGAGAGGGAGCATTGTTTCAGGATGGGTGGGAGCCTGGAAAAGGGGACCTTTCTTTTCAGTATCCCCCTCTATCCTTCCCTTCTGAGGAAAGAACAACTGGAAAAGAGAAAACCCAGAGCACAGCTCAGTTTCGAAAATATAGCAGTTCAGTTTTGCCCGTCTCTGAAGGCACCTTCGAAGTCTATTAAAAGCACATCTCCTCCAAGAGGTCTTCCCCGACTGAGCCCTCATTTCCCCTCCTCCTTCTCAATCAATCAATCAATCATATTTATTGAGTGCTTACTATGTGCAGAGCACTGTACTAAGCGCTTGGGAAGTACAAATTGGCAACATATAGAGACAGTCCCTACCCAACATTGGGCTCACAGTCTAAAAGGGGGAGACAGAGAAAAAAAAAACCAAACATACTAACAAAATAAAATAAATAGAATAGATATGTACAAGTAAAATAAATAAATAAATAAATAAATAGAGTAATAAATATGTACAAACATATATACATATATACAGAATATATATATATATATATATATATATATATATATATATATATATATATTCTCCCTTCTGCTTCACCTCTGCACTTGGATCTGTACCATTTAACCGCTTCATTCATTCATTCAATCAATCACATTTATAGAGTGCTTACTGTGGGCAGAGCACTGTACTAAGAGCTTGGGAGAGTACAGTTCAACAATAAATAGACACATTCTCTGTCCACAGTGAGCTTACAGTCTGCAGGGGGTAGGTGGAGGGATGGGGGATACTATGGTGCTTGTTAAGCATTTACTAGATTCTTAGGTCATATCATCATCATCAATCGTATTTATTGAGCGCTTACCGTGTGCAGAGCACTGTAGTAAGCGCTTGGGAAGTACAAGTTGGCAACATATAGAGACAGTACCTGCCCAACAGTGGGCTCACAGTCTAAAAGGGGGAGACAGAGAACAAAACCGAACATACTAACAAAATAAAATAAATAGAATAGATATGTACAAGTAAAATAAATAAATAAATAAATAGAGGTCATATAAGGTATATTCATATACTATAGGTATATTAGGTATATTCATATATTATATTCTATATACTATAGTATATTCTATACTATATATAGAGAAGCAGCATGGCTCAGTGGAAAGAGCACGGACTTTGGAGTCAGAGGTCATGGGTTCGAATCCTGACTCCGCCACATGTCTGCTGTGTGACCTTGGGCAAGTCACTTCACTTCTCTGAGCCTCAGTTACCTCATCTGTAAAATGGGGATTAAGACTGTGAGCCCCACGTGGGACAACTTGATCACCTTGTGTCCCCCCCGCAGCGCTTAGAACAGTGCTCTCCACATAGTAACCTTGGAGTAGATACAAGTTAATCAGGTTAGACACAGCCCCTGTCCCACATGGGGCTCATTCTCTTAATCCCCATTTTTAAAGATAACTGAGGCAAAGAGAAGTTAAGTGACTTGCCCAAGGTCACACAGCAGACATGTGGCAGCGCCAGGATTAAAACCCATGACCTTCTGACTCCCAGCCCTTGCTCTGCCCACTAAGCCACACTGCTTCACTTGATATTCACCCCACCCTCAGCACCACAGCACTTAAGTACATATCCATGTTTTATTTTAATGTGTCTCTTCCCCTTTAGACTGTAAGCTCTATGTAGGCATGGATTTGTCTACCAACAATGCTGTATTTTTCTTCCAATTGCTCAGTATAGTGCTGTGCACACAGAATACACTCAATAATTACCTTTGCTTGATTGATAATCTTGGCATTCCAACTAGTCATTCATTCAGTCAATCGTATTTATTGAGCGCTTTCTGTGTGCAGAGCACTGTACTAAGTGCCTGGAAAGTACAATTTGGCAACAGATAGAGACAATCCCTACCCAACAACGGGCTCACGGACTGGGGTAATAGGTTGTAACTATCACAAAGGTTAAAATGACACTTCAGAATGAAAGTTAGATGCAAATTCTAGTAGCTCTGGAGGTGCAGGAAGCAAGGGCAAATTTTTCCCCTTATCCATCTTCCCTGAAATGTGCAAGTGGGCCTTGCCTCCATCTGCATGCTCTTAGAGGAAAAGGAGGAGGAGGATGATCAGGATTTGTTAAGCACTTAGTGGGAGGAGAGCCCTCTTTTTCCTGGCTTGCTTTCCCTTCTGCATCATCTTTGCACTTGGATCCGTGACCTGTGGGCATTTGATATTCACCCCACCCCGAACCCCACAGCTCTTAGATACATATCTTTATATATTATAAATTACTAACCTATTAATGCCTGTCTCCCCCTTTAGACTGTAAGCTCGTTATCATCATCATCAATCGTATTTATTGAGCGCTTACTATGTGCAGAGCACTCGTTATGGACAGGGAACGTGTCTGCTAATACTGTTGTATTATTGTACTCTCCCAAGTGTTTAGTATTGTGTTCTGCATATAGTAAGCGCTCAATGAAATACCACTGATTGTAGTAAACACTGGGAGAGAATACACAGATGAGAATTAGACATAAACCTTGTCCTTAAGGAGGCTCATAGTCGAAGAGGAGCAGCAGAGCAGTGTGGCCTATTGGAAATAATAATAATAATAATAATAGGCATTTGTTAAGCGCTTGCTATGTGCAAAGCACTGTGGAAAGACCACAGGCTTGGAACTCAGGGGAACTGGGTTCTCATCCCAATTCTGCCTGTGGTGACCGTAGGCAAGTCATTTAATTTCTCTACCTCAGTTTCACCATCTGTAAAATGAGTAAATGTATAGGGGGAGGGAGGTTGTTGTTTCATATGGTGTTAAGCACTTATTATCTCCCAGGCTCTGTATTAAGAGCTGGGGAAGATAGAAGCTAATCAGGCGGGACACAGTCCCTGTCCAACATGGGGACTCACAGTCTTAATATCTATTTCATATATGAAGTAAGTGCTGAACAGAGAATTTAAGTGACTTGCCCAAGGTCACACAGCAGAGAAGTGGTGGAACCAGGATTAGAACACAAATCCTTCTGACTGTGAAGCCCCGTGCTCTGTTCTCCCTCCCCCTTAGACTGTGAGCTGCATGAGGTGCATGGACTGTGTACTATTTGATTATCATGTAATAATAACGATAACTGTGGTATCTGTTAAGCACTTACTATGTACCATGCACTGGGTTGGACACAGTCCCTGTCCCACGTGGGGCTCACAGTCTCGAACTCCATTTTACGGATGAGGTAACTGAGGCACAATCAATCAATCATATTTATTGAGCACTTACTGTGTGCAGAGCACTGTACTAAGCACTTGGGAAGTACAAGCTGGCAACATATAGAGACAGTCCCTACCCAACAGTGGGCTCACAGTCTAGAAGGGGGAGACAGAGAACAAAACCAAACATACTAACAAAATAAAATAAATAGAATAGATAGGTACAAGTAAAATAAATAAATAAATAGAGTAATAAATATGTACAAACATATATACATATATCCAGGTGCTGTGGGGAAGGGAAGGAAGTAAGATGCGGGGGAAGGAGAGGGGGACGAGGGGGAGAGGAAGGAAGGGGCTCAGTCTGGGAAGGCCTCCTGGAGGAGATGAGCTCTCAGGAGGGCCTTAGGCACAGAAAAGTGAAGTTATTTATCCAAGGTCACACAGCAGACAAGTGGCAGAGCTGGGAGTGCTGAGTACAGTGTTTGGCATATAGTAAGCGCTTTATCAAGCAAGTTATTGACTGCTCACTATGTGCAGAGCACTGAACTAAGTGCTTGAGAGAGTACAACACAACAAAATTGGCAGACGATGTTCCCTGCCCGTAACAAGCTGAGGAACCAAAATCCTGGCTCCACCTTTCCCTCCTGCCACCAGGTTATGGCTCCCTAATCCAGCTCCAGAACCGAGTCGGTTTCTTTCCGCACCCGCTGGGTTCTGATACAGAGCCAGGAATTTGGATAGATTGTGTTCTGAGGCAGGGATCATACCAACTAATTCTGTTGTATGCTCCCAATAATTGGGTTGGTCACAGTCCCTGTTCCTCACGGGGCCCACAGTGTAGATGCCCAATATATGTGGTTGATTTTAGACTGTGAGCCCACTGTTGGGTAGGGACTGTCCCTATATGTTGCCAATTTGTACTTCCCAAGCGCTTAGTACAGTGCTCTGCACATAGTAAGCGCTCAATAAATATGATTGATGATGATGATTGATCGACTGTCACGGGGCCCATGCAGGCAGCCTGGCAAGGTTTAAGGAGCAGAAACTCCCTTTACTACAGGACCAAGCTGCGGCCTCAGAATTTTTAATATTCCGTCTCAGCTGGACTGACTGTAATATGTTCCAGTTTCAAATCTTTTGGGGTCATGTAATCATTTAAGCAAAAGGCATATTCTCTGACGTCTGTTTTACACTTCAAAGTGCATTCCAGCAGCATCACCTTGAGCTAACCTCTTCATGTTGGGGCTTGTCGAGAGCTCTTTGAGTTCTTGTATTATTATTATTGAGACATGAGGAAAGAGTCTACATTTTAAGCTCATGTGAATTCTCCTAATAATAATAATAACAGCATTTATTAAGCGCTTATTATGTGCAATGCACTCTTCTAAGCACTGGGCAGGTGACAAGGTGCTCAGGTTGTCCCATGGGGGGCTCATAGTTTTCATCCCCATTTTACAGATGAGGGAACTGAGGGAACTTACCTCCTTCCCTTCCCCACAGCACCTGTATATATGTATATATGGTTGTACATATTTATTACTCTATTTATTTATTTATTTATTTATTTTACTTGTACATTTCTATCCTACTTATTTTATTTTGTTGGTATGTTTGGTTCTGTTCTCTGTCTCCCCCTTTTAGACTGTGAGCCCACTGTTGGGTAGGGACTGTCTCTATGTGATGCCAATTTGTACTTCCCAAGCGCTTAGTACAGTGCTATGCACATAGTAAGCGCTCAATAAATACGATTGATTGATTGATTGATTGATTGAGGCACAGAGAAGTTAGGTGACTTGCCCAAAGTCACACGGCTGGCAATTGGGGGAGCCAGGATTCGAACCCATGACCTCTGACTCCAAAGCCCGGGTTCTTTCCACTGAGCCACGCTGCTTCTAGTTGTGGTTTATGTTAAATTTGGAATATGTATCAAGCAGTGTACTAGACACTGGGGTAAATACAAGATAATCAGGTCCCATACGGCATTCAGTCTAAGTGGGAGGGAGAATACGTAATGAATCCCCATTTTGCAATGAGGTAACTGAGCTACAGAGAAGTTAAGTGATTTGCCCAAGGTCACACAGCAGGGAAGTGGCGGAGCCCGGATTAGAACCCAGTTCCTCTGACTCCGCTAGGCCATGCTACTTAACAAATCCCATTATTATTATTATTATTATTATTATTACTTCCCTTTAATGTGAACCTTACAGGACGATATGCTTGGACATCATCATCATCATCATCGATCGTATTTATTGAGCGCTTACTATGTGCAGAGCACCGTACTAAGCGCTTGGGAAGTACAAATTGGCAACATATAGAGACAGTCCCTACCCAACAGTGGGCTCACAGTCTAAAAGTGATCTTGGACAGTGATCTGGTTGATAATTAGACTGTTTGTGATTTGATAGTGGGCAGCAGACTTTTCCATAATACTTGTTCTCCCTCCTACTTCGGCTGAAGCCTCTTATGGGACCTGATGATCTTCTATCTACCCCAGCCCTTAGTATAGTCCATTAAAGTCCAGTTCTCAAGTTGGCTGCTCCTTGGCCAGCTCAGCATGGCTGAACAACCACCCAAATTTTCTGTTCTGTCCCAGAATTGCAAGTTGGGCTGGCAGGGTACCTCTGAATGTCCTTGGTAATCTCACCAGGTTGCTAAGCATCTGTAGCACCCAGAGTTCCTGTTCTAAGTTCCATTCATTCATTCATTCATTCATTCAATGGTATTTATTGAGCGCTTACTGTGCGCAGAGCACTGTACTAAGAGCTTGGGAAGTCCCAGTTGGCAACATATAGAGACGGTCCCTACCCAACAGCGGGCTCACAGTCTAGAAGGGGGAGACAGACGACAAAACAAAACAATCATTCATTCAATCGTATTTATTTCCCTCTGCCCATCCGCCAAGCTAGCTCTCTTCCTCCCTTCAAGGCCCTGCTGAGAGCTCACCTCCTCCAGGAGGCCTTCCCAGACTGAGCCCCTTCTTTCCTCTCCCCCTCGTCCCCCTCTCCATCCCCCCATCTTACCTCCTTCCCTTCCCCACAGCACCTGTATATATGTATATATGGTTGTACATATTTATTACTCTATTTATTTATTTCTTTATTTATTTTACTTGTACATTTCTATCCTACTTATTTTATTTTGCTGGTATGTTTGGTTCTGTTCTCTGTCTCCCCCTTTTAGACTGTGAGCCCACTGTTGGGTAGGGACTGTCTCTATGTGATGCCAATTTGTACTTCCCAAGCGCTTAGTACAGTGCTCTGCACATAGTAAGCGCTCAATAAATACGATTGATTGATTGATTGATTGATTGATTTATTGAGCGCTTACTGTGTGCAGAGCACTGTACTAAGTGCTTGGGAAGTCCAAGTTGGCAACATCTAGAGACGGTCCCTACCCAACAGTGGGCTCACAGTTTAGAAGGGGGAGACAGATGACAAAACAAAACATTCATTCATTCAATCGTATTTGAGTGCTTACTGTGTGTAGAGCACTGTACTAAGCGCTTGGGAAGTCCCAGTTGGCAACATATAGAGACGGTCCCTACCCAACAGCAGGCTCATTCATTCATTCATTCATTCATTCATTCATTCAATCGTATTTATTGAGAGCTTACTGTGTGCAGAGCACTGTACTAAGCGCTTGGGAAGTCCAAGTTGGCAACATGTAGAGACAGTCCCTACCCAACAGTGGGCTCATAGTCTAGAAGGGGGAGACAGACAACAAACCAAAACCTATTAACCAAATAAAACAAATAGAATATGTACAAGTAAAATAGAGTAATAAATACGTACAAACATATATACATATATACATTCACTCATTCATTCAATCGTATTTATTGAACGCTTACTGTGTGCAGAGCACTGTACTAAGCGCTTGGGAAGTCCAAGTTGGCAACATCTAGAGACGGTCCCTACCCAACGGTGGGCTCACAGTCTAGAAGGGGGAGACAGACGACAAAACAAAACAATCATTCATTCAATCGTATTTATTGAGCGCTTAATGTGTGCAGAGCACTGTACTAAGTGCTTGGGAAGTCCAAGCTGGCAACATATAGAGACGGTCCCTACCCAACAACGGGCTCATTCATTCATTCATTCATTCATTCAATCGTATTTATTGAGAGCTTACTGTGTGCAGAGCACTGTACTAAGCGCTTGGGAAGTCCAAGTTGGCAACATCTAGAGACGGTCCCTACCCAACAGGGGTCTCACAGTCTAGAAGGGGGAGACAGACAACAAACCAAAACCTATTAACCAAATAAAACAAATAGAATATGTACAAGTAAAATAGAGTAATAAATACGTACAAACATATATACATATATACATTCACTCATTCATTCAATCGTATTTATTGAGCGCTTACTGTGTGCAGAGCACTGTACTAAGCGCTTGGGAAGTCCAAGTTGGCAACATCTAGAGACGGTCCCTACCCAACGGTGGGCTCACAGTTTAGAAGGGGGAGACAGACGACAAAACAAAACAATCATTCAATCAATCGTACTTATTGAGCACTTACTGTGTGCAGAGCACTGTACTAAGTGCTTGGGAAGTCCAAGTTGGCAACATCTAGAGACGGTCCCTACCCAACAGCGGGCTCACAGTCTAGAAGGGGGAGACAGATGACAAAACAAACCATTCATTCATTCAATCGTATTTGAGTGCTTACTGTGTGCAGAGCACTGTACTAAGTGCTTGGGAAGTCCAAGCTGGCAACATATAGAGATGGTCCCTACCCAACAGCGGGCTCATTCATTCATTCATTCATTCATTCAATCGTATTTATTGAGAGCTTACTGTGTGCAGAGCACTGTACTAAGCGCTTGGGAAGTCCAAGATGGCAACATCTAGAGATGGTCCCTACCCAACAGTGGGCTCACAGTCTAGAAGGGGGAGACAGACAACAAACCAAAACCTATTAACCAAATAAAACAAATAGAATATGTACAAGTAAAATACAGTAATAAATACATACAAACATATATACATAGATACATTCACTCATTCATTCAATCGTATTTATTTAGCGCTTACTGTGTGCAGAGCACTGTACTAAGCGCCTGGGAAGTCCAAGTTGGCAACATCTAGAGACGGTCCCTACCCAACAGTGGGCTCACAGTCTAGAGTGGGGAGATAAACAACAAAACAAAACATCAATACAAGTAAACAGGCATCAATATAAATAAATAAAGAAAATTAGAGATATATACATGAATCAATCAATCAATCAATCAATCGTATTTATTGAACGCTTACTATGTGCAGAGCACTGTACTAAGCGCTTGGGAAGTACAAATTGGCATCACATAGAGACAGTCCCTACCCAACAGTGGGCTCACAGTCTAAAAGGGGGAGACAGAGAACAGAACCAAACATACCAGCAAAATAAAATAAGTAGGATAGAAATGTACAAGTAAAATAAATAAAGAAATAAATAAATAGAGTAATAAATATGTACAACCATATATACATATATACAGGTGCTGTGGGGAAGGGAAGGAGGTAAGACGGGGGGATGGAGAGGGGGACGAGGGGGAGAGGAAGGAAGGGGCTCAGTCTGGGAAGGCCTCCTGGAGGAGGTGAGCTCTCAGCAGGGCCTTGAAGGGAGGAAGAGAGCGAGCTTGGCGGAGGGGCAGAGGGAGGGCATTCCAGGCCCGGGGGAGGACGTGGGCCGGGGGTCGACGGCGGGACGGGCGAGAACGAGGTACAGTGAGGAGATTAGCGGTGGAGGAGCGGAGGTTGCGGGCTGGGCTGGAGAAGGGGAGAAGGGCGGTGAGGTAGGAGGGGGCGAGGGGATGGATGGACAGCCTTGAGGCCCAGGTTGAGTTTCTGCCTGATGCGCAGATTGATTTTTGAGGAGGGGAGTAATATGCCCAGAGCGTTTCTGGACAAAGATAATCCAGGCAGCAGCATGAAGTATGGATTGAAGTGGAGAGAGACACGAGGATGGGAGATCAGAGAGAAGGCTGGTGCAGTAGTCCAGACGGGAGAGGATGAGAGCTTGAATGAGCAGGGTAGCAGTTTGGATGGAGAGGAAAGGGCGGATCTTGGCAATGTTGCGGAGCTGAGACCGGCAGGTTTTGGTGACGGCTTGGATGTGAGGGGTGAATGAGAGAGCGGAGTCGAGGATGACACCAAGTTTGCGGGCTTGTGAGACGGGAAGGATGGTAGTGCCGTCAACAGAGATGGGAAAGTCAGGGAGAGGACAAGGTTTGGGAGGGAAGACAAGGAGCTCAGTCTTCGACATGTTGAGCTTTAGGTGGCGGGAGGACATCCAGATGGAGATGTCCTGAAGGCAGGAGGAGATGCGAGCCTGGAGGGAGGGGGAGAGAGCAGGGGCAGAGATGTAGATCTGGGTTTCATCAGCGTAGAGATGATAGTTGAAGCCGTGGGAGCGAATGAGGTCACCAAGGGAGTGAGTGTAGATCGAGAACAGAAGGGGACCAAGCACTGAACCTTGGGGAACCCCCACAGTGAGAGGATGGGAGGGGGAGGAGGAGCCTGCAAAAGAGACTGAGAAAGAACGACCGGAGAGATAAGAGGAGAACCAGGAGAGGACGGAGTCTGTGAAGCCAAGGTCAGATAACGTGTTGAGGAGAAGGGGGTGGTCCACAGTGTCAAAGTGAATGCCATGGGGCGGGGAGGGGGGGAAGAGCAAACACAGTTCATTCATTCATTCATTCATCAGTCGTATTAATTAATTAATTAATTAATTAATTCAATCGTATTTATTGAGTGCTTCCTGTGTGCAGAGCACTGTACTAAGCCCTTGGGAAGTACGAGTCGGCAACATATAGAGATGGTCCCTACCCAACAACGGGCTCACAGTCTAGAAGGGGGAGACAGACAAAACAAGTAGACAGTTGTCAAAATCATTGAGCACTTACTGTGTGCAGAGCCCTGTACTAATCGCTTGGGAAGTACAAATTGGCAACATATAGAGACGGTCCCTACCCAACAACAGGCTCACAGCCTAGAAGGTGGAGACAGACAACAAAACAAAACAAGTAGACTGTGAGCCCAATTGATTGAATGAATGAATCAATCAATTGTATTTATTGAGCGCTTACTGTGTACAGAGCACTGTAACTAAGCATTTGAATGAAAGTAGACAGGTGTCAATACCATCAGAAAACTGGTTAAACTGTGGTACATAAAACTGTGAATTGTTCATTGAGAGGGTCTTTTCCCTTTCAAAACCGGCAAAAACATCTATATCAACTTCAGAGTTGGCTGTGGACGAGCCCTGTGGTCTTCCTATCTGTGCTGCCAGACTTCCCACCCCACCCTCTCCACGGGCTGATGACACCGCTCTTTAAGAGGCCTTCTCCGAGCAACTCTTCTTTCCTCCTCCTCCTCCTCCTCATCAATCGTATTTATTGAGTGCTTACTGTGTGCAGAGCACTGTACTAAGCGCTTGGGAAGTCCAAGTTGGCAACATATAGAGACGGTCCCTACCCAACAGTGGGCTCCCAGTCTAAAAGGGGGAGTCAGAGAACAAAACCAAACATACTAACAGAATAAAATAAATAGAATAGATATGTACAAGTAAAATAAATAAATAAATAAATAGAGTAACAAATATGTACAAACATATATCATCATCATCATCAATCGCATTTATTGAGTGCTTACTATGTGCAGAGCACTGTACTAAGCGCTTGGGAAGTACAAATTGGCAACATATAGAGACAGTCCCTACCCAACAGTGGGCTCACAGTCTAAAAGGGGGAGACAGAGAACAAAACCAAACATACTAACAAGATAAAATAAATAGAATAGGTATGTACAAATAAAATAAATAAATAAATAAATAGAGTAAAAAATACGTACAAACATATATACATATATACAGGTGCTGTGGGGAAGGGAAGGAGGTAAGATGGGGGGGATGGAGAGGGGGACGAGGGGGAGAGGAAGAAAGGGGCTCAGTCTGGGAAGGCCTCCTGGAGGAGGCGAGCTCTCAGCAGGGCCTTGAAGGGAGGAAGAGAGCTAGCTTGGCGGATGGGCAGAGGGAGGGCATTCCAGGCCCGGGGAATACATATATACAGGTGCAGTCAATCAATCAATCATATTTATTGAGCGCTTACTATGTGCAGAGCACTGTACTAAGCAGTCCCCCCCACCACCCAGCAACTCCCTCTCCCTTCGGCATTATCTAGGCACTTGGATCCGGACTCTTTGGGCACTTGGTGATATTCCCTCCACCCTCAGCCCCACGGCCCTTGTGTCCGTCTTGTCTTTTGCCGTCAAGTCGTGTCCTACCCGTAGCGACGCCATGGACACATCCCTCCCAGAACGCCCCACCTCCATCTGCAATCGTTCTGGTAGCGCAACCACAGAACTTTCTTGGTAAAAAATCCGGAAATGGTTGACCATTGCCTCCTTCCCCACAGTAAACTTGAGTGTCCACCCTCGACTCTTTCCCGTGCTGCCGCTGCCCGGCATGACTTTTAGCAGCTTGCTTTCCTCTCAAGCTAGAAATGGAACGGACAGGCCTCTGCTTGACTCTCCCTCCCTTAGCGGAGGCCGGTAGAGGACTGGAAACTCTCCAGGTTCCACCCTGAGAGGGGTCTTGGGTCCATATCTGTAAATTACTTACTTATGTTCATTCATTCAATCGTATTTATTGAGCGCTTGCCGTGAGCAGAGCCCTGAACTAAGCGCTTGGGAAGTCCAAGTCGGCAACATATAGAGGCGGTCCCTCCCCAACAGCGGGCTCACGGTCTAGAAGGGGGAGGCAGACAACAGAACAAAACGTGTAGACAGGTGTCAAATTCGTCAGAACAAATAGAGTTAATTGAGCGCTTACTGTGTGCTGTGTTAATTATGTTAATACCTGTCTCTCCCTCTAGATTGTAAGCTCCTTGTGAACAGGGAAAGCGTCTACCCATTCTGTCGTTCCGTACCCTCCCCTGCACCTGCTTCACACACAGTAAGGCCTCAATCAATATCATCGATTGACTGATTGATTTTCTTGGGTCTTCTGGCGTGATTATCTCTCCCCACATCCTCCCTACAGGGGATGGAACAGCAAGGCCTGCCTTTGGAGCAAAGCTCCCTGAGGGATAATAATAATAATAATAATAATAGCATTTATTAATCGCTTACTATGTGCAAAGCACTGTTCTAAGCGCCGGGAGGGTCACAAGGAGATCGGGTTGTCCCAGGGTGGGCTCACAGTCTTCATCCCCAATTTACAGATGAGGTAACTGAGGCACAGAGAAGTGAAGTGACTTGCCGAAAGTCACACAGCTGACAATTGGTGGAGCTGGGATTTGAACCCATGACCTCTAAATCCAAAGCCCGGGCTCTTTCCACTGAGCCACGCTGCTTCTCCAATGAATGCAGCATGGCCTAGCGGATAGACCATGGTTCCTGGGAGTCAAAAGGACCTGGGTTCTAATCCCGGCTCTGCCACTTTTCCGCTCTGTGACCTCGGGCAAGTCACTTCACTTCTCTGGGCCTAAGTTACCTCATCCGTCAAATGGGGATTAAGATTGTGAGCCCAATTAACTTGTGTCCGACCCGATTACCTTGTATCTACTCCAGCGCTTAGTACAGTGACTGTTACATAGTAGGTGCTTACCAGGTACCACAATTATTATCATTTAAGCAGCCGGTGGGCCTCTGAAATGGGGATCAGGGAGCTAGGGTAGAGAAAGGGCATGAAGGATGTGGACGCAAGATGGGATGGGAACTCTGTCCATTTTTTTTAATGGTAGTTTTTTTTAATGGCATTTATTAAGCGCTTACTATGTGCAAAGCACTGTTCTAAGTGCTAGGGAGGTTACAAGGTGACCAGATTTGTCCCACAGGGGGCTCACAGTCTTCATCCCCATTTTACAGATGAGGTAACTGAGGCACAGAGAAGCCCAAAGTCACACAGCTGACATTTGGCGGAGCCAGGATTTGAACCCGTGACTTCTGACTCCAAAGCCCGGGCTCTTTCCACTGAGCCACGCTGCTTCTCCACGCTGCTTAGTTGTTAAACGCTTACTGTGGATAAGGTAAGCGCTGGGATAGATAAAAGACAATTCATTCATTCATTCAATCGTATTTATTGAGCGCTTACTGTGTGCAGAGCACTGTACTAAGCGCTTGGGAAGTACAAGTTGGCAACATCTAGAGACGGTCCCTACCCAACAGTGGGCTCACAATCTAGAAGGGGGAGACAGAGAACAAAACAAAACAAATTAACAAAATAAAATAAATAGAATAGATACGTACAAGTAAAATAAATAGAGTAATAAATGCGTGCAAACATATATACGTATATAAGGCACAAAGCACATGCACACAAGCAATCAATGAATGGAATTTATTGAGTGCTTAACTGCAGACAGAATACTGTACTAAGCTCTCAGGAGAGTACAATACAACAGAATTCGTAGACACATTCCTTGCCCGCAAGGAGCTTAGGGTCTGAAGGGTGATAGGCATTAATATGCATTAATTAATATTATTATTAATAATATAAACACATTATGGATACGTGCGCAAGAGCTGTGGGGGTGAGGTGAATAGCAAGTGCTCCGAGGGTACAGATCCAAATGCATAAGTGATGTAGAAGGGAGAGGGAGTTGGGGAAATTAGGGCTTAATCAGAGAAGTCCTCCTGGAAGAGGTAGAGACTGTGTCTCCCCAGCTAAACTTGTGAGGGAGGGAATTGCTATTATTGCATTTGTTAAGCGCTTACTATGTACCAAGCACTGTTCTATGTGCTGGGAGAGATATGAGTTAATCAGGTTAGACACAGTTCCTGTCCCACATGGGGCACAAACTCTAATCCGTATTTTCCAGGTGAGGGAACCGAGGCCCAGAGAAGTAAAGTGACTTGCCCAAGGTCACCCAGAAGACCTGTCTGTTATTACTGCTGTATTGTATTCTCCCGAGTACAATGATGGGTTGACTTTAGTAAGGGTTCGAAGGTGGGGAGAGTGGTGGTCTGGCATATTTGGAGAGGGAGGGAGCTCTAGGCCAGAAGGAAGATGTAGGAACAGGGGTTGGGCAGCGAAATAAAACGAGATCAAGGGACACCGAGAAGCAGAGAGACCTACTGAATGGGAGTCAGAAGGACCTGGGTTCCAATTCCGCCTCCATCACTTTGCTGTGGAACCTTGGACAAGACACCTACCTCCTCTGTGCCTCAGTCACCTCATCTAGAAAAGGCGGATTAAGACCGTGAGCCCCATGTGGGACCAGAACTGTGTCCAATCCGATTCACTTGCATCTACTCCAGCGCTTAGCACAGCACCTGGCATATAGTAAGTGCTCATCAGATACCATAAAAAAAATTAAGTGAGCAAGCTGGAACTAGAGGAGTGAAGTGTGCAGGCTGAGCTGTAGAGGTAAGGTAGGAGGGAGTAAGCTGATTGAGTGCTTTAAAGCCAATGGTAAAAAGAGTTTCTTTTTGACTTCACAAGCACTTTCCTTAAAACGATTTCAATGTCTGTCTCCCTTACTGGACTGTACGCTCCTTGAGGGCAGGAATCATGTCTACAAACTCTGCACTGTACTCACCCAAGCGCTCGATGCAATGCTCTGCATACAGTAAGCACTGAAAAAATACCACTGATTGACTGATAAAGTGGCATGCTAAGTGCGAACAGTCTTCTTTGGTTGGTAGAAGAATCTCTAATTCCATAACAGTCTTCCTACCAAACTGCACAGTGAAAACAGGAGTTACGGCAGAAGGATATTTGCATTTTCCCCCCTCAATCGACAGTATTTACTAAGTACCTCCTGAGGGCACAGAGCTGCCCTGTGAGCTTGGGAGAGCACAACAGATTTAGAAGACATGATCTCTGTCCTCGAGGAGCTTACAATGTAGCAAGGGAGACGTGACACTAAAATAAATTACAGGTAAGAGGAGGTAATAGAGTGTAAATTCATTCAATCGTATTTATTGAGCGCTTACTGTGTGCAGAGCACTATACTAAGTGCTTATGGTATCTGTTAGTAGGTGCCGGGGTGGGACGGACACAAGCAAATCGAGTTGGACACAGTCCCCGTCCCACATGGGGCTCACGGTCTCAATCCCCATTTCACAGATGAGGCGACAGGCCCAGAGAAGTGAAGTCTTTTAGACTGTGAGCCCACTGTTGGGTAGGGACCGTCTCTATATGTTGCCAACTTGTACTTCCCAAGCGCTTAGTCCAGTGCTCTGCACACAGTAAGCGCTCAATAAATACGATTGATGATGATGATGATGAAGTGACTTGCCCAAGGTCACACAGCAGACAAGCGGCGGAGCCGGGATTAGAAGCCATGACCTTCTGATTCCCAGGCCGGTGCTCTATGCCATGCTGATATGTACATAAGTGCCATGGGGTTGGGGGATTTTGGGGGGAAAGGATGTGAGCACCCAAGAAATTATGTGCCTTGGAATGGCTCAAGTGGCAATCGCTCCCTCAACACTGCAACGCAGCCCCGGACTAAAACTGCACAAAGAGAGGCTCCGTCATTAGAGGCCACAGGGCCGAACCTAACATCATCAATCGTATTTATTGAGCGCTTACTGTGTGCAGAGCACTGTACCAAGCGCTTGGGAAGTACAAATCGGCAACATATAGAGACAGTCCCTACCCAACAGTGGGCTCTAACAGCCTGCTCCCACATCACTGCACCTCGACCTTCAGTCGGAAGTCACCGAGAGGCGGATCTCCCCGTGCCGCCAGAAGCACACACAGCTTCGCAGCCTTAACAAAGCTGGCGGGACCAGGACGCGGAAGCCGCGGCCGCTCCGGCCCCATGTCATCATCAATCATCAATCGTATTTATTGAGCGCTTACTGTGTGCAGAGCACTGTACTAAGAGCTTGGGAAGTACAAATTGGCGACATAGAGAGACAGTCCCTACCCAACAGTGGGTTCACAGTCTAACAGCGGGAGACAGAGAACAAAACCAAACATACTGACAAAATAAAACAAGTAGAATAGATATGTACAAGTAAAATAAATAAATAAATAAACAGAGTAATAAATATGTACAAACATATATACATATATACAGGTGATGTCATCATCATCAATCGTATTTATTGAGCGCTTACTATGTCTGGAAGGTGCCGCGGTTGGGGTTCGTCCTATCCTCTCTCCTCTCCAACGCGGCGTGGCTCGGCGGGCAGAGCACCGGATTGGGAGTCAGAAGGATCTGGGTTCCAATCCTGAGTCCACACGGTGTCCACTGCGGGATCCGGGGCAAGTCACTGCACTTCTCCGTGCCTCAGGTGCCTCATCTGTAAAACGGGGATTAGGAGCGTGAGCCCCGCCATGGGACACGGACTGCGTCCAACCTTTTTTCTTTTTTCACGGAGAAAGCGCTTAACAAAAACCACCCAGAAGAAACACCAAAACACCTGCCTCCCATTACTCACCTCATCCCTGACCTCCTTTCTCACCGCCACCTCAAACAACCCATCAACTCACCCTCTTCCAACTCGTCTCCACTTCTCATGCCGTCCCTTCTCTCATCCCCCCCCGACTCCATGGCCTGTCTAATCGGGCCCATGGAACCCCCCCTTCATCCTCAACCTGTTCCCGACCCAATCACTCCTCCTGCAACCTGGCTGTCTTCAGACATCACCGTCTCCTCCAACCCCATAAATAGAGTATAATAGATCCGTACAGACAAATCTACATCTATACAGGTGCTGTGGGGAGGGGAAGGAGGTAAGGGGAGAGGAAGCGGGGGGCTCAGTGTGGGAAGGCCTCCTGGAGGAGGTGAGGTCCTTGGGGTTGGGGTGGGGTCGGGGTCAGAGGTCAGGGGTGAGGGGGACGGAGCCGGAGGGGGGGCAGAGTGGATTGGACGATGGGGAGGGGCCACAATAGGTGGGCGGGAAAACAATAGACGGGTGGGGTTGTAATAGGTGGGCGGGGCTACAATAGATGGGCGGGGCTATAACAGGTGGGCGGGGCTACGATAGATGGGCGGGGCCTGGGGCGGGGCCCGTGAGAGATGAGGGGGTCTAGGCTGTGAGCCCACTGCTGGGTAGGGACCGTCTCTAGATGTTGCCAACTTGTGCTTCCCAAACGCTTAGCGCAGTGCTCTGCACACGGTAAGCGCTCAAGAAATACGATTGAATGAATGAATGAATGAATTGGGCGGGGCTGCGAGAGGTGGGCGGGGCTACGAGAGATGGGCGGGACAAGTGAGTGGGGCGGGGCCCAGGGCGACGGGCGGGGCTTGTGGGAAGTGGGAGGGGCCTGGAGAGGGGCGGGGCCGGTGAGAGGGGCGGGGCCGGGATCGATGGGCGGGGCCGGGGGGCCTGTGCGCCGCGTGGGGGGGCTGTGCCTAGGGCTGGGGGCGGGCGGGGCCTGTCGGCGGGGGCGGGGCTACAGTAGGTGGGCGGGGCCTGTGAGCGGGGACGGGCCGGGAGCGGGGGGCGGGGCCTGCGTGTAATGGGCGGGGCTAGGACCTGTGGGCGGGGTCTGTGATTGGGGTTGGGCCGGGAGCGGGGGGGCGGGGCTGTAGGTGACGGCGGGGAGGGAGGGGCTCGGGTCACTGGGCGGGGCCCGGGACCGACTGGTGGGCGGGGCCCGGGGACAGTGGGCGTGGCCTCGGAGCGCTTGGGGGGCGGGGCCTCGGAGCGCTTGGGGGCGGGGCCCGGGGCCCGGCCGGGCTGGAGGGCGTCGTGTGGGTGCGCGTCGGGCGGTCGGGCGGTCGGTCGGTCGGGATGGCGGCGGCGGCGGCGGCGGTCCCGTCGGCGGTCCCGGTCCCCGCCGCCGTGGGCCGTCGTGTGGTGGTGGTGGGCGGGGGCCTGTCGGGCCTGGGGGCGGCGCAGCGGCTGTGCCGGCCCGGGGCCTCCTTCCCGGACGTCCGCCTGCTGGAGGCCACCCACAGGCCCGGGGGACGCGTCTGCTCCCGGACACACTGCGGTCAGTCGCCGGGGCACGGGGCCGGGCACGGGGCCGGGCACGGGGCCGGGCACGGGGGGACACGGGACGGGCACAGGGGGACCGGGGCCGGGGGCGGGGACGCCTCTCCCCAGCGCTCAGGCCAGTGTCGCGCACCCAGGAAGCGCTCCCTAACTACGAAGGGAGGACGGGCGGGCGGACGGGCGGGCGGGCGGGCGGGCGGACGGACGGACGGACAAGTGGGAGCCTTCTCCTCCTTCGCCTCTCCTCTTCTCTCTCCCCTCCTCTTTTCTCCGTCTTCCCCTCCTCCCCTCTCCTTTCCCTTTCGTCCTCCCCCTCCGCCGTCCTCTCCCTCCTCTTCTTTCCTCCCGTCTCTTCTCTCCCTCCTCCTCCCCACCTACCCCTTCTCTTCTGCTTTCCTCTCCTTCCCCCTCCGTCCTGCTCCTCCTGTCCTCTCCCTTCTCCTCCTCCTCCTCTTCTGTCCCCCTCCTCGTCTCTCCGTCTTCCCCTCCTCCCCTCTCCTTTCCCTTTCGTCCTCCCCCTCCGCCGTCCTCTCCCTCCTCTTCTTTCCTCCCGTCTCTTCTCTCCCTCCTCCTCCCCACCTACCCCTTCTCTTCTGCTTTCCTCTCCTTCCCCCTCCGTCCTGCTCCTCCTGTCCTCTCCCTTCTCCTCCTCCTCCTCTTCTGTCCCCCTCCTCGTCTCTCCGTCTTCCCCTCCTCCCCTCTCCTTTCCCTTTCGTCCTCCCCCCTCCGCCGTCCTCTCCCTCCTCTTCTTTCCTCCCGTCTCTTCTCTCCCTCCTCCTCCCCACCTACCCCTTCTCTTCTGCTTTCCTCTCCTTCCCCCTCGGCCCTCCTCGTCTCCTCTCTCCTTTCTCCCCCACCTCTTCTTTCCTCCCCTCCTCTTCTCTCCCTTCCCCTCCTCTCCATCCCCCTTCTCCTTTCCTCTCCTTCCTCTCCCGTCCACCACCTCCTCCTCTTCTTTCCTGCCCTCCTCTTCTCTCCCTCCTCCTCCTCTCCATCTTCCCCTCCTCCTCTTCTCTCCTCACCTTCCCATCCGTCCTCCTCTGCCGTCCTCTCCCCCTTCTTTCCTCCCCGTCTTCTCTCCCTTCTCTCCCTCCTCCTCTCCATCCCCCTCTTCCTCCTCTTTCCTCCCCTTCTCCTCCTGTCCATCTTCCCCTCCTCTGCTGTCCTCTTCCTCTCCATCCCACCCCTTCTCCCATTCTTCAAGTCGCTTCCTCCTCCTTCTCCTCTGTCCCCTCTTTCCTCCCCTGCCCCCTCCTCCTACTTTTCCTTCCTCTCTTGGTTTCCCTCCTCCTACTTCTCCTTCCTCTCACTCCCCCCTCTCCCTGCTCCCCTTTCTCGCACTCCTCTATCCTCCTTCCTTCCTCCTTTCCCTCTTCCTTCCACTCCTTCACCTCTAGCTGCTCCCTCTCCTTCCTCCCCTTCTCCCACCCCTCCTCTTTTTCCTCTCCTTCACCCCCTTCTCCTCCTCACCCTTCTCCTCTTTTTCCTCCACCTCTCCTTCCTCCTTCTCCTCCTCACCCTTCTCCTCTTTTTCCTCCACCTCTCCTTCCTCCTCCTCCTCATCACCCCAGGGCGGACAGGCGAAGGAAGCTACCGTCCCCTCCCGTACACACGCAGAGACCCCCCAACATCCAGTCCCGAGGTGACCCCTAGATCCCGGTGAGAGTCCCTTCCCTTTCCTCCCACGGTCCTTCTGGATGAGAATCTCCTCAGTTTAAAAGTCATCTTTTTACTTGACCTGACCCATGTGGAAGCACCCTCCCTCAGTGGAGTACGGACACCCTGGGCCGCTTTCCCACAGGATCCTGGAACCCATTCTGGCTGTCGATCCCCCCCCGGCCTTGAAGGCCGAGGGCACAGAACCGGACTCCGCGGGGGGAGGGAGGCCGGGTCAGAGGACGTGGGTTCTGATCACGGCTCCGCCACTGGTCTGCTGTGGGACCTTGGGCGAGTCGCTTAGCTTCTCTGTGCCTCGGCGACCTCATCCGTAAAATGGGGATAAAAAGCGTGAGCCCCACGTGGGACAACCCGATTACCGGCGCTTAGAACGGTGCTCGGCGTGTAGTGAGCGCTCAACAAGTACCGTAATCGTGATTTTTATCTATCGTGCCCCTCTGAGCCTGGAGGTCACGGCGATGATAATAAAAAGTATGGTGTTTGTTCGGCGCTGATGTGCCAGGCGGGGTTCTAGGCCCCGGAAGGTGGAGGCGGGAGGGCCGGGATGCGGTTTCGGGGAAGCGCGAGGCACGCGCTCGCTCGCTCACAGAGCCCGTTCCGCCCTCCCTGTCGCGCAGGTGGCGTCGTGGAGATGGGCGCCCACTGGATTCACGGACCGTCCAAGGGCAATCCGGTCTTCCAGCTGGCTTCGGAATACGGCCTCCTGGGCGAGAAGGAGATGTCCGAGGAGAACCAGCTCATCGAAGTCGGGGGTCACCCGGGACTGCCCTCCGTCTCCTATTCAAGCTCGGGGAAAGTCGTGAGTCCCGACCTGGTGACAGACATGGCTAATCTGTTTTATACCCTGCTAGACCAAACGCGCGAGTTCCTCCACGTGGCCGAGGCGCCCATCCCCAGCGTGGGCCAGTTCCTGAAGAAGGAGATCGCCCGGCACGCGGCCGAGTGGGAGGACGACGAGGAGACGAAGCGGCTCAGGCTGGCCATCCTGAAAAACTTCTTCGATCTGGAGTGCTGTGTCAGCGGGACCCACAGCATGGATCTGGTGGCCCTGGCACCCTTCGGGGAATACGCCACGTTGCCCGGCCTGGACTGCACCTTCCCCGCGTAAGTGGTTTGAGAGCCCTGACGCCTGTAGACGGTCGTGCGGGGGGGTTCGATCCTCTCGGGATCGCCCTTTTCGGCAGGAGCTTCCGGTTGGGTGGGACTCAGCGAGGTTTTAAATAATTGCCCAGGAAAGTGGGGAGGAAGGGGGTTCTTCTCAGAGAGTCCTCCCGGGTCATCAGTGAGTGGGTTTTTATTGGGCACTTAACGTGTGCAGAGCATTGTGTGCTTTGTGGGGCGGGGGGGGGGTACAGTACAACAGAGTGGGTCCACACGATCTCTGCCCACTTGTACTTCCCAAGCGCTTAGTACAGTGCTCCGCACACAGTAAGCGCTCAATAAATACGATTGATTGCCCACGAGGACATTACGGTCTGCGGGGGGAGGCAGATGTTGAAATAGATTAAGGGTAGGGGAAATTGTAGAGTCTTTCCTGGGAGTTGCTTCTCACTCTGTCTCCGGCTTTCTGATTCACTCCTTTCATTCATTCATCCATCCATATTCCTTGAGCGCTTACCGTGTGCAGGGCACTGTACTAAGCCCTTCGAAAGTACAGTTCAGCAATAGAGACAATCCCTGCCCACAGTGGGCTTACAGTCTAGAAAGGGGGGAGACAGACATCCAAATTACTACTAATAACGACGATGGTATTAAGCACTTACTATGTGCCAAGCACTGTTCTCTGCGCCGAGGGAGTACAAGGTGATCAGGTTGTCCCACGGGGGGCTCACAGTCTTAATCCCCATTTTACAGATGAGGTAACTGAGGCACAGAGAAGTGAAGTGGCTTTCCCAAAGTCACACAGCCGATAAGTGGCAGAGCCGGGATTCGAACCAAGCCCCTGCTCTTGCCACTGACCCATGCTGCCTCTCTAAACAGGCATCAATAGCACCAATATAAATAAATAGAATTACAGAGGTAGACACATCAAAACCAGTAAACAAGCATTACTATAAATAAATACAATTCTAGATGTATAGATTTCTCCCCCTTCTCCCCCCTCCTTACTTCCTTCCCTTCCCCACAGCACCTGTATAATGTCTATATGTTTGTACGTATTTATTACTCTATTTATTTATTTATTTTACTTGTACATATCTATTCTATTTATTTTATTTTGTTAATATGTTCTGTTTTGTTCTCCGTCTCCCCCTTCTAGACTGTGAGCCCACTGTTGGGTAGGGACCGTCTCTATATGTTGCCAACTTGTACTTCCCAAGCGCTTAGTCCAGTGCTCTGCACACAGTAAGCGCTCAGTAAATACGATTGATTGATTGATGTGTATCACAAGTGCCGTGGGGCGGGGAGAGCAAAGGGAGTGAGTCGTGGAGAGGGAGGTGGGGGGAGCTGAGGAAAAGGAGGGCTTAGTCTGGGAAGGCCTCTTGGAGGAGGTGAGCCCTCAGTAGGGCTCTGAAGCCGGGGAAGTGCGATTGTATCCGATCAGGTATTTCCAGCCCCAAATTCCACTTGGTCTTGGATGATACATTTAGGCTTTCTATTTGGAGCAAATCAACCAGATACTTGGGCTGGGCAGGCCCGGCTTTGGTTTCCACCTGGTTCGTTGGTGAAAGCAGCGAGACCCAGTGGAAAGAACATTTATATGTTGCCAACTTGTACTTCCCAAGCGCTTAGTACAGTGCTCTGCACACAGTAAGCGCTCAATAAATACGATTGAATGAATGAATGAATGAATGAATGGTCTGGGAGCCAGAGGACCTGGGTTCTCATCCCGGCTCTGCTGCTTACCTCCCGGGTGACCTTGGACAAGTCACCGAACTTCTCTGTGCCTCAGTTCCCTCATCTGTAAAACGGGGATTCAATACCTGTTCTCCCTCCTACATAGACTGTGAGCCCCAAGTAGCACCTAGTTATCTTGTATCGGCTCCAGCATTTAGTGCAGTGCTTGCCATATAAGCACTGGGTTCTAATTCCGGCTCCGCCACTTGCCAGCTGTGTGACTTTGGGCAAGTCACTTCGCTTCTCTGTCCCTCAGTTACCTCATCTGTCAAATGGGAATTAAGACCGTGAGCCCCCACGTGGGACAGCCTGATTACCTTTTATCCCCCCAGTGCTTAGACCGGTGCTTGGCACATAGTAAGTGCTTAACAAATACCATAATCATCATCATCATCATCATCATATAACAAGTGCTTAGCAAATACCACAGTTATTAGTATTATTATCACTATTATTATTGTTATTGCTATCGTCATCCCCCTCCAGGCCGTCACCAAGCGGAGGAGGGGCCTTGAAAGGTAGGAAGGAAGCGGAGCAAGTGTCTCAGACTTTTCTGGGATACGTTTGATTCTAATAATGCTAATATTCAGACTTCCCATCCCAGAAATGCTTGGGGCAGTGATGAAAGATTGCCACTTCGAGGCTCCCAGTCGTGAGTTACCATGAACCTCAAAAGGAAAGACGGCGAAACGGATGTTCGTTGACCCGAACAAATCTTGTTCCGGTCTTACAGTTTCCCTAAACTTTCCCCTAACTTTTGAGTCTCTTTGTAAAAACGCTTAGAGGGAATATCTCTAGACTGTGAGCTCATCGTGGGCAGGGACTGTGTCTGTTTATTCTTCTATTGTACTCTCCCAAGTGCTTTGTATAGTGCTTGGCACTCAGAAAGTGCTCAATCAATCAATCAATCAATCAATCAATCATATTTATTTATTGAGCGCTTACTATGTGCAGAGCACTGTACTAAGCGCTTGGGAAGTACAAATTGGCAACATATAGAGACAGTCCCTACCCAACAGTGGGCTCACAGTCTTAAAAGGGGGAGACAGAGAACAAAACCAAACATACTAACAAAATAAAATAAGTAGAAAAGCTATGTACAAGTAAAATAAATAAATACAGAAATAAATAGAGTAATAAATATGTACAAACATATATACATATATACAGGTGCTGTGGGGAAGGGAAGGAGGCAAGATGGGGGGGATGGAGAGGGGGACGAGGGGGAGAGGAAGGAAGGGGCTCAGTCTGGGAAGACCTCCTGGAGGATTGAATGAATGAATGAAGGAATATTCCCGCCATGGTGAAAACCCATCATAAAGGGACAGGTATTCTGGCAGGTACAATTTAGAAATTGGGGAATGCTTATTGTAGAGAGGCTTGATTTTTCTCCGCTCACCCGCATCCCTTGAGAAAGAATTACTGTGCTGGTTCATCTCTAAGGGGAAATGGTTTCGCGTAGAATCAGGCTAGAACAGTTTACATTCTTGTGATTCTGTTCCAGTATCCCATTTAGCCTTGACAGTCTGAATTTTTATTAAGCTAAATGGTAGTCTGAAGTATTTTTTTAAGTGTTTTTCAACTATCTTATAAAAATAGGACTTTTTTCAAAAGGGAACTCCAGATCAGCATTTGTATCTAAATGCCTTTTGCTTCTCTTCAAAATTGGCAATTTTGGAAATTCAGATGGTTTCAGTTTTGGTTTATTTTGTAAAGACTTTTCAACGTGAATCAGCACCGTTTCCAACCGGGGCTCATGCAGAAATCATTTTCTGTGTTTTACGGCTCTCTGGGGTTATGGTTCTCTGGGGTAACTCATGAAAAGAAATATGTAAACTCCCTGACTTCAAAGATTCCCTAAATCAAGGTGTTTTACACTTTACGTTACCAAGCAGGAGGGGTGATAATTGAGCAGTGCATTTAAAGGTGGAAAAAAATATTTGAATGTAAAAGAGGTACGTTTTAAGAATGATAATAATAATTTTGGTATTTGGTAAGCGCTTACTATGTGCCAAGCACTGTTCTGAGCGCTGGGGTAGATACAAGGTGATCACGTTGTCCCATGGGGGGCTCACAGTCTTCATCCCCATTTTCCAGATGAGGTCACTGAGGCACAGAGAAGTGAAGTGACTTGCCCAAAGTCACACAGCTGACAAGTTCCGGAGCCGGGATTAGAACCCATGACCTCTGACTCCCGAGCTCGGGGTCTTTCCATTGAGCCACTCTGCTTCTCTGTTAACCTGGATTTTTGCCAGAACATTTTACTATCGCAGCAAACATTTGGTTTCCAATGAAATTGAGACTTTTCTTCAGTTTTTTTTTTGAAATTTTTTGGGCGGCCACTGCAAAGAGATAGCCCAGATGTATTAATGTTTGGAAGTAGAAAAGACCATTTCGATTTCAGACCCAAAGGACATTTTCAAATTTAGAGGTGTCGATTTTGCTAATCTTTATTTTTAATCAATCGGTGATATTTATCGAGCATTTTCTGTGTGGAGAGCTCCTGACTAAACTTTCATTCAGTCGTATTTATTGAACGCCTACTGGGTGCGGAGCACTGTCCTAAGCGCTTGGAGAATATAATACAGCAATAAAGTGAGGCAATTCCTGCCCACGATGGGATCACAGTCTGGTGGGGGGAGACAGACATCAATACAGGTGAACAGGCATCAATATAAATAAACAGAATTATAGATATATACAGATATAAATAAGTGCCGTGGGGCGGGGAGAGGGGGGAAGAGCAAAGGGAGCAAGTCACGGTGACGCGGAAGGGAAGGGTAACTGACTAAACGTTTGGGAGGGTAGAATATAACCAAGTTGATAGACATATTCCCTGCCTACGAGGAGCTCTTTAGACCCTATCTAGAGGGGGAGATGGATGTTAAAATAAATTGTGGATATATATTTAAGCATCTTGGGGCTGAGGTGGGGTGAGTTTCAGGTGCTTAAACGGTACAGATCCAAGTGCGTAGGTGAGGCCGAAAGGCGAGGGAGTGGAGAAAATGAGGGCTTAGTCAAGGAAGGCTCTCAAAGGAAATGTGATTTTAGGAGGGATTTGAAGATGGGTTAATAATAATAATAATAATAATAATAACGATGGTATTCGTTGATCGCTTATTCTGTGTCAAGTACGGTTCTAAGTGCTGGGGTCGATACGGGGTTATCAGGTTGTCCCACGGGGGGCTCACCGTCTCAATCCCCATTTTCCAGATGAGGTAACTGAGGCCCAGAGAAGTTAAGCGACTTCACACCGCTGACAAGTGGCAGAGCCGGGATTCAAACCCACCATCTCTGATTCCCAAACCCGTGCTCTTTCCGCTAATAAAAATAATAATAATAATGTTGGTATTTGTTAAGCGTTCACTATGTGCCAAGCACTGTTCTGAGCCCTGGGGTGGATACAAGGTGATCAGGTTGTCCCCCGCAGGGCTAACAGTCTTCATCCCCATTTTACAGAGGAGGGAAGTGAGGCCCAGAGAAGTGAAGTGACTGGCCCAAAGTCACCCAGCTGACGAGTGGCGGAGCCGGGATTTGAACCCACGACCTCTGCCTCCAAAGGGCGGGCTCTTCCCACTAAGCCCCGCTGGGTCGAGTGGTGTGGCTAGATGAAATTGAGGTCATTTGGCGTTAGAGGGGTGACGTGTGTGGCCCATGTTGCCAATTTGTACTTCCCAAGCGCTTAGTACGGTGCTCTGCACATAGTAAGCGCTCAATAAATACAATTGATGATGATGAGAGGTAAGGTAGGAGAAGGCAAGGTGATTACGTGCTTTAAAGCCAATGGCGAGGAGTGTCTGTTTGATGCGGTGGTAGAGGGGACACCACTGGAGATTCTTGAGGAGTGGGGAGACGTGGACCGAACGTTATATTTTTAGAAAAATGTGATCCGGGCGGCAGAGGGACGTAAGAACTGGAGTGGGGAGAGAGAGGAGGCAGGAAAGTCAGCAGAGACGCTGTTGCAGGAGTCGAGGCGGGATAGGATATATATGCTTTTGCAATTAGGATGGCGAGGAAAGGAGAGGATCGTAGCGATGTTGTCAAGGATTGTCAGGATTTGGTGGCATTGACTATGTGGGATGAATGAGAGAGATGAGTCGAGGATAATGCCTCGGTTGCGGGCTTGGGAGACAGGATGGTGGTGTTGTCTGCGTGTAGGAGAAAGGTGAGGAGAACAGGGCTTGGGTGAGAAGATGAAGGGTTCTGTTTTGGACGTGTTAAATTTGAAGTGTCGGCGGGACATCCGAGTAGGGATGTCTTGAAGCGGGAGAAAATGTGAGACTGCAGGAAAGGAGGGAGAGCAGGGCTAGAGAGGGAGATTTGGGAATCATCCGTGTAGAGATGATAGTTGAAGTCACGGGAGCGAATGAATGCAAAGTGTTCGTTCCTGGGAATGTATTGGAACTGCCTAAATTCAGACCCGTGAAGACAGAACTGACGTAAGGTGTTTACTTGTGGGAAATAAGGAAATGAGTGAACTTGCAATTTCACGCTATAATTTGGGAGCGGGTGTGGATAGGAGAATAGAAGGGAAGCTAGAACCGAGCCTTGAGGAACTCCCACGGATGGAGGGTAGGAGGCTAGAGGATGAGGTTAATTTTTAAATAAGCATTTTCATAACAACCCCACTTGGCCCCATATCACTAGAGAGCAGTCGGACTTTAGCTCTTCGGAGTGATAAAGGAAGAGATAGCATGTGACGAGGGCGTCAGGGAGAGAATTGGAGGAGAGGAACTTGAGGCAGCGGGTGTAGATGACTCGATCAAGGAGTTTGGAAAGAAACAACGGTAGGAGAGAGATGGGGTGATAACTGGAGCGAGCCGTGGGGTCAAAGGAGGGGATTTTTTTAGGACAGGGGAGATACCCGCATGTTTAAAAGCGGTGGGGAAGACGCCGTTGGAGAGCAAACAGTTGAGAAGCAGTGGAAAGAGCACGGGCTTCGGAGTCAGAGGTCGTGGATTCTAATCCCGGCTCCGCCACTTATCAGCTGTGTGACTTTGGGCAAGTCGCTTCACTTCTCCCTCCCTCAGTGACCTCATCTAGAAAATGGGGATTAAGGCCGTGAGCCCCACGAGGGACAACCTCATTACCTTGTATCTACTCCAGCACCTAGAACAGTGCTTGGCACCTAGTAAGAGCTTAACAAATCCTCCCCTTCTAGGCCGTGAGCCCTTTGTTGGGTAGGGATTGTCTCTGTTGCCGAATTGTACTTTCCAAGCGCTTAGTGCAGTGCTCTGCCCACAGTAAGCACTCAGTAAATCTGATTGAATGAATGAAGATGCAGTCAGGGAGGGGGGCAAGGGTTTTGATGCGGTGCTAAGGAATGGGGTCGGATGCATAGGTGGAGGGGGTGGATTTTGAGGGATGGGAGGAGATTTCCTCCAGAGATACTGCTGGGAGAGATGGGAGAGTTGAAGAAGGGGCAGGAGAGGGCCAGGACTGGAGAAGGACAGGGGAGATTTTCAGGAGATCGCACATGATAGGGTCAATTTGGGGGATGAAGAAAATGGCCAGCTCACTGGGGGCAAGAGATGGGGGAACCGGGGGAACAGGGGACCTGAGGAGGGAGTTGAATGTTTGGAACAACTGGCGAGGGCGATGGGCATGGAGAAATAATTTTGCCCGGCTCTGCCACTTGTCTGCTATGTGACCTTGGCCGGTCACTTCACTTCTCTGTGCCTCAGTTACCTCACCTGTCATATGGGGATTAAGACTGTGAGCCCCACGTGGGGCAGGGACTGTGGCCAACCTGATTTGCTTGTATTCACCCCGGCGCTTTGTACAGTGCCTGGCACATAGTAAGCTCTTAAGAAATGCGATTGAATGAACGAAGTACCAGAATTATTATTAGTATTATTACCTCGAGGAACAATTCATTTTATTTTATTTTGTTGGTATGTTTGGTTTTGTTCTCTGTCTCCCCCTTTTAGACTGTGAGCCCACTGTTGGGTAGGGACTGTCTCTATATGTTGCCAATTTGTACTTCCCAAGTGCTTAGTACAGTGCTCTGCACATAGTAAGCGCTCAATAAATACGATTGATGATGAAGATGATGATGATGATTCTAGGCTGAATGCCGGCAAACCGAGGCCCGGGCCAAGCAGAAGTAGAAGGAAACTTTACAGTTGAGACCCCAGCGGTTCTCAAGTCCAAACACGATGCTCTGCAGCCCTCTTGGCTCTGAATTGCTCATTATTATCTGTGGGTTGTTCAGGGTTTTCCCAGAAAAAAAAGATCTTTTTGTCCCTGAGTTACAACAGTCCTTTTTATATCAGTTTCTAAGCACAAAGAGAGCAGCTGCGGTCACCTTCTAGGCTGTGAGCCCGCTGTTGAGTAGGGACCATCTCTATATGTTGCCAACTTGTACTTCCCAAGCGCTTAGTACAGTGCTCTGCACCCAGTAAGCGCTCAATTCATTCATTCATTCATTCAATCGTATTTATTGAGCGCTTACTGTGTGCAGGGCATTGTACTAAGCGCTTGGAAATTACAATTCGGCAACGGAGACAGAGACAATCCCTACCCAACAACGGGCTCACAGTCTAGAAGGAGGAGACAGACAACAAAATAAAACAAGTAGACAGGCGTTAATACTATCAAAATAAATGAATAGAATTAGAGATATATACATAATGATGAGGAGACTCACTTCACTGGGCCTCAGTGACCTCATCTGTAAAATGGGGATTGAGACTGTGAGCCCCACGTGCGACAGGGACTATGTCCAACCCGAGTTGCTTGTATCCCCCCTAGGGCTTAGTACAGTACCTGGGACATAGTAAGCGCTTAACAAATACCGTCATCATTATTATTATTATTATTATGAGAAGAAGCGTGGCTCAGTGGAAAGAGCCCGATACATACGATTGAATGAATGAATGAATAGATAGAGAAGCAGCATGGCCTAGTGGAAAGAGCGTGTGTGCCTGGGAATCAGAGGACCTGGGTTCTAATCCTGGCTCAACCAAATGCTTGCTGTGTGACCTTGGGCAAGTCACCTACCTTGTTTGTACCTCAGTTCTCCTGTTCTCCCTCCTGTAAGCTAATTGTGGGCAGGGAACATGCCTATCAACTGTTATATTTTACTCTCCCACGCACTTAGCGCTCTGCACAGATTTATTGTTCAATAAATAGAATTGATTGATGTAGTAATAATAATATTAATGGTATCTTTAAAAACCAAGGCTGACTACATATAGCTCAACCCGGAAAGCAGTCTAGCGTAGTGGATTGACCACAAGGCCTGGGATTCAGAAGGTCATGAGTTCGAATTCCGGCTCTGCCGCTTTTCTGCTATGTGACCTTGGGCAAGTCACTTCACTTTTCTGTGCCTCAGCTACCTCATCTGTAAAATGGGGACTGAGACTGTGAGCCCCACGTGGGCCAGGGACTGGGTCCAACCCAGTTGGCTTATATCCAGCCTAGCGCTTACTCCAGTTCCTGGCACATAGTAGTTGTTATTATTACATTATTCCGCATGCCCCAAATCCTCCTGGTTTCCATTCACTGGGGTTTTCAGTAGCTAACTGCAGAAAACAATCCTTGGGCCTGTTCCCAGTGTTTTTCCCCTTCCCCGGAGTTCTTGTTGGTTTGTTTTCCAATTTCCTGGCTGGGAAGCAGACTCCCCTCAAGTGGCCGAATTCTCCGCTTGTCGCCCGGCTGGTGGATGCTGAGATTTGCAGAGAACCATTCATTAATTCATTCAGTCGTATTTAATGAGCACTTGATGCAAGAAAACTCTGTGGATCTACTACCAGAATGACTGCAGACGGAGAGCGGGGCGTTCCGGGAGAGATGAGTCCATGGAGTCGCTGTGGGTCGGAGACAGCAGCCTAAGACAAGACAAAGACTGCGTGCAAAGCTCTGTACCGTGCGCTTAGGAGAGTACAATATAGCAATAAAGAGACACGTTCCCTGCCCACAGTGAGCTAATGAGATAGAAGAGAGCGGGGACCTGAAGGTTTGAAGTGGGTTGCGATCAATCAATGGTATGTATTCATTTATTCAGTTGTATTAAGCGCTTACTGTGTGCAGAGCACTGTACTAATCGCTTGGGAAAGTACGATACAACAATAAACAGTGACATTCCCTGTCCATAACAATCATTGGGGGCTTACTATGCGGAGCCCTGTACTAAGCACTTGGGAGAGTACAATATAACAGAGGTGGCCCACATCATCATCATCAATCATATTTATTGAGCACTTACTATGTGCAGAGCACTGTACTAAGCGCTATGGCCTGGAATGCCGTCCCAACTCATATCTGACAGACAGTTACAGTTACTCTCTCCCTCTTCAAAGACTTTTTGAATCAATCAATCAATCAATAGTATTTATTGAGCGCTTACTGTGTGCAGAGCACTGGACTAAGCGCTTGGGAAGTACAAGTCGGCAACACATAGAGACAGTCCCTACCCAACAGCGGGCTCACAGAAGAGTTGAAGGCATAACTCCTTCAGGAGGCCTTCCCTGATTGAGCCCTCCTTTCCTCTTCTCCCACTCCCTTCATCGTCTCCCTGCCTTGTTGCCTTTATTCATTCCTCCTCCCAGCCCCACAGCCCTATGGTCCATAGCTTTAATTAATTTATTTATATTTATGTCTGTCTCCCCCCGTAGACTGTACGCTCGTTGTGGTAATGTTATACTGTAATCTCCTAAGCACTTAGTACAGCACTCTGCACACAGTAAATGTTCATTAAATACACTTGACTGACGAGCTGACTGGTTGACCACAAGGAGCTTATAGTTTTAAAGGAGCTTACTAGTTTGGTGTCTGGTTGCTTTCTGGGCTGATAGATTTTCATCCTCTATAAAATTTCCCATCTCAAAAAGCAGTGCTTTGGGCCTGGAGAATCCTTGCATTCTATTTTGAATGGTATTTAAGTGCTCACTACGTGCCAGGCGCTGTACTAAGTGCTGGGTAGATGCAAGCTAATCAGGTTGGACACCGTCCTTGTCCCACGTGGGGCTCACAGTCTTAATTCCCACGTTATAGATGAGGCAATCAAGGCCCAGTGAAGTGACTTGCCCAAGGTCACACGGGTGACAAGTGGTGGTTCTGGGATTAGAACCCAGGTCCTGCTGTCTCCCGGGCCCTGCTCTATCCGCTTGGCCACGCTGCTGCTGATTTTCAGGGGTCAGTCCAGGCCTACTTTACGGAGATGGGCTGGCTGGGGCCTCCGTTCTCAAAACCGTGGACGTGTCATTGCTCTTCTCTAGGGGGTACGAAGGCCTCACGGACTGTGTAATGACCTCGCTGTCCAAAGACATCCTTTTGTTTAACAAACCAGTGAAGACCATTCACTGGAATGGCTCCTTCCAGGAAGAAAATCTGCCAGGACAGACGTTCCCGGTCCGGGTGGAATGTGAAGATGGTGAACAATTCCTAGCCGATCACGTCATAGTCACTGTGTCCTTAGGTGAAGTACTTCTATTTTTTCTCACTCTCTCCCTTCCTTCCTTCCTTCCTTCCTTCCTTCCTTCCTTCCTCCCGCCCTCCCTCCCTCCCTTCCTTCCTTCCTTCTTCCTCCCTTCCTCCCTTCCTCCTCTTTTTCTTTCTCTTTTCTTTATTCCTTTCCTTCTATTCTTTCTCATTCTTTCTCTATATCTTCCTCTTTTTTCTTTCTTTTCTTGCTTGCTACCTTTTCTCTCTTACTTTCATTCTTTCTCTCTTGTCTTTCTCTTTCTTCCTCTCTTCTTTCTTCCTCTTTTCTTGCTTGCTTCCTTTTCTTTCTTTCCTTCTTTCATTCTTTCTCTTTTTCTTCCTCTCTTTCTTCTCTCTTTTCTTGCTTGCTTCCTTTTCTTTCTTTCCTTTCATTCTTTATCTTTCTTCCTCTCTTCTTTCTCTCTTTCTTTTCTTTCTTGCTTTCTTTTCTCTTTCATTCTTTTTCTTCATTCTCTTTCTTTTCTTGCTTGCTTTTCTTGCTTGCCTTCTTTCTTTCTTTCTTTCTTTTTTTCTTTCTTTTTCTTTCTTTCCTTTCCTTCCTTCCTTCCTTCCTTCCTTCCTTCCTTCCCTCCCTCCCTCCCTCCCTCCCTCCTTCCTTCCTTCCTTCCTCTTTCTCTCTCTCTTTTTTCCCTTTCTCTCTTACTCTCTCTTTCTTTCTTTTCTCCTCCTTTCCCTTAAGCCTCAGTTCAAGCTGACAGTCCGCAGCCAGGGCCTCTTGTGGCTGTGTGAAAGATGCGGTGACCTGATTACTACTTAAAGTTTTGCTCATCTGGAGTCTTATAAGAAGAAGAGCAGCCTAGTGGGTAGAGCTTGGGATTGGGAGTCAGAAGACGTGGGTTCTATTCCCAGCTCTGCCATTTTTTTTTTTACAGTATTTAAGTGCTTACTATGTGCCAGATACTGAACTAAACACTTGGGGCAAGACACTTAACTTCTCCAGACCTCAGTTTCTTCATCGAGAAAATGGGGATTCAATACATGTCTCCCTCCCCATTTATGTAAGCCCCATGAGGGACAGGGACTGTGGGATGATTGTATCTACTCCAAGACCTAGCACAGAACATGGTACGTAGTAAGTGCTTTAAAAATACAACAGTTATCATCCTTCCACACCATTGTTTTTGTGGTTCTGCATTGTCATTCATTGTGCATTTTACAGTTTTGACAATAGCTTAATTTTCTGGGTGTATTTCTGTCACCTTATTTTTAAGATGTTAAAGCTTAAATGGCAACAAGGGAAAAAAAGGCATTTAAGAAAGCAGAGTATTTCAGTTGATTCAAAGGAGTCCACGAGAGAGGGCCATTGCCCAGGTGAAGGGTGAGAAGTCTTGTAGTGTGAAACTCAGCGGGGCTTAGAGGATAGAGTGCGGTCCTGGGAGTCAAGGACCTGAGTTCTAATCCTGGCTCTGCACTTTTCGGCCGGGTGACCTTGGGCAAGTCACTTCACTTCTCTGAGCCTCAGTTCCCTCAGCTGAAAAATGGGGGTTAAGACTGTGAACCCCATGTGGGACAGGGACTGGGTCCAACCTGATTTGCTCGTATGTACCCAAGTTCTCGGTACGGTACCTGACACGTAGTAAGCGCTTAACAAATTCCATAATTACCATTGTTGTCATTAGGTCAGAGGTCAGGCGATGAGCGAGGGAAGGAGAATAGAGCTGAGGATTCAGCGGTCAGCCGAGGGTGGCCCTTTTCATCATCGGTGGTACTTATTGAGTGCTCGCTGTGTGCAGAGCACTGGACTAAGCACTCCGGTCCTTTCCGTCTTGTTCCCTTCACTGAGGGTTTCTGCGGGGGGGCGTGTGGGTGGGGGTGTCTCAGAGCAATCCGTCCGGGCCGCTCTCACGGCCTTCGCGTTCCCCGCAGGTGTTCTCAAGGAGAAGCAGGACAGTCTATTCCAGCCTCCCCTACCGCTTCCCAAAGCAGAAGCCATCAGGAAAATAGGCTTCGGGACCAACAATAAAATCTTCCTGGAGTTCGAGGAGCCGTTCTGGGAGGCGGACTGCCAGCAGATCGAGCTGGTGTGGGAGGACACCTCGCCCCTCGTCGACGTCCCCTCCGACCTGAAGGACACGTGGTTCCAGAAGCTCATTGGATTCCTGGTCTTGCCGCCCTTCGAGTACGCAGCCGTGTTCCCTCCCCTCAGGGAGCTGCCGCCTTCGGGCAGCAGCCCGAGGGGCCCAAGATGCAGGAAAGCTTCCTAGAAACCCACCTAGACCCCACTCGGAGACACTGAGGGGTGACAAGCTGCGTGGCTCGGTGGGAAAGAGCCCGGGTTTGGGAGTCAGAGGTCGTGGGTTCTAATCCAGGCTCTGCCACTTATCAGCTGTGTGGCTTTAGGCACGTCACTTCACTTCTCTGGGCCTCAGTGACCTCACTAAGACTGTGAGCCCCACACAGGACAACCTGATTACCTTGTATTTACCCCAGCGTTTAGAGCCCGCTGTTGGGTAGGGACCGTCTCTATATGTTGCCAACTTGTACTTCCCAAGCGCTCAGTGCAGTGCTCTGCACACAGTAAGCGCTCAATAAATACGATTGAATGAACAGTGCTTGGCACATGGTAAGCGCCCAATAAATACCATCATTATTATTATTATTGTTATTATCAAGAGGGGGCTCAGGCAAGATAATAATAATAATTGTGGTATTTGTTAAGCACTTACACTACGTACAAGCAAGTCCCTTTCCCACATAGGGCTCACAGTCTTAATCCACATTATACAGTTGAGGGAACTGAGGCCCAGAGAAGTGAAGTGAATTGCCCAAGGTCATACCGCAGGCAAGAGGCAGGGTCAGAATTCGAACCCAGGTCCTTCCGACTCCCAGGCCTGGGCTGTGTCCACCAGGCCATTTCTAGACTGTGCGCCCGCTGTGGACAGGGATGGTCTCTATTTGTTGCTGAATTGCACTTCCCAGGCGCTTAGTACAGTGCTCTGCACACAGTAAACGCACAATAAATACGACTGAATGAATGAATGTGCCTTTAATAATAATAATGATGGCATTTGTTCAGTGCTTACTATGTGCGAAGCACTGTTCCAAGCGCTGGGAAGGATACAAGGTAATCAGGTTGTCCCACGTGGGGCTCACAGTCTTAATCCCCATTTTCCAGATGAAGTAACTGAGGCTCAGAGAAGTTAAGTGACTTGCCCAAGGTCACACAGCAGACATGATGATGATGGCATTTGTTAAGCACTTACTATGTGCAAAGCACTGTTCTAAGCGCTGGGGAGGTTACAAAGTGATTAGCTTGTCCCATGTGGGGCTCACAGTCTTCATCCCCATTTTCCAGATGAGGGAGCTGAGGCACAGAGAAATGAAGTGACTTACCCAAAGTCACACAGCTGACAGGTGGCTGAGCCGGGATTTGAACCCATGACCTCTGACTCCCAAGCCTGGGCTCTTTCCACTGAGCCACGCTGTTTCTCCAATAAGCCTTTGAAGGGTGGGAGAATAATTGTAGAGACCCCCCCGCACCAGGCCTGTGCTCTTTCCACTGGGCCACGCCGCTTCTCTGTGTCCCAAGATGCCTTCTCGCATTTCCTGCCGGCATCCACCGTTCATTTCAGGGGCTTTCTCTCCCCACAGGACCGGGCACGTTCTCTGCGGGTTCATTGCCGGCCAGGAATCCGAATTCATGGAAACCCTTTCCGACGAGGAAGTGCTTTCCTCTCTCACGCAGGTCCTCCGGAGAATGACAGGTATGCGGTCCGCTGCGGACCCGAAAATAAAAGGGAGGCGTGAGGGATGGGCCGTCCACGAAAGGGGACGCAGAAGCACGCTGTGGAGGCCTATCCTGGGGTCTCCCCAAATTGCAGGAATTGCGGACTTCAGGGTCTGATCCGAGCTGGGAGACGGGAGGGGATGGGACGATTCCTTAGGAATGTTTAGCTGTGTTTGCGTGTTGGGGGCCGGTCTGTCGTCGGTGGAAAAGGGAGGGCGTTCTTCATTCAACCGGTGGTATCTGTTGAGCGCTTACTGTGTGCAGAGCACCGTACTAAGCTCCATGGAGAGCGCAGTGTAACAGAGATAGTAGAGACGTCCCCTGCCCACAACGAGCTTTCAGTCTTCAAAGGAAAACACCCCAAACTCTTCTTCCACCCACCTCTCTTTTCCTGAGCCCTATCCGTGTTTGCCGTCCTACTCCGGAGAACGTGCGTATTTTTTCTTAGGCCAGTCCCTTCCACAGTTTGCCGACTTCGGTGTTTCTACAGGGAAAAAGAGTCCGGTGTACATCTCGCTCTCGGAGAGGAGGGCCCCGGTTCCAACCCGCTTGGGTTTCCCAATAGGCTCCTTATGCGGCCATCGTTATCATCATCAATCGTATTTATCGAGCGCTTACTGTGTGCAGAGCACTGGACTAAGCGCTTGGGAAGTACAAGTTGGCAACGTATAGAGACGGTCCCTACCCAAAAGTGGGCTCACAGTCTAGAAGGGGGAGACAGAGAACAAAACGAAACATATTAACAAAATAAAATAAGTAGAATAAATATGTACAAGTAAAATAAATACATAGAGTAATAAATATGTACAAACATATATACATATATACTCCATATGTACAAACATATATACATCTTGCTCTCAGAGAGGAGAGCCCCGGTTCCAACCCGCTTGGGTTTCCCAATAGGCCCCTTATACGGCCATCGTTATCATCAATCGTATTTATTGAGCGCTTACTGTGTGCAGAGCACTGGACTAAGCGCTTGGGAAGTACAAATTGGCAACATATAGAGACAGTCCCTACCCAACAGTGGGCTCACAGTCTAAAAGGGGGAGACAGAGAACAAAACCAAACATACTAACAAAATAAAATAAATAGAATAGATATGTACAAGTAAAATAAATAAATAGAGTAATATCCGGTCAGGGCTCACACTCTGCCAAGCACTGTGCTTCTTGCTGGGGTAGATCCAGTCAGGGAGAGACACAGCCTGCGTCCCACCCAGGGCTCAAAGTCTAAAGGGGCGAACGGCTATTTAATTCTCATTTTACTGATGAGGAAACCGAGGCCCAGAGAAGTTAAATGACTTGTCCAAGGTCTCACACAGCAGGGAGGAGAACCCAGGTCTCTTGACTCTTCGTGCTGTACTTTTTCCACCAGGACACATTGTGTTGTTACTGCTTTCCACTTCATCCTCAGAACATCTCACATCCCAAAGGTCTGCCCCCCTTAGTCCCGGAGTCCTGTGTGGGACAGGGACTGATCTGATTGTATTGTCCCTTCCAATCAATCAATCAATCAATCAATCATATTTATTGAGCGCTTACTATGTGCAGAGCACTGTACTAAGCGCTTGGGAAGTACAAATTGGCAACATATAGAGACAGTCCCTACCCAACATTGGGCTCACAGTCTAAAAGGGGGAGACAGAGGAAAAAAAAAAAAAACCAAACATACTAACAAAATAAAATAAATAGAATAGATATGTACAAGTAAAATAAATAAATAAATAGAGTAATAAATATGTACAAACATATACATATATACAGGTGCTTAGCACAGTGCTTGGCCCTTAATATTCATTCATTCATTCATTGTCGTATTTATTGAGCGCTTACCGTGTGCAGAGCACTGTACTCCTAATGATAATTGTGGGATTTGTTAAGCGCTTCCTATATGCCGGGCACTGCTGTAAGTGGTGGAGCAGATACAAGATATCAGATCGGACACAATTCTCGGTCCCACACGGGGCTCACAGTCAGAATCCCCATTTTACAGATAGGGAACTAAGGCTCAGAGAAGTGAAGCGACTTGCCCCAGGTCACACAGCAGACAAGCGACGGAGCCGGGATTAGAACCTGGGGCCTTTGGACTCCCAAGCCCGTGCCCTACCCACCGGGCCACGCTGCTTAACAAATACCCCGATTATCGTTGGCACGAAGCACAGTGCTTGGCAGAGTGTAAGCCCTGACCGGATATTACTCTATTTATTTATTTATTTATTTATTTTACTTGTGCATATCTATTCTATTTATTTTATTTTGTTAGTATGTTTGGTTTTGTTCTCCGTCTCCCCCTTTTAGACTGTGAGCCCACTGTTGGGTAGGGACTGTCTCTATATGTTGCCAATCTGTACTTCCCAAGCGCTTAGTACAGTGCTCTGCACACAGTAAGCGCTCAATAAATACGATTGATGATGATGATGATGATGATAAATTAAACTCTCCACCCCCAGAGTAAAATAAAACAGACCCAGAGGAGGGAAGTGGATCTTTCTGTCAGAATTGTCCCTCTGAGCCCGTTAATTATCTGTTAATCAATGGGCAGAAAGGGCCCAATGGCTAAAATCCCGGCCACCTGGGCTTTCTGTCCTGGCTCCCAGTGCCTCTCGTTGTGGAAACTTAAGCGCTTAGTACAGTGCTCTGCACACAGTAAGCGCTCAATAAATACGATTGATTGATTGATTGAAACTGCTCATCCTGCGAGACGGAAAGGCCACCGGCCTCCAAGCTCTTTGCGGACAGGGAATGTGTCCACCACATCTGCTGTAGCGCGCTCTCCCTAGCCCTCAGTACAGTGCTCTGCACCCGAGCCCGTTGTTGGGTAGGGACCGTCTCTATATGTTGCCGACTTGTACTTCCCAAGCGCTTAGTACAGTGCTGTGCACACAGTAAGCGCTCAATAAATCCGATTGATTGATTGTACTTCCCAAGTGCTGTGCACACAGTAAGCGCTCAATAAATATGACTGAATGTGAATAAATGCCATTGGTTGATTGACTGAGGGAATGTGCCTGCCAATTCATTCGTTCAAGCGTATTTATCGAGCGCTTACTGTGTGCAGAGCACTGTACTAAGCGCTTGGGAGAGTACAAGTTGGCAACATATAGAGACGGTCCCTACCCAACAGTGGGCTCACAGTCTAGAAGGCTGTTGTACCATACTCTTCCCAGCACTTAGTACAGTGCTCTGCACGTGGCGCTTAAATAATATGATTGCTCGATTGAGGGAGGAGCAGTGTGGCTCAGTGGCAAGAGCCCGGGCTTGGGAGTCAGAGGTCATGGGTTCGAATCCCACTCCACCACATGTCTGCTGTGTGACGTTGGGCAAGTCACTTCTCTGAGCCTCAGTTCCCTCATCTGTAAAATGAGGATTAAGACTGTGATCCCCACGTGGGACAACCTCATCACCTTGTATCCCCCCCAGCGCTTAGAACAGTGCTTTGCACATAGTAAGCGCTTAACAAATGCCATCATTATTATTATTATTATTATTTCTGTTGTACCCTACTCTTCCCAGCGCTTAGTACAGTGCTCTGCACATGGCGCTCCATAAATACAATCGATTGCTTGATTGAGGGAGGAGCAGCGTGGCTTAGTGGCAAGAGCCCGGGCTTGGGAGTCAGAGGTCGTGGGTTCTAATCCCGGCTCCGCCACTTGTCAGCTGTGTGTGACCTTGGGTAAGTCACTTCACTTCTATGAGACTCTTAGTTACCTCATCTGTAAAATGGGGATTAAGACTGTGAGCCCCACGTGGGACAACCTGATTACCTTGTATCCTCCCCCGCCAACCCAGTGCCTAGAACAGAGCGTGGCACATAGTAAGCACTTAACAAATACCATCATTATTATTATTGTGTGTCTGCCAGTTATGTTGTATTGTGCTCTCACTAGTACTCAGTACAGTGCTTTGCACATAGTAAGCGCTTAACAAATACTGTCATCATAGTAAGTGCTCAATAAATACCACTGACGATGATGAAATGGCAAATCTCCAGGGAGCTGTTGTCATTCACTCATTCAGTCATATTTACTGAACACTTACTGGGTGCAGAGCACTGTACTGAGCGCTTGGGAGGGTACAGTAGAACAATAAACATGATACATTCGCAGCCCACAATGAGTTTACAGTTTAGAGGCAGAGACAGACATTAATATGCACTAAAAATTTGAAGTCAGTTGTATTTATTGAGCACTTACTATGTGCAGAGCACTGTATTATGCTCTTGGGAGAGTACGCTATATCAATAAACAGACACATTCCCTGCCCACAATGAGCTTACAGTCTGAGGGGGAGGCAGACATTGATATATGTGAATAATTTTAAATCAGTCATGTTGATTGATCACTTGCTGTGAGCAGAGCACTGTACTAAGCACTTGGGAGAGGACAATATAACATTCATTCAATCGTATTTATTGAATGCTTACTGCGTTTGGAGCACTGTACTAAGCGCTTGGGAAGTACAAGTTATAGAGACGGTCCCTACCCAACAGCGGGCTCGCAGCCTAGAAGGGGGAGACAGACAACAAAATGGAACATATTAACAAAATAAAATAAATAGAATAAATATGTACAAATAAAATAAATAAATAGAGTAATCAATCAATCAATCAATCATCTTTATTGAGCGCTTACTGTGTGCAGAGCACTGTACTAAGTGCTTGGGAAGTACAAGTTGGCAACATACAGAGACGGTCCCTACCCAACAGTGGGCTCACAGTCTAGAAGGGGGAGACAGAGAATAAAACAGAACATATTAACAAAATAAAATAAATAGAATAGATATGTACAAGTAAAATAAATAAATTAATAGAGTAATAAATATGTACAAACATATATACATATATACAGGTGCTGTGGGGAAGGGAAGGAGGTAAGGATGGAGAGGGGGAGGAGGGGGAGAGGAAGGAGGGGGTTAAATGCCATCATTATTATGCATTCATTCAATCGTATTTATTTATAACAGCAAACAGACACATTCCCTGCCCCCACTGAGCGTACGGTCTGAGGGGGAGGCAGACATTATTGAGCACTTCGTGCGTGCAGAGTATTGTACTAAGTGCTTGGAAGAGTAGGGTAATAAACAGAAAATTCCCTGCCCACAACGAGCCTACAGTCTAGAGGGGGAGACAGGCATTAATAAACACAGAAAATTTTAAATCAATCGTATTGATTGAGCGCTTCCTGCGCTCAGAGCATCGTCATCATCATCAATCGTATTTATTGAGTGCTTACTGTGTGCAGAGCACTGTACTAAGCGCTTGGGAAGTACAAGTTGGCAACATATAGAGACAGTCCCTACCCAACAGTGGGCTCACAGTCTAAAAGGGGGAGACAGAGAACAAAACCAAACATACTAACAAAATAAAATAAATAGAATAGATATGTACAAATAAATAAATAAATAAATAAATAGAGTAATAAATATGTACAAACATATATACATATATACAGGTGCTGTGGGGAAGGGAAGGAGGTAAGACGGGGGGGATGGAGAGGGGGACGAGGGGGAGAGGAAGGAAGGGGCTCAGTGTGGGAAGGCCTCCTGGAGGAGGTGAGCTCTCAGTAGGGCCTTGAAGAAGGAAGAGAGCTACCTTGGCGGGTGGGCAGAGGGATTGGGGGCATTCCAGGCCTGGGGGATGACGTGGACCGGGAGTCGATGGCGGGACAGGTGAGAACGAGGCCCAGTGAGGAGATTAGCAGCAGAGGAGCGGAGGGTGCGGGCTGGGCTGGAGAAGGAGAGAAGGGAGGTGAGGGAGGAGGGGGCGAGGGGATGGACAGCCTTGAAGCCCAGGGTGAGGAGTTTCTGCCTGATGCGCAAATTGATTGGTAGCCACTGGAGATTTTTGAGGAGGGGAGTAACATGCCCAGAGTGTTTCTGGACAAAGATAATCCGGGCAGCAGCATGAAGTATGGACTGAAGTGGGGAGAGACACGAGGATGGGAGATCAGAGAGAAGGCTGGTGCAGTAGTCCAGACGGGATAGGATGAGAGCTTGAACGAGCAGGGTAGTGGTATGGATGGAGAGGAAAGGGCGGATCTTGGCAATGTTGAGGAGCTGAGACCGGCAGGTTTTGGTGACGGCTTGGATGTGAGGGGTGAATGAGAGAGCGGAGTCGAGGATGACACCAAAGTTGCGGGCTTGTGAGACGGGAAGGATGGTAGTGCCGTCAACAGAGATGGGAAAGTCAGGAGAGGGCAGGGTTTGGGAGGGAAGACAAGGAGTTCAGTCTTCGACATGTTGAGCTTTAGGTGGCGGGCAGACATCCAGGTGGAGATGTCCTGAAGGCAGGAGGAGATGGGAGCCTGGAGAGATGGGGAGAGAGTGGGGGCAGAGATGTAGATCTGAGTTTCATCAGCGTAGAGATGATAGTTGAAGCCGTGGGAGCGAATGAGGTCACCAAGGGAGTGAGTGTAGATTGAGAACAGAAGGGGACCAAGCACTGAACCTTGGGGAACCCCCACAGTAAGAGGATGGGAGGGGGAGGAGGAGCCTGTAAAAGAGACTGAGAATGAATGACCGGAGAGATAAGAGGAGAACCAGGAGAGGACGGAGTCTGTGAAGCCAAGGTCAGATAGCGTGTTGAGGAGAAGGGGGTGGTCCACCGTGTCGAAGGCAGCTGAGAGGTCGAGAAGGATTAGGATAGAGTATGAGCCATTGGATTTGGCAAGCAGGAGGTCATTGGTGACCTTTGAGAGGGCAGTTTCCGTGGAATGTAGGGGACGGAAGCCAGACTGGAGGGGATCGAGGAGAGAGTTGTTATTGAGGAATTCTAGGCAGCGAGTGTAGACAACTCGTTCAAGGAGTTTGGAAAGGAATGGTAGGAGGGATATGGGGCGATAACTAGAAGGTGAGGTGGGGTCAGGAGAGGGTTTTTTTTAGGATGGGAGAGACATGGGCATGTTTGAAGGCAGAGGGGAAGGAACCAGTGGAGAGTGAGTGGTTGAAGATGGAAGTTAAGGAGCGGAGAGGGGACGGAGTGAGAGATTTCATGAGATGAGAGGGAATGGGGTCAGAAGCACAGGTGGCCAGAGTAGCACTTGAGAGGAGCTCTGAGGAGCTCTGAGGATACTGCTGGGAAGGATGGGAGAGTAGCAGAGAGCGTTGAGAGCCGGGGGGCCTGGAGAAGGTGGGTAAGTGACTTTGGGGAGGTCAGACCATACTGCGCTGCAGGGAGAGTCCAGGAAAGGCCGGATCCCCCCGCCCCCCGAGGAGCTAACAACGGCCTGCATCTCTGGGGTCCAGGAAATCCACAGCTGCCGGCGCCCAAGAGCGTGTTGCGTTCCAAGTGGCACAGCGCTCCGTACACCCGCGGCTCCTACAGCTACGTGGCCGTGGGGAGCACCGGCGAAGACGTCGACCTGCTGGCCGAGCCCCTGCCCGCCGACGGCCCCAGCCCGCAGGTGAGCTCGCGCGCGGCCGCCCGGGTGGACGGACCCGAGGCCCGCCGGTCGCTTCGCTTCTCTGGGCCTCGGGGACCTCGTCCGTGACGGATCAGTCAATCAATCGGTCGTATTTACTGAGCGCTTACTGTGTGCAGAGCACTGTACTGAGCACTTGGGAAGTCCAAGTTGGCAACATATAGAGACGGTCCCTACCCAACAGTGGGCTCACAATCTAGAAGGGGGATTTAATACGCTGCTCTCCTAGTGGAGAGGGGTTCTGATCCCGGCACTTCCATTTGTTCTTTTAATTGTATTTATTGAGCGCTTACTGTGTGCAGAGCACTGTACTGAGCGCTTGGGAAGTCCAAGTTGGCAACCTATAGAGACAGTCCCTACCCAACAGTGGGCTCACAGTCTAGAATAATAATAATAATGGCATTTATTAAGCCCTTACTATGTGCAAAGCACTGTTCTAAGTGCTGGGGAGATTACAAGGTGAACAGGTTGTCATCATCATCATCATCAATCGTATTTATTGTGTGCTTACTGTGTGCAGAGCACTGTACTAAGCACTTGGGAAGTACAAGTTTGCAACATATAGAGACAGTCCCTACCCAACAGCGGGCTCACAGTCTAAAAGGGGGAGACAGAGAACAAAACCAAACATACTAACAAAATAAAATAAAGAGAATAGATATGTACAAGTAAAATAAATAAATAGATAAATAGAGTAATAAATATGTACAAACATATATACATATATACAGGTGCTGTGGGGAAGGGAAGGAAGGTTGTCCCATGTGGGGCTCACAGTCTTAATCCCCATTTTACAGATGAGGTAACTGAGGCACAGAGAAGTGAAGTGACTTGCCCAAAGTCACACAGCTGACAAGTGGCGGAGCCGGGATTTGAACCCATGACCTCTGACTCCAAAGCCCAGGCTCTTCCCACTGAGCCACGCTGCTTGTCAATGGGGATGGGGATTTAATACGCTGTTCTCCTAGTGGAGAGAGGTTCTGATCCCGGCACTTCCATTTGTTCTTTTAATTGTATTTATTGAGCGCTTACTGCGCGCGGCCCACTGTACTAAATGCTTGGGAGAGTACAAGGGAACCTAAACTGACAAATTCCCTGCCCACAACGAGTTCACAGTCTAGACCTTGGGCAAGTCACTTCCCATTGCTGGGCTTCAATGACCTCTAATCCCCCTTTTAGACTGTGAGCCCACTGTTGGGTAGGGACCGTCTCTATATGTTGCCAACTTGTACTTCCCAAGTGTTTAGTACAGTGCTCTGCACACAGTAAGCGCTCAATAAATACGATCGATCGATTGATTGATCTGTAAAATGAAGATTAAGACAGTGGGAGTCCCACGTGGGCCGGGGGCTGTGTCCAACCCAATTTACTTGTATCTACCCCAACGCTTAGTACAGCGACTGGCACACAGTAAGCGCTTAACAAATATCATTAGAAGAAAAAATACCTGTCCTCCCTCCGCTTTCGACCTTGAGCCCCATGTTGGACAGAGACTCTGTCTGACGTGTTGATCTTATATCTACCCCCAGTGCTCAGTCCAGCGCTGAGCACCGAGTAAGCACTTAACAAGTAACACTATTATTATTCCCTGGGCCTCCGTTTCCTCATCTATAAAATGGGGATTAAGTGTTTGAGGCCCATGTGGGACACAGATTGTGTCCAGCCTGATTAAAAAAAAAAAATAATGGCATTTATTAAGCGCTTACTATGTGCAAAGCACCGTTCTAAGCGCTGGGGAGGTTACAAGGTGATCAGGTTATCCCATGTGGGGCTCACAATCCTAATCGCCATTTTCCAGATGAGGGAACTGAGGCCCAGAGAAGTGAAGTGACTTGCCCAAAGTCACACAGCTGACAAGTGGTGGCGCTGGGATTTGAACCCACGACCTCTGACTCCAAAGCCCGGGCTCTTTCCACTGAGCCACGCTGCTTCTCTACCTGTATCTACCCCAGTGCATAAGATACCTGGCACATAAAACTGCGGAAATGAGAAGTTAACCGGGGAAAGTGTACTGGACGGGATGTCACTTCCAAAGGCCATTGCACATGGGGGCGGGGAGGGGACTGTGATCTGTCACATATGAAAGGGGAGGGTTTAAGCAAGAAGTGCTATTAGAGAAGCAGCGTGGCTCAGTGGAAAGAGCCCGGGCTTTGGAGTCAGAGGTCATGGGTTCTAATCCCGGCTCCGCCAATTGTCAGCTGTGTGACTTTGGGCGAGTCACTTCACTTCTCTGGGCCTCAGTGACCTCATCTGTAAAAGCAGTCTCAGTTCTTGGATTAAACCCCATCAGTGCTTAGTTAAACTGTCATTGTATGTGACTCTGCTGCCCAGTACAGTGGCTCTTTTTCCTCCAATGTATTATTCGCTCACAAAAACCTTCCCTTAAACTTAAGATGAGCACTGTAGTTCATTCATTCATTCATTCAATTGTATTTATTGAGCGCTTACTGTGTGCAGAGCACTGTACGAAGCGCTTGGGAAGTCCAAGTTGGCAACATATAGAGACGGTCCCTACCCAACAGCGGGCTCACAGTCTAGAAGGGGGAGACAGACAACGAAACAAAACATATTAACAAAATAAAATAGAATAAATATGTACAAGTAAAATAAATAGAGTAATAAATATGTACAAACATATATACATGTATACATATATACATCCAGCGTTTAGAACCGTGCTTTGCACATAATAAGCGCTTAATAAATGCCATTATTATTATTATTATATATATGTCCTCCCTCCTCTGGGGGCCGTGAGCCCCGTGTGGGACAGGGCCTGTGTCTGATGTGACGTAGAGAAGCAGCGTGGCTCAATGGAAAGAGCATGGGTTTAGGAGTCGGAAGGACCTGGGTTCTAATCCCGGCTCCGTCACTTGTCTGCTGTGTGACCTTGGACAAGTCACTTCACTGGGCCTCAGTTCTCTCATCTGGAAAATGGAGATTAAGACTGGGAGCCCCAGGTGGGACACGGACTGTGTCCAACCTGATTAACTTGTATCTACCCCAGTGCTTAGAACAGTTTCGACACATAGTGAGTGCTTAACAAATATTATTATTATTATTATTATTATTATTATTATTATTATTATTATTATTATTGCAGGTACGCCAGTGCTTAGCGCAGTGCTTGGCACATAGTAAGCACTTCATTCATTCATTATTTCAGTCATATTTCTTGAGCGCTTACCGTGTGCAGAGCACGGTACTGAGCCCTTGGGAGAGTACAATACAGCAATAAATGGGCACATTCCCTGCCCACAGCGAGCTTCCAGGCTAGCTTCACAAATCCCGGATTCTTACTATCGTGATCATTATCAGCGCCGCTGTTCCTATCGCCACGGAGAGCTCGTTCTGAGGGTGCCGCTGAGTCAGAAGCCCATGGGTTCTAATCCTGGCTCTTCCACTTATCTGCTGTGTGACCTTGGGCAAGTCACTTCGCTTCTCTGGGCCTCAGTTCCCTCATCTGTAAAATGAGGATTAAATTCATTCATTTATTTGATCGTATTTATTGAGCGCTTACTGTGTGTGGAGCACTGTACTAAGCGCTTGGAAAGTACAAATCGGCAACATATAGAGACGGTCCCTACCCAACAATGGGCTCACAGTCCGGGGGAGACAGACAACAAAACAAAACACGTAGACAGGTGTCAAGGTCGTCAGAACAAATAGAATTAAAGCTATATGCACACCATTAACAATAAATAGAATAGTAAATCTGTACAAATATATATACAAGTGCTGTGGGGAGGGGAAGGAAGTAGGGTCGGGGGGATGGGGAGGAGGAAAGGAAAAGGGGCTCAGTCTGGGAGGAGGCAGTGAGCTCTCAGTAGGGCTTTGACACATGTAGACAGGTATCAAAGTCTTCAGAACAAATAGAATTAAAGCTATATGCACATTAACAATCAATCAATCAATCAATCGTATTTATTGAGCGCTTACTATGTGCAGGGCACTGTACTAAGCGCTTGGGAAGTACAAATTGGCAACATATAGAGACAGTCCCTACCCAACAGTGGGCTCACAGTCTAAAAGGGGGAGACAGAGAACAAAACCAAACATACTAACAAAATAAAATAAATAGAATAGATATGTACAAGTTAAATAAATAAATAAATAAATAGAGTAATAAATATGTACAAACATATATACATATATACAGGTAATATAGGTATAAGTAATACCTGTGAAGCCCTGAAAATGCCAATCCCATGTAATAACATATTCTCCAGGTAGTTACAAATATCCTTTTTGTTAGTTGGCTCACAAAGGACTGTTTAAAAAATGTGGGTTCTGCAAAAATATTTTCCAATCTGATGTGGTTTGCCCCGTACAGACATTAATTTATTGTTTTGGAGGTCAGGGAGTCTTGTCTGCCAACTTTATTGTACTCAGGACTTGGTACAGTGCTCTGTACATAGCCCTCCATAAATACCATTATTGATTGAATCCTTCAACATATATATATATATAAAACATTATTGATTGAATCTTTCAACATATATATATATATATATATATATATATATATATATATATATATATATAGCCAACTTGTACTTCCCAAGCGCTTAGTACAGTGCTCTGCACACAGTAAGCGCTCGATAAATACGATTGATTGATTGATACAAGTGCTGTGGGGAGGGGAAGGAGGTAGGGTGGGGGGGGATGGGGAGGAGGAGAGGAAAAAGGGCTCAGTCTGGGAAGGCCTCTTGGAGGAATTGAGCTCTCATTCATTCAGTCGTATTTATTGAGCGCTTACTGTGTGCAGAGCACTGTACTAAGCTCCCAGTAGGGCTTTGAAGGGAGGAAGAGAGCTAGCTTGACGGATATGTGGAGGGAGGGCATTAAAGACTGTGAGCCGGACTGTTACCAACCCAATTTCCTTGTATCTACCCCGGCGCTTCGAACGGCGCCCGGCACATAGTAAGGGCTTAACAGATACCATCGTTATTAGTAGTATTATCAATCCCCTCTGCCTTGCCCTTGGAAGCACAGGTGCTGTTTGCTGGAGAAGCCACCCACCGCACGTTTTACTCCACCACCCACGGTGCCCTGCTCTCCGGCTGGAGGGAAGCCGACCGGCTCATCGGCCTGTACGACCCGGAGTCCCAGCAGCACAAGCCCAGACTCTGAGGCCCCCAGCTCCCCGCCGGCACCCCGCTTCGGGCTCCCTCTCCCTCTCCACTTGCCCCGACAACCACCCGCTCGCCTCCCGTTAGCCTTCCCGTCCGATCGCCAGATCCTTCCTCTCGCCCGGCCCTGGCTCTCCGTCGGAATCCTAGCAGGGTAACCCTTCTGCTCTTCGTAACTTTTATCCCTTGAACCCGTCGCTCTTCCCGCTCTTCGAAGCCAACTGGAACGGCCGACCCTTCCTGGCCTGGAAACTGGAAATAACAAAAGATCCGGCCACTCGGACACGCAAAATATCGCCCAAGCATAAAGTATTTAAAAGCGTGGGTTTCTCCCGTCTGTCTTTCGGTCTCGAAAAGAGTGGAACGCTTCTGGAGCGTTTTGTCTTCCTCGTCATCGAAATTGGGTTGGGTGGTTCTTCTCCAGTCAGCAATACCTCTAGGGAGGAAATGGAGTTTCAAAGTCAGGGAGGGAGCTGAGGCGTGAGGATGTTTGTGTAGCCTGAACTCCTGTTTTCACAATCTCCACGCTTTGGGCGGCGAGGGTCGGAGGAGCAGGTGATGAGGTAAGTACAGCCAGACTAAGGGACTTCTACTTGTGGAGGAATTTGGTTTTTGGTTTTTTTTTTTTTCTTTGAGAAGCAGCCTGATCCGGTGGAAAGAGCGTGGTTCTGGTAATGATAATAATGATGGTATTTGTTAAGCGCTTATTATGTCCCAGGCACTGTTCTAAGCGCTGGGGTAGATACAAGGCAATCAGGTTGTACACAGTCCCTGTCCCACGTGGGGCTCACAGGGCCCATCCCCATTTTGCAGATGAGGTAACTGAGGCCCAGAGAAGTGAAGTGACTTCCCGAAGGTCACACAGCAGACAAGTGGCAGAGGCGGGATTAGAACCCATGACCTTCTGAATCCCTGGTGGACTCTAGCCACTACGCCGTGTTGCTTCTCTAGTCAGAGGGCCTGGCTCCTAATCCCGGCTCTGTCACTTCCCTGCTTGGTGACCTTGGGCAAGTCACTTGAGCCTGGGCTTTGGAATCAGAGGTCATGGGTTCAAACCCAAGCTCTGCCAATTGTCAGCAGTGTGACTTTGGGCAAGTCATTTAACTTCTCTGGGGCTCAGTTACCTCATCTGGAAAATGGGGATTAAGACTGTGAGCCCCCCGTGGGACAACCTGATCACCTTGTAACCTCCCCAGCACTTAGAACAGTGCTTAGCACATAGTAAGCGCTTAATAAATGCCATAATTATTATTATTATTATTATTGTAAACTCCCAGCGCTTAGAACAGTGCTTTGCACATAGTAAGTGCTTAATAAATGCCATTATTATTATTATTATTATTATTCACCACACCTCAGTTTCCTCATCTGTTCAATAGGGATTCAATCCCTGTTCTCCCTCTGATTTAGACTGTGAGCCCCCCCGGCACACGGGGTCTGGGCCTCACCTAATTAACTTGTAGTAAAATAATAATAATAATAATGATGGCATTTATTAAGCGCTTACTATGTGCAATGCACTGTTCTAAGCGCTGGGGAGGTTACAAGGTGATTAGATTGTCCCACGGGAGACTCACAGTCTTCATCCCCATTTTCCAGATGAGGTAACTGAGGCCCAGAGAAGTGAAGTGACTTGCCCAAAGTCACCCAGCTGACAACTGGCGGAGCCGGGATTTGAACCCATGACCTCTGACTCCAAAGCCCGGGCTCTTTCCACTGAGCCACGCTGCTACTGTGTATCAAGCATAGCCACAAAATGGGGTTAAAGCAGCTGTCCTCCCTTGGTTAGAGAATAATAATTGTTATTGTTATTATTATTATTATTCTGAAATGGGAAGAGGGCACAGGGCTGTCTGCTGCTGGAGAGGTCTCAGAAATATTCTGTTCTGGGACCCCAGACTCTGTCCTTTCTCCCTTCGGCTGTCTTGCCATTTGTGCCTCCGAGCACGGGAAAACTGGATGAGAGAGTGTCAGTGACGCCACCCTCACCGCAACATCTAAAACAGCTCAAGTTCACGTCTTATTAGGAGTAAAAGGGCGTACCTTTCCCCTCCTCAATCGTTGGTGTGGGACTAATGTTCACTTGAAGTTCAAGAGCCTAGAAACGATGCACGACTAAATTTTCCTGGATCAAGTTTGCAAGTGATTTTCTAATGATGGCATTTGTGAAGCGCTTACTGTGTGCCAAGCACTCTTCTAAGCACTAGGGTAGATACAAGGTAACCAGGTTGTCCCGTGTGAGGCTCACAGTCTTCATCCCCATTTTCCAGATGAGGAAACTGAGGCCCAGAGAAGCAAAGTGACTTGCCCAAGGTCACACAGCAGCCAGGATTAGAACCCATGACCTTCTGACTCCGAAGCCCGGGCTTTATTCACTACGCCATGCTGCTTCTCAATGACACACAAACTGGAGATGACAGGCTCAGTTTTGATGGTGTCAGCTTTAAACCACAGGACAACTCGGCAACTGCGAATGAAACAGCCTCTTAGTAATAAAGTAATAATAATAATACTTGCGGTACTTTCTAAGTGCTTACTTTGTCTCTTTTAGACTGTGAGCCCACTGTTGGGTAGGGACTGTCTCTATGTGTTGCCAATTTGTGCTTCCCAAGCGCTTAGTACAGTGCTCTGCACATAGTAAGCGCTCAATAAGTACGACTGATTGATTTGTATTGAGTTGAGTGCTGGGGTGGATAGAAGATAATCAGGTGGGACACAGTCTCTCTCCCTGATGGGGTTCACCGTCAAAGGAGAAACAGAGTGGGCTATAGGGGAAGCAGCGCAGGCCTGGGAGCCATTCATTCATTCATTCAATCGTATTTATTGAGCGCTTACTGTGTGCAGAGCACTGTACTAAGCGCTTGGGAAGTCCAAGTTGGCAACATATAGAGACGGTCCCTACCCAACGGCGGGCTCACAGTCTAGAAGGGACAGAGGGCCTGGTTTCAATCCTGGCTGTGTCATTTACTTGTTGTGTGACCTTAGGCAAGTCACTGAACTGCTTTGCGCTTCAGTTCCCTCATCCGTAAAATAGGGGTGAGATACTTGTTCTCTCTCCTACTTTTTTTTTTTTAATGGCATTTATTAAGCGCTTACTATGAGTCCTATGTAACCCATTTATTTTGTATCTACCCCAGTGCTTGGCATAGAGTAAACGCTAAACAACTGCCTGGAGCTTTGTACATATTTATTACTCTATTTATTTATTTATTTAATTTGACTTGTACATATCTATCCTATTTATTTTATTTTGTTAGTATGTTTGGTTTTGTTCTCTGTCTCCCCCTTTTAGACTGTGAGCCCACTGTGAGCCCACATATATACAGCACCTGTATATATGTATATATGTTTGTACGTATTTATTACTCTATTTATACATATTTATTCTATTTATTTTATTTTGTTAATGTGCTTTGTTTTGTTGTCTGTCTCCCCCTTCTAGACTGTGAGCCCGCTGTTGGGTAGGGACTGTCTCTATATGTTGCCAATTTGTACTTCCCAAGCGCTTAGTACAGTGCTCTGCACATAGTAAGCGCTCAATAAATACGATTGATGATGATGATGATGGAGCTTAGAACAGCCCTTGGCACATAGTAAGCGCTTAACAGATACCATCATCAGCATCATTACAATTACTATAGTTATTATAATTAATAAGGAGGTTGAACAATCAATCAATGGAATCTACCGAGTGTTTACTGTGACTGTAGTAAATGCTTGGGAGAGTGCAATAAAACAAGGGTTGGTAGACCTGTTCCCTGCCCACAAAGTTTACGGTCTAGGAGAGACAGACATTAACTTGAAAAGCAATGTGGCCTAGTGGAAAGAGCCTGGGTGTCAGAGCATCTGGGTTCTAATCCTGGGTCTGCAGTGTGGCCTTGGGCAAGCCACTTTGCTCTTCCAAGCCTCAGTTGCCTCATCTGTAAAATGGGGATAAAAATCCTACTCCCTCCTAGTTAGAGAGTATGTCCAACCTGATTTACTTGTATGTATCCCGGGGTTGAGAACAGTGCTTGGCACGTACAAAAGGGCTTAACGTTATAATAATAATAATAATTTTGGTATTTGTTAAGTGCTTACTATGTGCAAAGCACTGTATGTACTCTGGGGTTGAGAACAGTGCTTGGCACGTAGAAAGTGCTTAACATGTTATAATAATAATAATAATTTTGGTATTAAGTGCTTACGATGTGCGAAGCACTGTTCTAAATGCTGGGGAGGATACCAGGTGATCGGGTTGTCCCACGTGGGGCTCACAGTCTTCACCCCCATTTTTACAGATGAGGTAACTGAGGCCCAGAGAAGTGAAGTGACCTGCCCAAAGTCACACAGCTGACAGTTGGTGGAGCTGGAATTTGAACCCATGACCTCTGACTCCCAAGCCAGGGCTCCTTTTGATGGTATTTGTTAAACACTTACTATGTGCAAAGCACTGTTCTAAGCGCTTGGGGGGATACAAGGTGATCAAGTTGTCCCATGTGGGGCTCACAGAGGTAATTGAGGCTCAGAGAAGTGAAGTGGCTTGCCCAAGGTCACACAGTGGACAGGTGGCAGAGCCGGAATTCGAACCCACGACCTCTGACTCCAAAGCCCGGGCTCTTTCCACTGAGCCACGCTGGGCTTCTTGTTTTCACTGTTATAGTAACAATAGTTATTAGTAATATAGATTAGATACGCATATAAATTCTGTGGGGCAGATAGAGAGCCCTGGCTTGGAAGCCAGAGGTCATGGGTTCCAGTCCCACTCTGCTACACGTCTGTTGTGTGACCTTGGGCGAGTCACTTGACTTATCTGTTTGTACGTATTTATTACTCTATTTTACTTGTACGTATTTATTCTATTTATTTTATTAATATGTTTCGTTTTGTCGTCTGTCTCCCCCTTCTAGACTGTGAGTCCGCTGTTGGGTAGGGACCGTCTCTCTACGTTGCCAACTTGGACTTCCCAAGCGCTCAATAAATACGATTGAATGAATTTCTAGACTGTGGGCCCACTGTTGGGTAGGGACCGTCTCTCTATATGTTGCCAACTTGGACTCCCCAAGCGCTTAGTAAGTGCTCTGCACACCGTAAGCGCTCAATAAATACAATTGATTGATTGATTGATTGATTGAATTTCTAGACTGTGAGCCCACTGTTGGGTAGGGACTGTCTTTCTATATGTTGCCAACTTGGACTTCCCAAGCGCTTAGTACAGTGCTCTGCACACTGTAAGTGCTCAATAAATATAATTGATTGATTGATTGATTGATTGAATTTCTAGACTGTGAGCCCACTGTTGGGTAGGGACCGTCTCTGTGTTGCCAACTTGGACTTCCCAAGCGCTTAGTACAGTGCTCTGCACACAGTAAGTGCTCAATAAATACAATTGATTGATTGAATGAATTTCTAGACTGTGAGCCCACTGTTGGGTAGGGACTGTCTCTCTATATGTTGCCAACTTGTACTTCCCAAGCGCTTAGTACAGTGCTCTGCACACTGTAAGCGCTCAATAAATATAATTGATTGATTGATTGATTGATTGAATTTCTAGACTGTGAGCCCACTGTTGGGTAGGGACCGTCTTTCTATATGTTGCCAACTTGGACTTCCCAAGCGCTTAGTACAGTGCTCTGCACACCGTAAGCGCTCAATAAATGCGATTGAAAGAGTGAGTGAATGAATGAGTCTGGGCCTCAGTTCCCTCATCTGTAAAATGGGGATGGAGACTGTGAGGCCCACGTGGGACAACCTGATTATCTCGTATGTACCCCAGCGCTTAGAACAGTGCTTGGTGCATAGGAAGCGCTTAACAGATGCTATCGTCATCATTATTATGATGATTATTGTGACTGTTATTATTATTAAATGGGCCGCGAGGGCCGGCCGACCGGAAGTGGGCCGCGCGACCGGAAGTGGGCCGTGAGGGCCAAGCCCCGCCCCCCCGCCCCGGCGACCAATGGGACGGAAGGCCCCGGCCGGGCTCTCGCGAGATCCCAGCCTGGCCCGGCCTGGCCTGCCGTCGGCGTCCGGCGGCGGCGGCGGCGGCGCCCGCGCATGCGCCGCTGGTGCGGGCGGGCCGTGGCCCGGGCGTCCCGTCGGGGAGGATGAGGCTGTGGGGGTGGGCGCTGCGGGCCGCCCAGAGGGACGGCTTCCCCCTGCACGGACACCCCGTGGCGCGCTGGTTCCCGGGACACATGGCCAAAGGTCAGGGACCGACGGGCCGACCGACGGGACGGGCGGGCGGGCGGGCGGACCGACGGACGGAGGGAGGGAGGGCGGCCGGCCGGCGCGGGCCCGAGCCCCGGCCCTGTCCTGCTCGTCGGTGCCCCTAGCGCCCCCTGCCGGCGGTGGACGCCCCCCTTCAGTCCCGGCGGGGACCGTCGGTTCCTTTAGCGCCCTCTGGCGGCCGCGCTCCGCCCCGGCCGTGCCCGTCGGTGCTCAGAGCGCCCCCTGGCGGCCGCGCTCCCCCCTGCGGTGCCCGTCGGTGCCCACAGCGCCCCCTGGCGCCCCCCCCCGCAGTGTCCGTCGGTGCCCATAGCGCCCTCTGGCGGCCGTGCTCTGCCCCTGCGGTACCTGTCGGTGACCATAGCGCCCACTGGCGGCCGCGCTCCCCCCCCCGCGATGCCCATCGGTACCCATAGCGCCCCCTGGTGGTCGCACTCCCCCCTCCCCAGCCCGTCGGTGCCCAGAGCGCCCCCTGGCGGCCGCGCTCCCCCCCCTGCGGTGCCCGTCGGTGCCCACAGCGCCCCCTGGCGGCTCCCCCCCCCAGCAGTTCCGTCGGTGCCCATAGCGCCCTCTGGCGGCCGTGCTCTGCCCCTGCGCTACCTGTCGGTGACTAGCGCCCACTGGCGGCCGCGCTCCCCCCCCCCGCGATGCCCATCGGTACCCATAGCGCCCCCTGGTGGTCGCACTCCCCCCTTCCCAGCCCGTCGGTGCTCAGAGCGCCCCCTGGCGGCCGCGCTCCCCCCCGCGGTGCCCGTCGGTGCCCATAGCGCCCCCTGGCGGTCGTGCCCCCCCCGCCGTGCCCGTCGGTGACCATAGCGTCCCCTGGCGGCCGCGCTCCCCTATGCAGTGCCCAGAGCGCCCTCTGGCGGCCGTGCTCTGCCCCTGCGCTACCTGTCGGTGACCATAGCGCCCACTGGCGGCCGCGCTCCCCCCCCCCCCCGCGATGCCCATCGGTACCCATATCGCCCCCTGGTGGTCGCACTCCCCCCTTCCCAGCCCGTCGGTGCCCACAGCGCCCCCTGGCGGCTCCCCCCCGCAGTTCCGTCGGTGCCCATAGCGCCCTCTGGCGGCCGTGCTCTGCCCCTGCGCTACCTGTCGGTGACCATAGCGCCCACTGGCGGCCGCGCTCCCCCCCCCCCCCGCGATGCCCATCGGTACCCATAGCGCCCCCTGGTGGTCGCACTCCCCCCTTCCCAGCCCGTCGGTGCTCAGAGCGCCCCCTGGCGGCCGCGCTCCCCCCCCGCGGTGCCCCTCGGTGCCCATAGCGCCCCCTGGCGGTCGTGCCCCCCCCCCGCCGTGCCCATCGGTGACCATAGCGTCCCCTGGCGGCCGCGCTCCCCTATGCAGTGCCCATAGCGCCATCTGGCGGCCGCGCTCCGCCCCTGCCGTGCCCGTCGGTGCCCAGAGCGCTCCCCTCTGCCGTACCCGTCGGTTCCCAGAGCGCCCCCTGGCGGCCGCGCTCCGCCCCTGCTGTGCCCGTCGGTGCCCAGAGCGCCCCCTGGTGGCTGTGCCCCCTGCCATGCCCGTCGGTGCCCAGAGCGCCCCCTGGTGGCCACGCTCCCCCCTGCAGTGCCCGTTTGGGCCCATAGCGCCCCCTGGTGGCCGCGTCCCCCCCCCCCCCCCCCGCGGTGCCCGTCGGTGCCCTCAGCGCCCCCTGGCGGCCACGCTCCGCCCCTGCCATGCCCGTCGGTGCCAAGAGTGCCCCCTGGCGGCTGTGCCCCCCCCCGCCATGCTTGTCGGTGCCCAGAGCGCCCCCTGGCGGCCGCGCCCCCCCCCCGCAGTGCCCGTCGGTGCCCATAGCGCCCCCTGGCGGCCGTGCTCCGCCCCCTGCGGTGCCCGTTTGGGCCCATAGCGCCCCCTGGCGGCCGCGCTCCCCCCCCGCAGTGCCCTCAGCGCCCCCTGGTGGTCGCGCTCCCCCCTCCCCGCGGTGCCCTCAGCGCCCCCTGGCGGCTGCACTCCCCCTGAGCGGTGCCCACCAGCGGTGCCCGTCGGTGCCCATCGCATCCCCCGGTGTCAGCAGCCTTGGCGTCGGCGGGCTCGCTGTGTTTCAGGGCTGCGGAAGATGCAGAGCCTCCTGAAGGGGGTGGACGGCGTCATCGAGGTCCACGACGCCAGGATATCCTCCGGACCCCCCAGCGCTTACCCCGTGCGCACCGCCGGACTGAGCGCTTGGGAAGTCCAAGTTGGCCACATCTAGAGACGGTCCCTACCCAACGGCGGGCTCACAGGCTAGAGGGGGGAGACGGACAACAAAGCAAAACATGTGGACAGGTGTGTCAGGTCGTCAGAATAAAGAAAAATAAAGCTAGATGCGCATCATTAACAAAACAAGTAGAATAGTAAGTATGTGCCAAGTAAAATAGTGTAATAAATCTGTACAAGCATGTACAGGTGCTGTGGGGATGGGGAGAAGGAGAGAAAAAAGGCCTTTTTTCCCGCCCGCCCATCCACCAGCCGCTCCTATTGCACTTACTGTGTGCGCTGTACTGGACCGAGTGCTTGGGAAGTACAGTTCAGCAACAGACTCATTCAGCCGTATTAACTGAGCGCCTTCTGCGTGCAGAGCACTGGGCTAATAATAATAATAACGATAGCATTCATTAACTTATTCATTAATTTAATAATTAATAATAATTAATTGGCATTAACTTATTAATGTCGACTAAGCGCTCGACAATCTTAACGGATAGAGACGGTCCCTACCCAACAGTGGGCTCACGGTCTAGAAGAGGGGAGGCGGACAACAAAGCAAGTAGACAGGCGTCAATAGCATCAATATAAATCAGTAGAATTAGAGATGTATGCACATCATCATTCATTCAATCGTATTTATTGAGCACTTACTGCGTGCAGAGCACTGTACTAAGCGCTTGGGAAGTCCAAGTCGGCAACATAGAGAGACAGTCCCTACCCAACAACGGGCTCCCAGTCTAGAAGGGGGAGACGGACAACAAAGCAAAACATGGAGACGGGTTTCAAAATCATCAGAACAAATAGAATTATAGCTATATACGCATCGTTAGCAAAATAAATAGAATAGTAAATATGTACAAGTAAAATAAATAAAATGAATAGAATAATAAATATGTACAAATATACACCATAGCTGTGGGGCGGGGAGGGGAGGAGGAGCAGAGGAAAAGGGGGGCTTCATCGTCACCATGATGTTTACTTGTTTGGACGTCTGTCTCCCCCCACTAGACTGTAATCCAGTGTGGGTGCATATTCTCTCTTTATTGCTGTATTGTATCCATTAATAATAATAATAATAATATAATAATTGTGGTATCTGTTAAGCACTTAACTACACACCAGGCACTGTACTAAGCGCTGGGATGGATACAAGCAGATCGGATTGGACACAGCCCCCGTCTCACATGGGGCTCACAGTCTCCATCATTCGTTCACTCAATCGTATTTAATCCCCATTTTACAGATGAGGGGACTGAGGTCCAGTGAAGTGGCTTGCCCAAGATCATACAGCTGGCAAGTGGTGGAGCCGGGATTAGAACCCATGACCTTCTGACTCTGAGGCCCAAGCTCTATCCACTGGGCCATGGTGCGTCTCCTACATGCTGCTGCTTCTATGTGCTAAGCACGTAGAAGCGCTCAATAAATACGATTGAATGAATGAATGCCAAGCACTGTTTTAAGTGCTGGGATAATAATAATAATAATAATCATGGTGGTATTAAGCGCCTACTATGTACTGAGCACCGTTCTAAGCGCTGGGGAGGTTACAAGGTGATCAGGTCGCCCCACGGGGGGCTCACAGTCTTCATCCCCATTTTCCAGATGAGGTCACTGAGGCCCAGAGAAGTGAAGTGACTTGCCCAGAGTCACACAGCTGACAAGTGGCAGAGTCAGAATTATTCAGACACTGAATAATTCAGAATCTACCCCCCCGCCCCACAGCTTTGGTGTATATTTGTGCGTATTTATTATTCTATTTATTTTATTTATTTTACTTGTACATATTTTCTATTTATTTCGCTAATGATATGTATATAGCTATAATTCTATTAGTTCTGACGACTTTGAAGCCTGTCTCCACGTTTTGTTGTCCGTCTCCCCCTTCTAGACTGTGAGCCCGTTGTTGGGTAGGGACCGTCTCTGTATGTTGCCGACTTGTACTTCCCAAGCGCTTAGTACAGTGCTCTGCACGCAGTAAGCGCTCAATAAATACGATTGAATGAATGATCTGATTGCATCTATCCCAGCGCTTAGTACAGTGCCTGGCACATAGTAAGCACTTAGCAAACACCACATTTTTTGTTATTGTTTAGGAGTAGAACAGCAGTTTACCAATCAGTGGTATTTAGTGAGTGCTTACTATGCAGAGTACTAGCCTGAGAAAAGCCATTAATTGATCGGTGGTATTTATTGGGCGCTTCCTGTGCACTGAGCACTGGTCTAAGCACTTGGGAGATGACACTTTTAGACTGTGAGCCCACTGTTGGGTAGGGACTGTCTCTATGTGTTGCCAATTTGTACTTCCCAAGCGCTTAGTACAGTGCTCTGCACATAGTAAGCGCTTAATAAATACGATTGATTGATTGATTGGAGTTAGTGTCCCTGATCCCTGCCTCCAAGGAGCAATCCCTTGGTGGGGGCAGAACCTAGGTGCTTAGTACCGTGATTTGCACACAGTAAGCGCTCAGTAAATAATAATGATGGCATTTATTAAGGGCTTGCGATGTGCCAAGCACTGTTCTAAGCGCTGGGGAGGTTACATGGTGATCAGGCCGTCCCACGGGGGGGCTCCCATTTTCCAGATGAGGGAACTGAGGCCCAGAGAAGTGAAGTGACTTGCCCACAGTCACCCAGCTGGCAGTCGGCGGAGCCGGGATTTGAACCCATGGCCTCCGACTCCAAAGCCCGGGCCCTTTCCACCGAGCCGTGCTAATGCGATTGAATGAATAAAATAAATTAATAAGGCGACCAGTAAAGGATAAGGAGATGAATGGAAACGCTGAGGGGCTGGGAGTGACTGACTCCCAAATCGCTCCGAGGGTAGGGACTCAAACTTGTTATGGACAGGGACTGTATCTGTTCTGTTGTTGTGCCGTACTCTCCCAAGCGCTCAGTACAGTGGCCTGCGAACCGTAAGCGCTCAACAAATAGCGGTTGACCGACTGATTGGAGTAGGTGGCTTCAAAGGGCAAGAGAAGCTGAGAAGTGAGTCAGGGAAGGCTTCCTGGACGAGGGGGGATTTTTAGTAAGTCCCTGAAGATGGGGAGAGTGGCCTGATCTGCCAGATAATAATAATAATGATGGCATTTGTTAATCAATCAATCAATCAATCGTATTTATTGAGCGCTTACTATGTGCAGAGCACTGTACTAAGCGCTTGGGAAGTCCAAGTTGGCAACATATAGAGACAGTCCCTACCCAACAGTGGGCTAAGCGCTTACTGTGTGCAAAGCACTGTTCTAAGCGCTGGGGAGGTTACATGGTGATCAGGTTGTCCCATGGGGGGTTCACAGTCTTCATCCCCGTTTTACAGATGAGGGAACTGAGGCCCAGAGAAGTTGTGATTTGCCCAAAGTCGCACAGCTGACAACTGGCGGAGCCGGGATGGATGTGAAGCGTCAGCGAAGCGGCGCGGCTCAGTGGAAAGAGCCCGGGCTTTGGAGTCAGAGGTCATGGGTTCAAATCCAGGCTCCGCCAGTTGTCAGCTGTGTGACTTTGGGCAAGGCGCTAGACTTCTCTGGGCCTCAGTGACCTCACCTGTAAAATGGGGATTAACACTGTGAGCCCCCCGTGGGCCAAGCGCTTAGTACAGTGCTCTGCACACGGTAAGCGCTCATTAAATACGATTGATGATGATGACAACGTGATCACCTTGTAACCTCCCCAGCGCTTAGAACAGTGCTTTGCACATAGTAAGCGCTTAATAAATGCCATCGTTATCGTTATTGTTATGTGAAGGGAGAAGGAATTCCACGCAGGGCGGGAGGAGGCAGTGAGGGCCGGATGGGGGGAAGGGAAGGAGGGAGAGAAGGAAGAGAGGAGGGAAGGAGGAAGGAAAGAAGAAAAAAAGGAGAGACGGAGGCATGACGAGTTGGTTGGCATTGGAGGAGTCAAGTGTGTGGGCTGGGTTGTAATAATAATAATGGTGGTATTTGTTAAGCGCTTACTATGTGCAAAGCACTGTTCTAAGCGCTGAAGTGGGAGAGGAGGGAGGTGACATAGTGGAGAGAGGGAGTACCCCCTTTCCAGACTTGCATTAGATCAGTTTCCCCGGTGTGGTCATCATCATCATCATCAATTGTATTTATTGAGCGCTTACTATGTGCAGAGCACTGTACTAAGCGCCTGGGAAGTACAAATTGGCAACATATAGAGACAGTCCCTACCCAGCAGTGGGCTCACAGTCTAAAAGGGGGAGACAAAGAACAAAACCAAACATACTAACAAAATAAAATAAATAGAATAGATATGTACAAAATAAATAAATAAATAGAGTAATAAATATGTACATACATATATACAGGTGCTTTGGGGAAGGGAAGGAGGTAAGATGGGGGGATGGAGAGGGGGACGAGGGGGAGAGGAAGGAGGGTGCTCAGTCTGGGAAGGCCTCCTGGAGGAGGTGAGCTCTCAGCAGGGCCTTGAAGGGAGGAAGAGAGCGAGCTTGGCGGGTGGGCAGAGGGATTGGGGGCATTCCAGGCCCGGGGGAGGACGTGGGCCGGGGGTCGATGGCGGGACAGGCTAGAGCGAGGTACGGTGAGGAGATCAGCGTTGGAGGAGCGGAGGGTGCGGGCTGGGCTGGAGAGGGAGAGAAGGGAGGTGAGGGAGGAGGGGGCGAGGGGATGGACAGCCTTGAAGCCCAGGGTGGTCGTAATGGTCTGCCTTGGGGGGGTCCCTCGTGCCCCCCAAAGAGTCTCTCAGGGGTCTCCCGTGGGTGACCGGCTCCGGCCCAGGGGACGGGGAGGGGGGTGTCCCTCCCAACCGGAGCCGTGATAGCCGCCTGCGTCTGGGGGCCACCCCGAGGCCGGGTTTCCTTAACGATGAAACATCCCGCTGTCGGGCCGAAATCCTCTGTTTCGGGACACCCTGGGAATCCGACCTCACCTGCTCCTGCTCAACAAGATGGATCTGGCGGATCTGCAGGAGCGGCAGGTGAGGACCCGACGGGGCAATCGCCCGCCCTTGCCGACACGCGCGGCCACCCCGGTTCTCGGTTTTGCCTCTCTCAATTGACCCGTCCATCTGGTATTGATCCGTTCATTCAGTCGTATGTATTGAGCGCTTACTGTGTGCAGAGCACTGTACTAAGCGCTTGGGAAGTCCAAGTCGGCACCGTATAGAGGCTCACAGTCTAGAAGGGGGAGACGGACGACAAAACAAAACGCGGCGGCACGGCTAACGAGGAGACCAGAGAGGCCTCGTGAAGTGAGAGGCAGTGTGGCCTGGTGGTTAGAGCCCGGGCCTGGGCGTCTAATCCCGGCTCCGCCACTTCGAGTGACCTTGGTCAAGTCACTTCACTTCTCTGGGCCTCAGTGACCTCATCTGTAAAGCAGGGATCGATACGAATATATATATATATATATATATAGGCTATATGCCTAGCACTGGGGGAGATACAAGCTTATCCAGTCGTATTTATTGAACGCTTGCTGTGTGCAGAGCACTGTGCTAAGCGCTTGGGAAGTACAAGTGGGCAACATATAGAGACGGTCCCTACCCGACAACGCTGGACGGGATTATGGGCTAGAGACAGAGAGAGAGAGAGCGGCAGGGAGACAGAGAGACACAGAGAAAGAGGGCTTTCGGAAAATGGGGGCAGCTTGTGCGAGTTTGAACAGTCTTTTAGACTGTGAGCCCACTGTTGGGTAGGGACCGTCTCTATATGTCGCCAACTTGGACTTCCCAAGCGCTTAGTACAGTGCTCTGCACACAGTAAGCGCTCAGTAAATACGATTGATTGAGAGGAATTTATTTATTTATTTATTTATTTTACTTGTACATAGCTATTCTATTTATTTTATTTTGTTAGTATGTTTGGTTTTGTTCTCTGTCTCCCCCTTTTAGACTGTAAGCCCACTGTTGGGTAGGGACTGTCTCTATATGTTGCCAATTTGTGCTTCCCAAGCGCTTAGTACAGTGCTCTGCACACAGTGAGCGCTCAATAAATACGATTGATGATGATGATGATGATGAGGAAGAAGCAGTTGGAGAGTGGGAGGTTGCCCCAGGTGACTGTGAGCCCCAGGTGGGGCAACCTGATCACATTGTATTCCCCCCAGCGCTTAGAACAGTGCTTTGCACATAGTAAGCGCTTAATAAATGCCACTATTATCATTATTATTAGGTAGGGCTCACAGACTTCATCCCCATGTTACAGAGGAGGTAACTGAGGCCCAGACTTCGCCCATAGTAAGCGCTTAATAAATGCCACTATTATCATTATTATTAGGTAGGGCTCACAGACTTCATCCCCATGTTACAGAGGAGGTAACTGAGGCCCAGACTTCGCACATAGTAAGCACTTAATAAATGCCACTATTATCATTATTATTAGGTAGGGCTCACAGACTTCATCCCCATGTCACAGAGGAGGTAACTGAGGCCCGGAGAATCAATCAATCGTATTTATTGAGCACTTACCGTGTGCAGAGCACTGTACTAAGCGCTTGGGAAGTACAAGTCGGCAACACATAGAGACGGTCCCTACCCAACAGCGGGCTCACAGTCTAGAAGGGGGAGACAGAGAACAAAACCAAACATACTAACAAGATAAAATAAGTGGAATAGATATGTACAAGATAAATAAAGTAATAAATATGTACACACATATATACATCATCCACGATGATGATGGTATTTGGTAAGCGCTTACTATGTGCCAACCACTGTTGTAGGCGCCGGGGGAGATACAAGGCCGTGAGGTGACTTGCCCAAATTCACCCAGCTGACAAGTGGCGGAGCGGGATTAGAACCCGCAACCCCTGAGTCCCAAGCCCGGGCTCTTTCCACCGAGCCACACCTGTATATATGTATATATGGTTGTACATATTTATTACTCTATTTATTTATTTATTTTACTTGTACATTTCTATCCTATTTATTTTATTTGGTTGGTATGTTTGGTTCTGTTCTCTGTCTCCCCCTTTTAGACTGTGAGCCCACTGTTGGGTAGGGACCGTCTCTATGTGTTGCCAATTTGTACTTCCCAAGCGCTTAGTACAGTGCTCTGCACGTAGTAAGCGCTCAATAAATACGATTGATTGATTGATAGATTGATTAAGACTGGACATGGATTGCGTCCAAACTGATCTGCTTGCGTCCGGCCCCGCGCTTAGAGCGGCTGGACCCAGTCCCTGCGCCACACGGGGCTCACAGTCCAACCAGGAGGGAGAACACAGTTGAGGAAACTGAGGCACAGAGAAGTTAAGTGGCTTGCCATACAGCAGGCGAGTGGCGGAGCCGGGATTCGATCCCGGGCCTCTGGCTCAAAGGCCCCGTCTCCTTCCCCTGCTTTCCCCAAATATTCCCAATAATTCTGTTCAACTCTCCCTCCCCGACTCTAGACTGTCAGCTCATGGACGGGGAATGTGCCTGCTTATTGCTCTATTGTAATAATTAATAATAATAATAATAATAATAATAATAATAATGGCATTTGTTAAGCGCTTACTATGTGCAAAGCACTGGGTGTACTCGCCCAAGCGCTTAGTGCAGCGCTGTGCACACAGTAAGCGCTCAGTAAATACAGTTGAATGAACCTAGTGTAGTGCTCTGCAGCAGGCGTTCAGTAAATGCTTTGGATTGAGTGAAGAACCACTGGAGAAGGAGATTCATTCATAATATAATAATAATAATGGCATTTGTTGCCATTATTGTTGCCAACTTTGTACTTCCCAAGCGCTTAGTACAGTGCTCTGCACACAGTAAGCGCTCAGTAAATACGATTGATTGGTTTGTTAAGCGCTTACTATGTGCAAAGCACTGTTCTAAGCGCTGGGGGGATACAATGGGATCAAGCTGTCCTACGTGGGGTTCACAGTCTTAATCCTCATTTTACAGATGAGGTAACTGAGGCTCAGAGAAGTGAAGTGACTTGCCCAAGGTCACACAGCGGACAGGTGGCGGAGCCGGGATTCGAACCCATGACCTCTGACTCCAGAGCCCGGGCTCTTTCCACTGAGCCACGCTGCGTCTCTGAATTCATTCATTCAATCGTATTTATTGAGCGCTTACTCTGCGCAGAGCACTGTACTAAGCGCTTGGGTTGGCAACGTATAGAGACGGTCCCTACCCAACAGCGGGCTCACCGTCTAGAAGGGGGAGGCAGACAACAAATCGAAACACGTGGACGGGTGTCAGGTCATCAGAATAAATACAAAATAAAGCTAGATCATCATCAATCGTATTTATTGAGCGCTTACTATGTGCAGAGCACTGTACTAAGCGCTTGGGAAGTACAAATTGGCAACATATAGAGACAGTCCCTACCCAACAGTGGGCTCACAGTCTAGAAGACAGCCGGGAGTGTGGCCAGAATTGGTACTCTTCCTCACATATTTGAGCACCGTAATCTGTCTATTGCACTCCCACAGTGTAGGGGCCGTCTCTATATGTTGCCAGCTTGTACTTCCCAAGCGCTTAGTACAGTGCTCTGCACACAGTAAGCGCTCAATAAATATGATTGATTGATTGATTGATTCTGTGGGTCGGGCGCTCTACTGGGGGCCTCTTTCTGTGGGCTGACCTGTCCTCTAGAGAAGCAGCATGGCTCAGTGGAAAGAGCCCGGGCTTGGGAGTCAGAGGTCATGGGTTCGAATCCCGGCTCCCCCACATGTCTGCTTGGCAAAGGCCAAGTGGGCTAATGGGCCGGAGCCAAAAAACAAAATGGTGCCAACGGAAGGCTGGGCAGTGCCTCCTTAGGACAATTAGCACCTGAGACTTGAAGGGAAGAAATAATAATAATAATAATAATGATGGCATTTAATAAGAGTGTACTATGTGCAAAACACTGTTCGAAGCACTGGGGAGGTTACAGGGTGATCAGGTTGTCCCTCGGGGGGCTCACAGTCTTCATCCCCATTTTCCAGATGAGAGAACTGAGGCCCAGAGAAGTGGAGTGACTTGCCCAAAGTCACACAGCTGACAATTGGCGGAGTCGGGATTCGAACCCATGACCTCGGACTCCCAAGCCCGGGCTCTTTCCACTGAGCCCTGCTGCTTCCAGTCGGTGCTTGGAAGGCTGCCGTACAATTGGGAGACACCGTGAGCCCGTTGGGTTGGGATTATGTTGCCAATTTGTACTTCCCAAGCGCTTAGTACAGTGCTCTGCACACAGTAAGCGCTCAATAAATACGATTGATTGATTGATTGTCTCTGTTGCCGAATTGTACTTTCCAAGCGCTTAGTACAGGGCTCTGCACACAGTAAGCGCTCAATAAATACGATTGAATAAGTGAATGAACAGACACAATCTCTTCCCACAGGGAGCTTGTCAGTCAGCGAATCCGATTTACTGAGTGCCTACTGTGTGTAGAGCACTGTAATTATGACGATGGTATTTGTTAAGCGCCTACTATGTGCCAAGCATTGGAGTAGATCCGAGGCAATTCATTCATTCAATCGTATTTATTGAGCGCTTACTGTGTGCAGAGCACTGTACTAAGCGCTTGGGAAGTCCAAGTGGGCAACACATAGAGACGGTCCCTACCCAACAGCGGGCTCACAGTCTAGAAGAAGGTAATCAGCCTGTCCTATGTAGGGCTCACCGTCTTAATCCCCATTTTGCAGATGAGGTAACTGAGGCCCAGTGAAGTGACTTGCCCAAGGTCACGCAGCAGACAAGGGGCGGAGCCAGGATTAGAACCCACGTCCTCTGACTCCCAAGCCCGGGCTCTTTCCATGAAGCCAGGCTGCTTCTCACTAAGGGCTTGGAAGAGATAATAATAATAATAATAATAATGGTTTATGTTAAGCGCTTACTATAATAATAATGATAATAATTATTATTATTCTATCCTACTTATTTTATTTCTATCCTACTTATTTTATTCTATCCTACGTATTTTATTTTGTTGGTACGTTTGGTTCTGTTCTCTGTCTCCCCCTTTTAGACTGTGAGCCCACTGTTGGGTAGGGACTGTCTCTATTTGTTGCCGAATTGTACTTCCCAAGCGCTTAGTCCAGTGCTCTGCACATAGTAAGCGCTCAATAAATACGATTGATTGATTGACTGATGAATGATGGCATTTATTAAGCGCTTACTGCGTGCAAAACACTGTTCTAAGCGCGGGGGGGATACAAGGTGATCAGGTTGTCCCACGGGGGGCTCACAGTCTTCATCCCCATTTTGCAGGTGAGGGAACTGAGGCCCGGAGAAGTGAAGCGACTTGCCCAAAGTCACACAGCTGACAAGTGGGGGAGCCGGGGTTCGAACCCACGACCTCTGATGAGGCGGATCGCTACGCCGTAGCATTGGTTCCCCGGAGAATTGGGCCCAGTTTTTGTTTCTGCCCTTCAGAGCTGCCAACTTCGCCCACGTGGCCGTCTTGATCCCTCCATTTCTCATTGATTTCTGGCAGGCCGTTGTCGCCCAGCCGTCCGCGGAGGTTTGGCTGTGCTCTGTGTTGAAATATCTGTTAGTCACTTAACTTCTCTGTGCCTCAGTTGCCTCGTCTGTAGAATGGGGATTGGGGCTGTGAGCCCCCCGTGGGACAAACTGAGCACCCCTCACTGGAAAGAGCCCGGGCTTTGGAGTCAGAGGTCGTGGGTTCAAATCCCGGCTCGGCCAACTGTCAGCTGTGTGACTTTGGGCAAGGCACTTCACTTCTCTGGGCCTCAGTTACCTCATCTGGAAAATGGGAATTGAGACTGTTAGCCCTCCGTGGGACAACCTGATCACCTTGTAACCTCCCCAGCGCTTAGAACAGTGCTTTGCACATAGTAAGCACTTAATAAATGCCATTATTATTATTATTATTATTATTGTAACCTCCCTAGCGCTTAGAACAGTGCTTTGCACATAGTAAGCGCTTCACAAATGCCATTTATTATTATTATTATTATTATTATCTGTTCTTCATTCATTCATTCATTCACTCATTCATTCATTCAGTCGGATGATCTCGTGCGGGTCACTGTGCGGCGTGACCCGCACCGGAGGGAGAGAACCCGTCCCTGATGGACATTTCAAATCCATCTTTTCTATCAGGGCGGCGGCAGCTCCTTCGTTATCATCATCAGTGGTATTTATGGAGCGCTTATTCTGTGCAGAGCTCTGTGCTAATAATAATAATAATAATAATGGCATTTATTAAGCGCTCACTGTGTGCAAAGCACTGTTCTAAGCGCTGGGGAGGTTACAAGGTGATCAGGTTGGCCCACGGCGGGCTCACAGTCTTAATCCCCATAGAGCACTGTTCTAAGCGCTGGGGAGGTTACAAGGTGATCGGGTTGTCCCACGGGGGGCTCACAATCTTAACCCCCATTTTACAGATGAGGGAACTGAGGCCCAGAGAAGTGAAGTGACTTGCCCCAAATCATACAGCTGACAACTGTAGGAGCCGGGATTTGAACCCATGACCTCTGACTCCAAAGCCCGGGCCCTTTCCACTGAGCCACGCTGCTAGACTGTGAGCCCACTGTTGGGTAGGGACTGTCTCTATACGTTGCCAACTTCTACTTCTCAAGCGCTTAGTCCAGTGCTCTGCACACAGTAAGCGCTCAATAAATACGATTGATTGATTCTCCAGCCACACTGCTGCGCCACGCTGCTTCTACTAAGCGCTTGGAAGTTTACGGTTCGACACAGTCCCTGCCCACAGCACGCTTACTGCTTCTACTGAGCGCTTGGAAGTTTCCGATTCATCAGAGTTGGCAGACACAGTCCCTGCCCACAGCACGCTTACGGTCCAGAGGGGACGACAGGTATATTCATAAGCGACAAGAAGCAGCGCGGCTTAGCGGGGAGGGCTCGGGGCTGGGAGTCGGAAGGACTTGGCTTCCCCTCCCGGCTCCACCACCCTTCTGCCGGGTGACCTTGGGGAAGTCACTTCACTCCCCCGGCCCTCAGTGCCCTCGTCGGTCAAAGGGGGGTTAAGAGCGTCCCCCTTTTAGACTGTGAGCCCACTGTTGGGTGGGGACTGTCTCTATACGTTGCCAATTTGTACTTCCCAAGCGCTTAGTACAGTGCTCTGCACACAGCGCTCAATAAATACGATTGATGATGATGATGATGATGACGGGGACTGTGTCCAAACTGATTATTTTGTATCTACGCCAGTGCTCGGCACACAGTAGGCGCTCAACGAGTGCCGTGATTATTAACGTACTGGGCCGGGAATGGGCGCTGGGCTTCTGTTGTATTAATGCCGCGCTCTCCACTCAGTGGCTACTTAGTAAATGCTCTTACTGCCTGAAGGAGGAAAATAGGCCAATGTCACATTCAAATAGGCAGTGTTGGGTTCAAATCAGATCGAATGCTCATCCCATCTCCTCCAAGAGGCCTTCCCAGATTAAGCCCGCCACGACCGTCCCTCCCTTCTCTGCCTTCTGCTTCTGTGACCTTTGGACATTGGATAGTCACCCCAATGCCGCAACACTTAGCCTTAATTATATATTATGAATTATTTATTAACATTATTGGGTAGGGACTGTCTCTTTATGTTGCCAACTTGTACTGCCCAAGCGCTTAGTACAGTGCTCTGCACACAGTAAGCGCTCAATAAATACGATTGATGATGATGATGATTAACATTAACATCTGTCTCCCCCTCTAGACCGTAAGCCTTGTTATGGGCAGGGAATATGTCCACTAATTCTGTTGATTTCATTCATTCATTCAGTCGTATTTATTGAGTGCTTACCATGTGCAGAGCACTGTACTAAGCGCTTGGAGAGTACAATTCAGCAAGAAAATAGAGACAGTCCCTGCCCAACAACGGGCTCACAGTCTAGAAGGGGGGAGGCACAAAACAAAGCAAGTGACAGACATCAACAGCATCAATATAAATAGATAGAATTATAGATATCTGCACATCATTAATAATGATCATTATGAACATAATGAACATTATTATGTTGCCAATTTGTACTTCCCAAGTGCTTAGTACAGTGCTCTGCACACAGTAAGCGCTCAATAAATACGATTGATGATGATGATGACTATAATAAAATAGCCATTCATTCATTCAGTCGTATTTCTTGAGCGCTTACTGTGTGCAGAGCACTGTACTAAGCACTTGGAAAGTACAATTCCGCAATAGATACAGACAATCTCTATCCACCAACAGGCTCACAGTCTAGAAGGGGGGAGACAGGCAACAAAACAAAACAACTAGACGTCAAAACTTTGCACATAGTAAGCGCTTAATAAATGCCATTATTATTATTGTTATTATTAAAAGCATCAGAATAAATAGGATTATAGATATATACACGTTATTAATAAAATAAATAGAATAATAAAAATGTACACATATCCACAAGTGCTGTGGGGCGGAGGTGCGTATTATTAGAGCAGAGGGAGTCGGGGCGATGGGGAGGAGGAGCAGAGGAAAAAGGGGGCTATTCTACTCTCCCAGGCGCTTAGTATAGTGCTCTGCACATAGCGCCCACTAAATACCATTGATTCATAAGTTAATGTGTCTGTTTATAGTTATAGTGTACTCTCCCAAGCGCTTAGTATAGTCTTTTGCAATAAATACGATTGAATGTATTCTATTTATTTTATTTTCTTAATATGTTTTGTTCTCTGTCTCCCCCTTCTAGACTGTGAGCCCACTGTTGGGTAGGGGCCGTCTCTGTATGTTGCCAACTTGGACTTCCCAAGCGCTTAGTACAGTGCTCTGCACACAGTGAGCGCTCAATAAATACGATTGAATGAATGAATGATTAAATACTCACTGGTGAACGGAAGCGTGGGGCTCTCTGAGGTCCTGAAATCCGCCTCCAGTTACGCCTTTAGCCTGCAAAGGTTGTGGGGCCGGGGGTGGGGGAAAATAAATAAATAACGAACGAATAAATAAACCGGCAAGCTTTATCAGTTGAGGTTTTAATGTAGCAATATTTGGTTCTTCCAGGAAATTGTGCGACACTTGGAGAACGAAGGTCTGAAAAATGTCATCTTTACCAACTGTGTGAAGGATGAAAATATAAATCAGGTATTCCCTTTTTTGGGTGTGGTTTAGACATCATCATCATCATCATCAATCGTATTTATTGAGCGCTTACTATGTGCAGAGCACTGTACTAAGCGCTTGGGAAGTACAAATTGGCAACATATAGAGACAGTCCCTACCCAACAGTGGGCTCACAGTCTAAAAGGGGGAGACAGAGAACAAAACCAAACATACTAACAAAATAAAATAAATAGGATAGATATGTACAAGTAAAATAAATAAATAGAGTAATAAATATGTACAAACATATATACATATATACAGGTGCTGTGGGGAAGGGAAGGAGGTAAGATGGGGGGGATGGAGGGGGGACGAGGGGGAGAGGAAGGAAGGGGCTCAGTCTGGGAAGGCCTCCTGGAGGAGGTGAGCTCTCAGTAGGGCCTTGAAGGGAGGAAGAGCGCTAGCATCCCCCTCGGAAAGCTGTTGCCGTTTAAACCCGGTGAGCGGTGGGCCCGGCCGGGGAGAGGGATTTGTTTCTGGAAAAACCCGGGGGCCGCTTGTCGGAGTATACGTCTCCGTCCTCTAGCTCCAGGTTTTCCGTTCTCTCACCCTGGTCGGGTGTGGCTCTCCCACAGTGAACAGAGACGCTTAATGGAAAGAGCATCATCATCATCAATCGTATTTATTGAGCGCTTACTATGTGCAGAGCACTGTACTAAGCGCTTGGGGAGTACAAATTGGCAACATATTGAGACAGTCCCTCCCCAACAGTGGGCTCACAGTCTAACATGTTTTGAATCCCCATTTTACAGATGAGGGAACTGAGGTACAGAGAAGTGATTTGCCCGAGGTCACACAGAAGACAAGTGGCGGAGCCGGGATTAGAACCCAGGTCCACTGACTCCCAGGCCGCAATTTTTTCCTTCCTTTTTCTTTAAAGCCCTGCCAGGTTTTGAAACATAAAACATCGGCAGTCTCAGATGCGGAAGCTGAAGAACAAACAGCAGGAATTCCGGCACTTCCAGAAAGTCCCTGGGAATCTTGCTGTTTTCAAAGGGTCGGGACTTTAGTTTCAGTTTCTTCTGAGAGGGGAAGCAGGAGCTCAGTTACCAATGAACATTGGAAAAGCACATCTCCTGGGGTATTTCTCACCTGAAGTAGTTTCAAAAAAAGTCTTCCATCATCATCATCAATCGTATTTATTGAGCGCTTACTGTGTGCAGAGCACTGTACTAAGCGTTTCTTCTTCCAGGCAAGAAGAAACCGGCTGAGAGCCAGAGGACCTGGGTTCTAGTCCTGGCTCCGCCACTTGTCGGCTGTGCGACCCCGGGCAAGTCACTTACATTTTTTTTTTTATGGTATTTATTAAGCGCTTACTGAAACGCCACAGTAGATTCAAGATCACGAGGTTGGACACAGTCCCATGAGGGGCTCAGAGTCTTCATTGCCATTTTACAGACGAGGTAACTGTGACACAGAGAACTGAAGTGAGCGCCCAAGGTCACACAGCAGACAAGTGGGGAACACTTGCAGGGAGCAGCGTGGCTTAGTGGAAAGAGCCCGGGCTTGGGAGTCAGAGGTCGTGGGTTCTAATCCCGGCTCCGCCACTTGTCTGCTTGTGTGACCTTGGGCAAGCCGCTTAACTTCTCTGAGCTTCAGTGATCTCATCTGTAAAATGGGGATTAAGACCGTGAGCCCCACGTGGGACAACCTGATTACCTTCTATCTACAACAGCGCTTAGAACAGTGCTTGGCACCTAGTAAGCGCTTAACAAATACCGTCATCATTATTATTATTATTAAGTGGCAGAGCCGGGATTAGAACCTAGGTCCTTCTGACTCCCCAGCCTGTGGTCTGTCTGTCCACGCTGCTTCTTTGTTACTTTCTTAGCTTCAGTTACTTCATCTGCAAATTTAAATTGACGGATTTAAATTTAAAGATTAAATTTTTCTGGACAAGATGTGCATATCCTTTAAATTTTATATTTATTTATTTACCTTAACGCCCGTCTCCCCTCCAGGCTGTGAGCTCGTTGTGGGCCGGGAGCGTGTTTGCCAGCTGTGTCGCATTGCACTCTCCCGAGCGCTTAGTTCAGCGCTCTCTACATTGGAAGTGTTCAAAAACTATCACTGACGATGATCCGTAAAATGGGAATGAAGACCGTGGGCCCCATGTGGGACATGGACTATCTTGTATCTACCCCAGTGTTTAGCAGAGTGCCTGGCACAGAGTAAGCGCGGAGCAAATACTATTAAAAAAAAGGGTGGCCGCTGCCCTCCTGGCATTACCGTGGTACCCAGGGAGAGCACAGTATCCCGCCGGGCAGGGATGTATCCTGGGATTTGGGAGACACGATTTATTGCGTATGGAAGGAATTCAGCAACACGGCCTGCTTGCTGGCCGTGTCGCCCGACCGGTGAGATGCTATTTCCATCTGGATCACGTTTCGTAAATGGGGGCCAGGAGTTGGCACGTGCCTAGCGTTTGGCAGGCGCCCCCGATTCCTCTTCACCACAGCGAGACGCATTCCCACGACCAGCTGGGGGTCCGGAGCCCGTTTGAGCTACTTATTGAACGTGCCCCAAAGTCCACGGCCTCGGGGACGGGCGGGGAAAGCAGGGCCGCCGACTGTCGGGAGCCCGTCTCTGGGGATTCAACGTCCCCTAATTTCAGGCATTTAAGACAAGTCCTCATCGCCCTTTTTCTGTCACCAGCCCCAGGTCTTGCCCTAGAGGCTCCAAACCAGCCCCTCTTCCCAAGCTGGAAAAGCCCACTATCCTATCCCATCTCAATGAACGGGAATTTCCGAACTGGCCGATATGTCGAGACAGATCCTAATCAAATGTAACGAATAGGAATTTCTAGACTGGGCACTCTGTGACCATTTCAAAAGGAAACCAATCAATCAATCAATCGTATTTATTGAGCGCTTACTGTGTGCAGAGCAATGTACTAAGCGCTTGGGAAGTACAAGTCGGCAACACATAGAGACAGTCCCTACTCAACAGCGGGCTCACAGTCTAGAAGGGGGAGACAGAGAACAAAACCAAACATACTAATAAAATAAAATAAATGGAATAGATATGTACTGTACACAGAGGAGGGCTTTTGTTCAAATTCTTAAATCTAATTGAAGGGGTAAACGCATACAGAAGAAGCATGGCTCGGTGGAAAGAGCCCGGGCTTTGGAGTCAGAGGTCAGGGGTTCAAATCCCGGCTCTGCCAATTGTCAGCTGTGTGACTTTGGGCGAGTCACTTGACTTCTCTGTGCCTCAGTTACCTTATCTGTAAATTGGGGATGAAGACTATGAGCCCCACGGGGGACAACCTGATCACCTTGTAACTTCCCCAGCTCTTAGAACAGTGCTTTGTACATAGTAAGCGCTTAATAAATGCCGTTATTATTATTATACATGCTCACAAACACACACGCACCGCAACCCCCACATCCATCCAGTTTTGCCCAAGTTAGTGGAGACGGTCCCACATCAGAGGATTTGGGAGTGTCCAGCTGCTGAGGGGCGGCCGGACGGCCTCGCGATGGCCGTGAGCGGCGGCACGGACCCCTGGTTCAAGCCCCAGCCGGTTTCCAGCTTGCAGCGGCCGTGCCCTGGTCCCTTTCTTAGCTTAGGGCGACTGCTCTGGGCCTTGATGGCCATCGCTATCTCGTCATCTCTTGGGGGGATAAAAAGGAGAGCGTTTCTCCCCGGCGACCGACTTTTAACCGCCTCTGCCTCGGGCATCACAGCAATTCCCAATTTGCTGTTTTGGTCGTAGCAGACTGGCTTTGCAACTGTCTTCTCTGCCCCAGAACAGCCCAGTTTCTTCTCGAACTCGTTCCTCCGTGGTGGTGTTCACGGGTTCAGAAGAAACGGTCATTTGTACCAGGGCTTCTTGGCCAACAAAATGGGTTTCGCGGAATCCACATACCGACTTTCAGGCCTGAGCCACGGAGGAAGTCACATCCCAGTAAATCGCTATGGCGGATTCCTTTGACTCGTTATTATTATGGCTATTATTAGGGCATTTGTAAGCACTTGGGACACGCCAGGCAGTGTTCTAAGCGCTGGGGTAGGTCCGGTCTCCGTCCCACATGGGGCTCACAGGGAGAATGGGTGTTGTGTCCCCATTTTCTGGATGAGGAAACTGAGCTTCCATATATGAATCCCTAGGCCACTCAGAGCGAGTCCAGTGCAAGCAATGGGCCCCGTTTAATGTCTCTCTCTCCCTCTAGATGGTAAGCTCATTGTGGGCAGGGAATGTCACTGTTTATCGTTGTACTTTCCCAAGCACTTTTGTACAGTCTCCCCCTTTTCCCCTCCTCCCCCCTCCATCCCCCCGCCTTACCTCCTTCCCTTCCCCACAGCACGTGTATATATGTATATATGTTTGTACATATTTATCACTCTATTCATTTTATTTGTACATATTCTATTTATTTTATTCTGTTAATATGTTTTGTTCTCTGTCTCCCCCTTCTAGACTGTGAGCCCACTGTTGGGTAGGGACCGTCTCTATATGTTGCCAACTTGGACTTCCCAAGCGCTTAGTACAGTGCTCCGCACAAAGTAAGCGCTCAATAAATACGATTGTATGAATGAATGAATGAATTCCCCGCCTCCAGGATGGAGCTGGGTCTTCAAAGGAGATCGTATGCTCATAGTGGACAGGGTATGCGTCTGTTATGTCGTTCTGTTATACTCTCCCAAGTGCTTAGTGTAGTGCTCTGCACACAGTAGGCGCTCAGTAGATACGACTGAGTGAGTGAAATAGGAGGAAAGGAAATATTGCCCCAGGATTCTCAGACTCTGTTTCTGCAATGTGGCCCAGCGCATAGAGCCCAGGCCCGGGAATCAGAAGGACCTGGGTTCTAACTCTGGCTCCATCCCATGTCCGTTGTGTGACCGTGGGCAAGTCACTCCACTTCTCTGGGCCTCGGTTTCCTCATCTGTCAAATGGGATTTAAGACTGTTATCTCCAGGTGAGGCAGGGCCTGTGCCCAACCCGATTTGTTTGAAGCCACCCCAGCACTTAGCACAGTGCCTGGCACAGAGGAGGCGCTGAATAAATACCACAGTCCTTATTATCATTCGCGGGCAGGGACCTGGCTTTGCATTCTGGGCAGGGGTTCTGTCGACCACCTCATTCATTCGTTCATTCAGTCGTATCCCTGTGCGGGCGCCAAATGCCGGCTTCGGCGCTTGTGTCGGATGAAGCAATGAAGACAGAAACGTCTGGGGCTAGGCGAGTCACCAAAGATGACTGACTTTATTTACAAGTAGCTGGCTTTTATAGTCGCAGACAAACATGTTTTTCAAATTCCGTTAGCTCTTAAATGATGACAGAGTACAATAAGAAACAACATTCTGTTTCTTAACATTCAGCCTTCCCAGACTGAGCCCCTTCCTTCCTCTCCCCCTCTCCATCCCCCCATCTTACCTCCTTCCCTTCCCCACAGCACCTGTATATATGTATATATGTTTGTACATATTTATTACTCTATTTATTTTACTTGTACATATTTATTCTATTTATTTTATTTTGTTAGTATGTTTGGTTTTGTTCTCTGTCTCCCTCTTTTAGACTGTGAGCCCACTATTGGGTAGGGACCGTCTCTGTATGTTGCCAACTTGTACTTCCCAAGTGCTCAGTCCAGTGCTCTGCACACAGTAAGCGCTCAATAAATACGATTGATGATGATGATTTATGAGCGCCTACTGTGTGCAGAGCACTGTACTGAGCGCTCAATCGTAGTGTCCTCTCCCAAGCGCTCCGCCCAAGTGTTCCGCACACAGAAAGCGCTTGATAAAAACCATCGGCGGATCCGTTGTTCCAGCTGATGGCCGGTGTCCCTTCTTGTCATCCTCCGACAGGTGGTTCCGCTGGTCACCAGGCTGATCGAGAGCAGCTACCGCTATCATCGAGGAGAGGTCGGTGGGCGGCGGGCCCCTCTCCGCGTCGCCTGGGGGGCCGGGGGCCCCGGCCAGACCACCCTGTAGGCCCAGGGGCTCGGCCCGAGACCCGGGCTGACCAAGGAGAGGTTTGGTCTGGACCCAGAGGTTGAGTGGAATAGCCACCCCTTCCCCAGTCCCCCCTTTCCCTGCCGTGGGAAGGGCGAAAGAATGAAGCGCGATAGAACTGAAGCAGCGGTCGGAGGGCCACCGGGCCTGGGTTCTAATCCCGGCTCCACCACTCACCTCTCCAAGTCACTCAACCACTCTGGGCTGGTTTCCTCAACTGTGAATGGGAGAACAATACCTGAGCCCACTGTTGGGTAGGGACTGTCTCTATATGGTGCCAACTTGTACTTCCCAAGCGCTTAGTACAGTGCTCTGCACACAGTAAGCGCTCAATAAATACGATTGATAGTGATGATGATGATGTTCTCCCTGCTACTTAGATTGCGAGTCCCCTCTGGGACAGGGATTGCATCCAGCTGGATTAACTTGTGTCTACCCCAGTGTTTAGAGTAGTGCTGGACACACCGTAAGTGTTAAACAAGCACCGTATATGATGATAATGGCATTTGCTAAGCGCTTACTACGTGCAAAGCACTGTTCTAAGCGCTTGGGGGGATACAGGGTGATCAGGTTGTCCTGCGTGGGGCTCACAGTCATCATCCCCATTTTGCAGATGAGGTAACTGAGGCTCCAAGAAGTTAAGTGACTTACCCAAGGTCACACAGCAGACATGTGCCAGAGTCGGGATTCGAACCCATGACCTCTGATTCCAAAGCCCGGGCTCTTTCCACTGAGCCACGCTGCACACTTTCATTCATTCATTCAATCGTATTTATTGAGCGCTTACCATGTGCAGAGCACTGTACTAAGCGCTTGGGAAGTACAAGTACACATAGATCTCTATATATGTAGTGTTCCACTTGTAAGCTGTATGACTTTGGGCAAGTCACTCAATTTCTGTGTGCTCAGCTCCTTTGTAAAACGGGGATTAAGACTATGGGCCCCATGTGTCATATATTCATTCATTCGTTCATTCAGTCGTATGTATTGAGCGCTTGCTGTGTGCAGAGCACTGTACTAAGCGCTTGGGAAGTACAAGTCGGCAACATATAGAGACGGTACCTACCCAACAATGGGATCACAGTCTAGAAGGGGGAGACAGACAACAAAACAAAACTTGTGGACAGGTGTCAAGTCGTCAGAACAAATAGAATTAAAGCTAAAATATACCCCAGTGCTTGGCACATAGTAAGCGCTTAATACATACCGTCATATCCAGCGCTTAGAACAGTGTTTGCACGGAGTAAGCGCTTAGCAGCGTGGCTCAGTGGAAGGAGCCCGGGCTTTGGAGTCAGGGGTCATGGGTTCAAATTCCGCCTCTGCCAATTGTCAGCTGTGTGACTTTGGGCAAGTCTTCTCTGTGCCTCAGTACCCTCATCTGTAAAATGGGGATGAAGACTGTGAGCCCCACGTGGGACAGCCTGATCACCTTGTATCCCCCCAGCGCTTAGAACAGTGCTGTGCACATAGTAAGCGCCTAACAAATGCCTTCATTATTATTAACAAATCCCAGCATTATCATTCAGGGGAATAGCTGCTGCCCTGAGCCCGTTCTGGGTCCCTGTGGAATGGGCTTTGCTGATGCCCTGTCGTGGCGTCCTGGCCGGGGCTAAGTGGGGGCGTTTGCCTTGATCCCGGGGCCAGGCTCTGGGAAACGGGCCGGAATCTGGGAAGGCTGGGCTCCCCAAGACTGCGGGGCGTGGGGGTGACGGGGCTCTCCGTTGCAGAACCCGGAATCCTGCATCATGGTGATCGGGGTTCCCAACGTGGGCAAGTCCTCGCTCATCAACTCCCTGCGACGGCACCACCTTCACAAAGGTAACGGGGCACGCCGCGACTCCGAGGGAAAACCATTTTTAATTTGTGGGGGGAGACGCCGAGAGAGAAGAAAACGTGCAAGCGCTTAGTCCAGTGCTCTGCTCGCAGTAAGCGCTCAACAGATGCCACTGACGAGATGACAGTGGCATAGACGGAGCAGATATCTAGGCAGGTGGGAGGGCTCTGGGTTGTTCCGCCCTTCATTTCGGACCACCGTCGCCGTCTGCTAACCAGTGAGGAGGTTAGCGGTGGCAGAGGAGCGGAGTGTGCCGCCTGGGCTGGAAAAGGAGAGAAGGGAGGTGAGGTAAGAGGGCGTGAGGTTGATGGAGGGATTTGAAGCCGAGAGAGAGGAGGTTTTGCTTGATTCGAAGGTTGACAGGCAACCACTGGAGGTTTTTGAGGAGGGGAGTGACATGCCCAGAGCGTTTCTGCACAAAGATAATCCGGGCAACAGAGTGAAGTATAGACTGAAGCGGGGAGAGACAGGAGGATGGGAGATCAGAGAGGAGGCCGATGCAGTAATTCAGTCGGGATAGGATGAGAGATTGAACCGCGAGGTAGCGGTTTGGATGGAGATGAAAGGGCGAATCCTGGTGACGTTGTGGAGGTGAGACTGGCAGGTTTTGGTGACGGATTGGATGTGAGGGGTGAACGAGAGAGCGGAGTCGAGGACGACACCTAGGTTGCGGGCTTGTGATACGGGAAGGACGGTAGTGCCATCCGCAGTGACGGGAGAGTCAGAGAGAGGACAGGGTTTGGGAGGGAAGATAAGGAGCTCAGCCTTGGGCATGATGAGTTTGAGGTGGCAGGTGGACATCCAGATGGAGATGTCCTGAAATGACTTCTCCGTCTCAGTGTTTCTAGCTGAGCAATGAGGGTGATGCTGTTGTCACCTGCCCCCCTCTACCCCTTAAGGGTGATGAGTGGCTTGAGATTAGAACCCTATGGAACTCCTTGAAACGAACACCTCGGAAAAAAAGAAATCACCTGATGTTTTCTTTCCTCTTCTGTTTTCCTCTCCATCATCTCTCTTCCCCGGCGGTCACCTTCTGCTCGTAGGGTCATTCCCATCTCTCCCGACATTTTCCTCCCTTGTTGATGATGGTTTGGCCAGGGAAACAGTCCAGGGCGGCTCCTCCTGGCTCAAAAGGTCCTCTGGGGCCAGTGGTAAAGGGATGGGTGGCTATAGTCATTCATTCATTCATTCAATCATGTTTATTGAGCACTTACTGTGTGCAGAGCACTGTACTAAGCGCTTGGGAAGTACAAGTTGGCAACATATAAAGACGGTCCCTACCCAACAGCGGGCTCACGGTCTAGAAGATGTCTCCCCAAGTCCCTGAGCCCACCGGGACCCCACAGATCCGTCCCGAGGGACTGGATTATTCCACCTGGAACTTGGTTTGTGTAATTGAGGCTGATGATTTTCAGAACTGGGGGAAAGGAGAGTCTGACCTTGGAACTAAAAGGAAGGGGGCCTCTGGCCTCAATTCCCAGAGAGAGAGACACACACACACAGACAGACACACTAAGCTCTTTGTGGGCAGGGAACATATTTACCAACTGTCATAGCATACTCTCCCAAGCGCTTAGTACAGTGCTCTGCACACAGTAAGCACTCAAGAAATCCATTGATTGTGAGATTGCGTCTACTCGGTGTATTCTACACTTTACTGGAGTTCTGCCCTAAATTTGACTTTTTGTTCCTTCCCGTAGGAAAAGCCTCCAGGGTCGGTGGTCATCCCGGGATTACTCGAGCCGTGATGTCCAAAATTCAGGTACAGTGGAGCGTACTCCGTTCTCCTGGAGGAGGAGCTGGAGACAGATATTTCCTGAGGGATCCCCAGATAGCTGTAGGATTTCTTTATTTATATTAACGTCTGACCGTCCGCCTCCAGACCTTGAGGTCCTTAAGGGCAGGGGATGTGGCTACCAACTCTACTGTATTGTACTCTCCCAAGCGCTTAGTTGAGTGTTCCGCACATGGCGAGTGATTGATTGACTAAAGAAGAAAACAAACGAGCGGTCTCTTGGCTCCTCTCAAAACCTCTTCATTTTGGGAAAATCCTCTCCGCAGGTTTCACTCCCCTGGGTGTAGCACCACGTGAGGACATTTCACAGATGAGAGGGCAGCGTCTCAGAGACCCTGGATAGGTCACTTACCTCAGCCAGAGTAGGTGTGGGGGTGATTGCTATCTCCCCCTGAAATTGGAGTCCATTACACTGCCTCTTCCAAGTTCAGAGAGGAATTCCTCCTGTCTGTTGGATCAGACTGCCTCCTGGGCACTTGAAATCCATGAGCCCCCCTTTTCCTCTGCTCCCCCTCCCCATCGTCCCAACTCTCTCCCTTTGCTCTGCCCCTCTCCACCCCCCCCCCATAAGACTTGTGTGTATATGTACATATTTATAATTCTATTTATATTAATGATGCATATATATATCTATAATTCTATATTTATTGCTGCTATTGATGCCTGTCTCCCCCCTTCTAGACTGTGAACCCGCTGTGGGCAGGGATTGTCTCTATTGGTTGCTGAATTGTCCTTTCCAAGCGCTTAATACAGTGCTCTGCCCACAGTAAGTGCTCAATAAATACGATTGAATGAATGAATGAAGAACCTCACAGTATGGGAACATCTCATGAAAAGACTATAAGCTCCTTGTGGGCAGGGCATGTGTTCTGGTTTGGGTTTTTTTTTTATTTTGGAATTTAAGAGCTTACTATAATAATAATAATGGCATTTGTTAAGCGCTTACTCTGTGCAAAGCACTGTTCTAAGCCCTGGGGAGGTTACAAGGTGATCAGGTTGTCCCACAAGGGGTTCATAGTCTTAATCATCATCATCATCAATCGTATTTATTGAGCACTTACTATGTGCAGAGCACTGTACTAAGCGCTTGGGAAGTACAAATTGGCAACATATAGAGACAGTCCCTACCCAACAGTGGGCTCACAGTCTAAAAGGGGGAGATCCCATTTTACAGCTGAGGCACAGAGAAGTTAAGTGACTTGCCCAGAATCACACAGCTGGCAGTTGGCAGAGCCGGAGTTTGAACCCATGACCTCTGACTCTAAAGCCCGGGCTCTTTCCACTGAGCCACGCTGCTTCTCTATTCTGTGCCAGGCACTGTACTAAGCACTGGGGTAGATACAAGAAATGCCCGTTCACCTTTCTCGCCGGCTCTGTGCTGAGTGTCTCCTCCTCCTGTCTAGGTGTGTGAGCGGCCCTTGATGTTCCTTCTGGATACCCCCGGGGTCCTTGCCCCAAGGATCGAGAGTGTGGAGATTGGCCTGAAATTGGCCCTGTGCGGTAAACTGGTTTCAACTGGTTGCTTTCCACCCCCTTCCCCCGGACTGGGATTTTTTTCAGAGTGGCTTTCCAGATCAATCCGTGGTAGCTGTTGAGCGCTTACTGTGTGCAAAGCACTGTAAAGCTGTAAGCACTGCAAAGTTGTTGCCAACTTGTAGTTCCCAAGCGCTTAGTACAGTGCTCTGCACACAGTAAGCGCTCAATAAATACGATTGATGATGATGATGATGATGTACTGAAGTGACCACCCCGCTAGACTCCTTGAGAGCAGAGAATGCGCCCACTGATTCTCTTGTTCATTCATTCATTCATTCAGTCGTATTTATTGAGCGCTTACTGTGTGCTGAGCACTGTACTAAGCGCTCGTTCTCTCCCTCATCTTTGGAACAGTGCTCTGCACATAGTAGCTGCTTAATAAATGCCTGCCGATTGACTGGTTGCTACTCCCGGCCACTAGTGCGGGTTCGGGGGCTGGATCTTTGTCCATCCGAAGTTGGCGCTTTTCCCCATTTAATTTTGCTCCCGTGAGCTCGTGAAGGGGATCCACCTGGGGCCTTTTGCCGGGTGACGATTACGACCACTTTGCTCCTTTTCAAGTCCAGTAAGTAGCCTGGGACTTCAGCTCTACGTTCTTGGTGTCGCCCAGGTACTATATTGGATCATTTGGTTGGGGAAGACGTCATGGCTGATTACCTTCTGTACACGCTGAATAAGCACCAGCAGTTCAAGTGAGTAGACTGAGCGTAATAGTCGTTTTCGGTCTGAACGTCTAGGGTTCAATCGAGTCTCGCCTTATGGTCTTTCTCCCTTCCCGCCCGCCCGTCACGGTCTCCTGCGTGTGGCTGGCTTTGTCTTTTCTCTGTGGATTTCTGGTTTTTTCTACTGGTCCAATAGCGAGCGTTAGATTTATCAATCAATCCATCAATCAATCGTATTTATTGAGTGCTTACTGTGTGCAGAGCACTGTTCTGTGGATTTCTGTTTTTTTCTGCTGGTCCAATAGCGAGCGTTAGATTTATCAATCAATCAATCCATCAATCAATCGTATTTATTGAGTGCTTACTGTGTGCAGAGCACTGTATTAAGCGCTTGGGAAGTACAAATTGGCAACATATAGAGACAGTCCCTACCCAACAGTGGGCTCACAGTCTAAAAGGGGGAGACAGAGAACAAAACCAAACATACTAACAAAATAAAATAAATAGAATAGATATGTACAGGTAAAATAAATAAATAAATAAATAGAGTAATAAATAAGTACAAACATATATATATATCATATATATATATATCATACATATAGATTTATCTAGTAGCGTAGTCCAGTGCCCTCTGTAAATACCATGTCTGCTACTGCTGAGAAAACTAAACACATGGGCAAGCACAGATGGCTGGACTGTGAGCCCGCTGTTGGGTAGGGACCGTCTCTATATGTCGCCAACTTGTACTTCCCAAGCGCTTAGTACAGTGCTCTATACACAGTAAGCGCTCAATAAATACGATTGAATTGAATGAAATGGCTAGAACACAGGCCTGGGAGCCAGAAGATCTGAGTTCTGTCCAGCTCTACAACATGTCTGCCCTGTGAGTTTAAGGCAGGTAACTTCCTTTTTGCCTTAGTTTCCTCAGCTGCAAAATGGGGATTCACTACCTGTTCTCCTTCTTACTTAGACTGTGACAGGGATTCACTTTTATCTACCCCAGCGCTCAGAACAGTGCCTGACGCATAGTAACCCCTTTAACAAATACCGTTAAAACAGCAACACGGTTGAACAACGACAAAAAAAGCATAAAGACACATTCCGGGCCTGCAGGGGTCTTAAATTCTCATGTAGTAATTTTGGTATTTGTTAAGTGCTTACCCTATTTCAGGCACTGTAATCAATCAATCAGTCGTATTTATTGAGCGCTTACTGTGTGCAGAGCACTGTACTAAGCGCTTGGGAAGTACAAATTGACAACATATAGAGGCAGTCCCTACCCCACAGTGGGCTCACAGTCTAGAAGGGGGAGACAGAGAACAAAACCAAACATACTAACAAAATAAAATAAATAGAATAGATATGTACAAGTAACATAAATAAATAAATAAATAGGGTAATAAATATGTACAAACATATATACCTATATACAGGTGTACATATATACTGTACTAAGTGCCAGGGTTCTTACAAGCACATTGGGTTGGCCGCAGTCCCTGTCCCACATGGGGCTCACAGTCTTCATTCCCATTTTCCAAATGAAGTAACTGAGGCCCAGAGAAGTGAAGTGAAGTGCCCGAGGTCACACAGGAGTCAAGTGGCAGAGCTGGGATTAGAAACTGAACTTCGGACTCCCAGGCCTGTGCTCTATAATAATAATAATGACGATAATGATGGTATTTGTTAAGCGCTTACTATGTGCCAAGCACTGTTTTAAGCACTGGGGTAGATAACAAGGCAATCACTACACCAGGCAGCTTCGTGTACCTTTTTGGACATTCTGTCCCTAAAGTTGCACTGATTTGTCTCTAGACCGCTACTAGACTGCTAGACTTCCCCCTGTAGACTGTGAGCCCACTGTTGGGTAGGGACTGTCTCTATATGTTGCCAACTTGTACTTCCCAAGCGCTTAGTACAGTGCTCTGCACACAGTAAGCGCTCAATAAATACGATTGATTGATTGCTACCAGCTTTGGAGTTTCTTCCAGTAGACACTCCATCCCCTACCATCTTTGTGTAGCGCTCTACGGGTCTTTTATCCAAGAGAAGCAGCGTGGCTCGGTGGAAAGAGCGTGGGCTTGGGTTCTAATCCCGACCCTGCCACCTGTCAGCTGTGTGACTTTGCGCAAGTCACTTAACTTCTCTGTGCCTGTTACCTCATCTGTAAAATGGGGATGAAGAGTGTGAGCCCCACGTGGGACAAGCTGATCACCTTGTTTCCCTCATCCAGTGCTTAGAACAGTGCTGCGCACATAGGTGCCCATGACCTATGACTCCGAAGCCCGTGCTCTTTTGGGAGCCAGAAGGACCTGGGTTCTAATCCCGGCTCTGCCACGTGTCTGCCGAGTGACCACTTCTCTTTGCCTCAGTGACCTCATCAGGAAAATAATAATAATAATGGTAGTATTTGTTAAGCGCTTACTATGTGCAAAGCACTGTTCTAAGCTCTGGGGAGGTTACAAGCTGATCAGGTTTTCCCACGGGGGGCTCAGAGTCTTCATCCCCATTTTCCAGATGAGATAACTGTGGCACAGAGAAGTGAAGTGGCTTGCCCAAAGTCACACAGCTGACAAGGGGCGGAGCCGGGATTTGAACCCATGACCGCTGACTCCATAGCCCGGGCTCTTTCCACTGAGCCACGCTGCTTCATTAATGATAATGATGGTATTTGTTAAGCGCTCACCATGTGCCAAGCACCGTTCTAAGCGCTGGGGGGGATACAAAGTGATCAGGTTGTCCCACGTGGAGCTCACGGTCTCCATCCCCATTTTACAGATGAGGTCACTGAGGCAAAGAGAAGTGAAGTGGGAATAAGAGTGTGAGCCCCACGTGGGAAAGGGTCGCCGTCCAACCTGATTAGCTTGTATCTACCCCAGCGCTTAGAACGGTGCTTAGCACATACTTAGCATTTATTATTAGTAGTAGGCACTCGGGAAATATCATTTCTACTCTTCTGTTCCCATTTTCCTCCACGAGGAAACCCAAAGTGAGGGTGACAAGCGATGCCACAAAAAGTCAGAGGTAGCTGGTGGCCCACACTGCTGCTCTTCCCTCCCTGGGGCCCCGGGGAGGCCCAGCTGGAGCTTGGAGAGGCGGGACAGACCCCTTGACACACAGTAAACGCTTAACCAGTGCCACACAAAAAAATAGCCACGATCAGACTAGAGTTCGGACCAGGGCAGAGACAGGCTGAGCCGGGAGATGCTAGTCGGGAAAAACTGGCAGGATTTGACAGACTCACTGTAAGGGTTAGTTCATTGTATTTACTGAGCACTTAACGTGTGCGGAGCAATGTACCAAGTGCTTGGAAGAGTATAATGTAACAATGAACAGACACGTTCCCTGCCCACAACGGTCCAGAGGACCGTAGACATTAGCAAAAGATTGAGGATGATGCCCAGGCGCGGCATTCTGGGATGGGAGCTTTGGAGACTTCCCCCTTCCAGACTGTGAGCCCACTGTTGGGCAGGGACTGTCTCTATATGGTGCCAACTTGTACTTCCCAAGCGCTTAGTACAGTGCTGAGCACACAGTAAGCGCTCAATAAATATGATTGAATGAATGAATGAATGAGACCGTGCTGATGGAGACGAGGTGGCCTCCCCCGAGGTCACGGAGCAGGTTCCCCAGTTCCGGCCGGAGGGGCACCTCGGCCCCCGGCGGGCGGAAGCCGTGGGAGGCGGGGGCGGGCCCGAGGAGCGGCCGCCCGCCCGCTGATGGAGGCTCCCGGGGCCCCTGCCGCAGGTACGTGGACCACTACGGCCTGGGAGAGGCCTGCGACGACATCCGCAGCGTGCTGAAGAGGATCGCCGTCAAACTCAGGAAGACCCAGAGAGTCAGAGTGCTCACGGGCACCGGTGAGAAAGCCCGAGGGGCGGCGGGGTGGGGGGCCCGGAGGGCCGGGGCGGCTTCCAGAACGATGGGCCGCCTGCCCACCCGCGGGGTCGTTAGACTGTGAGCCCACTGTTGGGTAGGGACTGTCTCTGTCTCTGACTCTCTCTATATGTTGCCAATTTGTACTTCCCAAGCGCTTAGTACAGTGCTCTGCACATAGTAAGCGCTCAATAAATACGATTGATGATGATCAGCTGACCCCGACCCCCGGCGGGAGAGGACGGCGAGCCCTGGGGTGCGGGAACGCACTGGGGGTCCTGAGCAGACTCGAAAGCATGAGTGAGTGGGCCTCGGCCGTGCCCTGGTGCCAAACCCCAAGCAAAGCGAGGCCATGGCTTAGTGGTAATAATAATGTTGGTTTTTGTTAAGCGCTTACTATGTGCCAAGCGCTCTTCTAAGCTCTGGGGTAGATGCAGGGTAATCAGGTTGTCCCACATGGGGCTCACAGTTTCAATCTCCATTTTGCAGATGAGGGAACTGAGGCCCAGGGAAGTTAAGTGAGTTGCCCAAAGTCACACAGCAGATAAGGGGCACGGCCAGGATTAGAACCCACGACCTCTGACTCCCGAGCCCTGGCTCTTTCCGCCGAGCCACGCTGCTTCTCTAAGCAGAAGGCCTTCTCTAAGAAGAACAAGGCCTTAGGAGTGAGAGGTCGAGGATCCTAATCCCGGATCTGCCACTCGTCAGCTGTGTGGCTTTGGGCATGTCACTTCACTTCTCTGAGCCTCAGTGACCTCATCTGGAAAATGGGGATGAAGACTGTGAGCCCCACGTGGGACAACCTGATTACTCTGTAGCTACCCCAGCGTTTTGAACAGTGCTTGGCACATGGCAAGTGCTTTAACAAATACCCTTTTTATTATTATTATTATTGAATGAGGGGCAGCGGCCTCATGCCCCGCCGGTCTGGGGGAGCCAAGGCCAACCTGGCCTTTTGAAATTGTGGGGTCGGTGGTTTGAGCCGGGGCCGCGGGGGAACCCCACCGTCCCCTGTCCTCACCCCACGTCCCCGGTGGTGCCCGTAGGGGATGTGAACGTCATTCAGCCCGACTACAGCGCGGCGGCCTACGACTTTCTGCGCACCTTCCGCAGCGGGGGGCTGGGACGCGTGATGCTGGACACCCCCGCCCCGCTGGAGCCGCCCCCCGCCATCACCACCAGCGGAAGCCACACGCCAGCGCCCGGCTCGGCCAGGTGACCCGTCCGTCCGTCGCCCGAAGCCCCGGGCCCGCGGATGGACGGCCGCGGGAGCCCCCTGGGCCTGGCCCCGCACGGGGTCTTGGACTCTTCTCATCTGTCAGCCGTGTCAGGGCCGAGGAAATTATGTATGATGATGGTATTTGTTAAACGCTTCCTTTGTGCCAGGCACCGTCCTAAGCGCTGGGGTGGATAAAGCAAATTGGGTTGGACACAGTCCCCGTCCCACGTCGGGCTCACGGTCTCAACCCCCATTTTACAGATGAAGGAACTGAGGCCCAGAGGCGTGAATAATAATGATGGCATTTGTTAAGTGCTTACTATGTGCAAAGCACTGTTCTAAGCGCTGGGTGGGGGTACAAGGTGATCAGGTAGCCCCACGGGGGGCTCACAGTCTTCATCCCCATTTTACAGATGAGGGAACTGAGGCTCAGAGAAGTGACTTCATCAATCATATTTATTGAGCGCTTACTGTGTGCAGAGCACTGTACTAAGCGCTTGGGAAGTACAAATTGGCAACATATAGAGACGGTCCCTACCCAACAGTGGGCACAAGGACACACAGCAGACACGTGGCGGAGCTGGGATTCGAACCCCGGACCTCTGACTCCCAAGCTCGTGCCCTTTCCACTGAGCCACGCTGCTGTGAAGTGACTTGCCCTAGATCCCACAGCAGATGAGTGGCAGAACCGGGAGTAGAACCCATGACCTTGTGATGCCCAGGCCCGGGCTCTAGCCCCTCGGCCGTGCTGTTTCTGTGACTTGCAGCTGGTCCTCCGAGGACCCCCACCTTGGTGCCCCCCCGAGCCGGGAGAGGGGGCCGGGCCTGGTCTCTTTTGAGCCAATGGGAACCCCATTGCCCCCCAAACATACACACAGAACCACTACCTTTCCCCCACCCCCATGCACACAGACCTACCCTGACCTTGATTAATGAGGGGAAGATAGTTCAGACTGGCATCTAGTCGGTTCCGAGCAGCGACTGAGGCAGGCAGCACCCAACCTTGGCTCTTTGTGCCACGCTCAGTCAGTAGATGGCATTTATTGAGTGCTTACTCTGTGTAGAGCACTGTACCTTAGGGCGAATACAATATAATACATACATTCCCTGCCCACAACAAACAGTCTAGAAGACCGTAAGACTCAGAGGGCAGGTCTTCCTTTTGGCGGCCCCCGAGCGGCTCGGCCCCCACCCCTCTGCCCTGCCCCGAAGCCTCAGGCAAAGGGCTCACCGGCCAGAAGCCTGGTGGACGGCGCTCAGACCTTGCCCGTCAGCTCGGCGGAATCGGGGGCAACAACGGAGGCGGTTCTAGCTCAGTATTTCTGGCTTCCCGCTAGTTCGGGGTGCCAGCCTGCTCCTCGGGGATGCCCGCTCTCTGGCCTGTTTGATCTCAGCCTCTCCAGGGCCACTTCAAGGGCCACCAGTCCCGGCACTAGGATTGATCCGTCGCCAAGAACCGACCGGTGAATTCCAGGCCGCTCCACCCCAGCCTTGGAGGCAGGGTGGAAAGGCGTCGGAAGACAAGAGCGCGTATGTACTCAGACCGTGAGACCCCCGGGGCCCACTTCAGGACCTACCAGATTCGTTCAGTCCATTGTGTTTATTGAGCGCTTCCTAGGTGCAGAGCACTGTAGAAGCATTTAAACCAAGTGACCTCAAACCCTCCCCTGGCCCCGTGGTCGGGGCTGCCTGGGACGTCCCCTGTGGGTCAGGCTTCAGTTTGGGGCTCCAACGGAGCCCAATTACTTCCAGATCCCATTTTCGACCCTGAACTGCCTTAAGAGAGCAGGCCAAATCGAGGTGAAGGCAGGGAACTGGCCTTCAAGATTCCAGTTTAGTATCCCAGAGGTCCCGGTGCTCAAGAAACATCGTCCCAACCATGAATTTTCACATCACCTTGAAAACTTTAATAAAAACATTAACAAACAGTTGAAAACAGCTGGCGCTTGAAGTCACGAACAGGTTCCGTCTGCTCCCTGGTAGGAATAAATACGATTGATGATGATGATGAAAAGGGGACCAGTTGGCTGAGTTTTTTCAAACTGTCATCAAGGGGAGGGGGCCCAGGTGTTCCGCATGCCCGCAAGAAGGCTGATACACACAGGGGGGGAAATACACCAATCAAACCTACCTCAAAGCCTCTTTTGAGCCACTAGTCACTTGAGAGTGAAAATTCCATTTCTTTTCTGAAAAGTGCTCGTGGGTGGATGAGTGTGGGAAAAGGAGGCTTTCATTTTTCAGAGCGCTGCCTTAGGCTAATTTCTTATTTCTCTGGCCTACTGGGGATCCTTCCGCCCATTCCCAGAGGTTAATTTGGGTTACCACCTTGTATTGTGTAAATGAAAACCGCTCTGCCCCTTTTAGACTGTGAGCCCACTGTTGGGTAGGGACTGTCTCTATATGTTGCCAATTTGTACTTCCCAAGCGCTTAGTACAGTGCTCTGCACATAGCGCTCAATAAATACGATTGATGATGATGATGATGATGATAAGAGCTCAGTAAATACCCTGGATTGGTTGGTTGAGTGCCCCAGGACTCAGCAGGGGCAGGGTGGTTTCAGAGGGTGGTCCTGGAGTGTGGAGAATTATTTTCTGAGATAAAACTTGGGCTAGGGCAAACTCACACAGTCTATTAATCCATGGTGTTTATGCCACAGCACTGTACTAAGCGCTTGGGAGAGTACGGTGAAATAGAATTGGTAGACCTGATCTCCAGGTAACTCATAATATCTAGTGAATCGGTCAGTTGTATTTATTAATTACTGCGTACAGAGCAACGTACTAAGCACTCGGGAGAGTACGATCTAACAATAAACAGACACATTCCCTGATCACAAAGAGCTTATCGGCTGTCCCAAACCAGGACCAAACTTGAGGTGTGGCCCTGACTAAACAGTTACAATATGGGAGTTCCTGGGAATCAGCAGCCCGCGTGGGTTTGTTGTGTTGGCTCCTGAAAGCCTGTTCCCCCTCCATCCCCAAACATTCCACATCCGTTTCTCTGCCTGGGTTTACCAAATGGATATGGAGATTGTATCGTGACTTCCCACCGGAATTGGCAGTGGCCATTGCAAATGCTAAATGATACCTACTCCTGTTCCAGCTTGCCAAGAGTGAACAGATGTGGCCTTGAGAGCAGATTACTGTCCCAAGTAGAGGCTCTTGTGATGAGCGCGGTGGAGATTCTGTGCTCATCACGACACCATTTCCACCCTTAATTCTAGAATTTTAGACCATAACCTCCTTGTAGGCAGGGATCACGTCTACCGACTCTAGAATCGCATTTCTTCCGAAGGAACTTCTGCGACTAAACTTCAGAGAAGCAGCGTGGCTCAGTGGAAAGAGCCCGGCCTTTGGAGTCAGAGGTTGTGGGTTCAAATCCCGCCCCGCCAATTGTCAGCTGTGTGACTTTGGGCAAGCCACTTCACTTCTCTGGGCCTCAGTTCCCTCATCTGTAAAATGGAGATGAAGACTGAGCCCCACGTGGGACAACCTGATCACCTTGTAACCTCCCCAGTGCTTAGAACAGTGCTTTGCACATAGTAAGCGCTTAATAAATGCCATTATTATTAAACCCTCATTTTATATGTGCACTTGGATCTGTAGTCTTTAAGCGTTTGATATTCAGCCCAACAGCACTTCCCCCGACTAGGCCCTCATTTCCTCTTCTTCTCCGTTCCGAATCACCCTTATACTTGGATTTGCATCCTTCATTCACCCTTCTCTCAGCCCCACAGCGCTTATGTACGTATATATATATATCCAACCCAGTGCTTAGTATAGTGCTGGAAACGTAGTAGGCACTTAACAAATACCATGATTATTATTTACTTTTTAATATCGATGTCCATCTCTCCCCCCCAGACTGTAAGCTTGCTGTGGTCAGACAGTATGTCTACCAACTGTTGAATGGAAGTCTCCCAAGCACTTAATACAGTACTCTGCACACAGCAAGTGCACAACAAATGCCACTGATGATGGTGAGTTGCCTCAAAAAAATCATTGCTCTCCAGAAATGGAGTGGTTGTGTGAAGAGGTTTGGTTAGTAAATGTTGCAATGTTCCCTATTGGGTTACAGGTGGCAGCCATTTAATCAATTTCCTCAAGGGAAATGACAGAATGATTAATAATAATAATTGTGGTATTTGTTCAGCGCTTACTATGTACCAAGCAGCGTGGCTCAGTGGAAAAGAGCACGGACTTTGGAGTCAGAGGTCATGGGTTCAAATCCAGGCTCTGCCAATTGTCAGCTGTGCGACTTTGGGCAAGTCACTTAACTTCTCGGGCCTCAGTTACCTCATCTGTAAAATGGGGATTAAGATTGTGAGCCCCCCCGTGGGACAACCTGATCATGTTGTAACCTCCCCAGTGCTTAGAACAGTGCTTTGCACATAGTAAGTGCTTAATAAATGCCATTATTATTAAGCACTGTTCTAATCACCGGGGTATATACAAGGTAATCAGGTTGGGCACAGTCCCTGTCTCGCATGGGGCTCACAGTCTTAACCCCCACTTTACAGATGAGGTAGGGACTGTATATGTTGCCAATTTGTACTTCCCAAGCGCTTAGTACAGTGCTCTGCACATAGTAAGCGCTCAATAAATACGATTGATGATGATGATGAGGTAACAGGGCCAGAGAAGTGAAGTGACTTGCCTAAGGCCACACAGCAGCCACATGGCAGAGTGGGTTTAGAACCCTCATCCACTGATTCCCAGGCCCGTGCTCTTTCCATTAGACCGTGCCACTTCCCAGTCTCTAAGGAGCCTCTTGGCATCGCCTGCCTGGACTGTGGGCCGACCGTGTCCCTGAGTTGGCTGATGCCAGCCCTAGCAGCAGCAGTAATAATAATAATGGCATTTGTTAAGTGCTTACTATGTGCAAAGCACTGTTCTAAGCACTGAGGGGATACAAGGTGATCAGGTTGTCCCACGTGGGGCTCATAGTCTTAATCCCCGTTTTACAGATGAGGGAACTGAGGCTCAGAGAAGTTAAGTGACTTGCCCAAGGTCACACAGCAGACATGTGGCGGAGCCGGGATTCGAACCCATGACCTCTGACTCCAAAGCCCGTGCTTTTTCCACTGAGCCACGCTGCTTCACCTGCCGTATTTGGTGAGGTGCTCCCCCTCTACACTCTAAGCTCATTGTGGGCAGGGAATATGCCTGTTGTTGTCTATTATCTGTTGTACAATCCGTTCTATTGTACTCTCCCAGGCACTTAGTACAGTGCTCGGCACACAGCGCTCAATAAACACGATTGAATGAATGAATGAGGTGGGGAATTATGTGCAGAGCAGCCTGACAAACAGCCAGGGCCCTACACTTACGAAAGGCGGCTAACAGACCCTCCAAGAACTTGTGGGCAGGGAACGTGGCTATCAACTCTTGTGCCAAGCGCTTAGTACAGTGCTCTGTACACAATAAATACCACAGATTGACTGAGCGATTCCTGCCCGTCCCCTCTGGAGTGAGGATATCAAGCCCCGCCCTCACCCAGGGCAGCTGTCTCTGGAACTATCTGCCTGCGAGAGTCTCCCATGTCACAGTTTTTTCTCCAGGGAGAAGTTGGACCCACAGAAATGGGTCATCTGGGAATCAATCAATCAATCAATTGCATTTATTGAGCGCTTACTGTGTGCAGAGCACTGTACTAAGCGCTTGGGAAGTACAAGTTGGCAACATATAGAGACGGTCCCTACCCAACAGTGGGCTCCCAGTCTAAAAGGGGGAGAACAGTCTAGAAAGGGGAGAGCAAATGGGGCCTCCTCAAAGGGCAGCCCAAAACCGAACAGTGCAGCCCCCTTTGTCGGACCCTTCTTGAGTTTTGCTGGACAAACCAAGGGGCATTAGTTCAGTTGATCAGTCAGTCAATCGTATTTATTGAGCACTTACTGTGTGCAGAGCACTGTACTGACTGCTTGGGAGAGTACAAGGTAACAATATAATAGACACATTCCCTGCTCACCATCCATCAATCCATCCATCAATCAATTGTATTTACCGAGTGCTTACTGTGTGCAGGGCACTGTGTTAAGCACTTGGGAAAGTGCAGTATAACGGAGTTGGGAGACAAGTTCCCTGCCCACAGTAAGCTTACCAACTAAAAGGGAAGCTAAATCTTAGACAATCGCTCCCTTCATCCTCATTGTTAAAAATCCCCCAGTAGGCCTCGTTCAGATGCATGATGGGAAAATCCTAAACATAGGTACCCGCCTTTCCCCTTACCCACCTTTCCCCCTTACCCACCTTTCCCCCTTACCCACCTTTCCACCTTACCCACCTTTCCACCTTACCCACCATTCCCCCTTTCCCCCAGCCCGATTAGCCGCCCGGCTCCTCATGGGAGAGAACAATACCAGTGCCCTAGATAGGATGGGCTTTCCTTTTGTCTCTGGAAGGTCAAGTGAAATATAACTGATTTCATGAATGGACTGTATGTTTAGATTTCTCAGCTTCAGGGAGAACCGGACAGTGGAAACAAGGGGTGGGTAGAGGATTTATGTTCATCAGTTTGGGCCCTCAGATCTCGAGAGGGAATGTGCAAGGGCTGAGAGGTTCAGCCAGGCTGGTCGGTCCACGGAGACACCGGGAAAAGAGGCTGTCGTCAAGGAGAAAAGCTAGTTCCAGCCCTTTCGTAGCAAAACGTGATGTGCCAAAGGGAACACTTCTCACAGAGCACCTGGTGCTGTTTCAGCTGAGGTAACTGGGGGGCGATTTTTTGGGGAAAGTAGCTGTCCTTGGGTCTGTCTTGGTGTATCAAAAGGCCAAAGGGGCAGGACCTCTACAGCCCCGGAGGCTTCGGAGGTCAAGTTCCGAGCCTTGGTCGTAGAGCTGCCGTGGCCTGCTCCTTAGCCAGTAGCACCAGGTAGGAGCCAGATCTCTGGGAGGGTGTGTCCCAGGAGAGACTGCTTACCCACACCAGTCAGATGGGTCCTGGGCCTCCTTCCCAGAAGAAAAAAAAGCCTCTGGATCTTGAAGGTGAAGACAAGCGCTTCCATCATTTCATCAAACACAGTGAACCCTCGGGCTCCTTCTCCTGTTGGCAACAGCATCACCTCAAAGCACCAGAACCTGCCAGGGCTCATTGTTCAGATGATGAGGGTTACCCCTACCATCACCCCCAAAACATGGCCATTTCACTGCACAGAATGGACCGCGCTGCTCAGCCCCAGAAGGGGGGACGGTTGAATACGTTTCCAGTTCGGTTTCGTCAGAGCTCTCCTGGATAACTGAGGACCCAAAATCCCATTGATTCCGGTCGGGCCGTCCACAAGGAATCGTCTTCTAGGTAATTGTTTTGACCTCTTCCTCCCTCTGTAGCTCAGGCCACGGGTCAGCACCCGACGCTGAGCGGAGGGGGTTGGAGGGAATGAAAATCCCGGTTCTAATTGAATACCCAGAGACCGGCCATCTTCTGAATTTCAATTACCGAATCCCGGAGAGGACACGTATGCCGATTCAGTCGAGAGAATTCCCAGTGACGTTTACCTCACACCTCCCTCCCCAAGCGTCTTTCTCGGGCAGAATGGCAGTGGTTCCAGTAGCGTCAACAAATGGCTCTCTGCTGGACAACCTCCAGAGCAAGGCCGCGATGGGACACCCTCGTCTCTGGCCGGCTGGTCCACATCCAAACCCCCAAATTCTGAGCTGCCCAAAGTCACTCCTTTGATCCATCTGCTCTGATTTAAGACCGTCGGGGTTTCTACCCCAGGGTTGGGGGAGCGGTGGCTGTCTTCATTTTGAGCCTCCCTTCTTCCGACAGTGAGTCTCAGCCTTCAAGAAGGTCGGGGAAGATCGTCTCTTCCGGTCCATTAATGGTCCTTGTGCGACATAAACCTCAGACAAGGAAACACTTCGAATTGATAGGGTTTTCCCCTCAGATGCACCCAATTTTAGCAAGAAGAGTTAAAGTTTTCCGCCGGGTGTAGACCGGCTTGAAACCTGGGACGAAATCCAAAATGGGCCCTGGAAAAATTGAATCCGCATGCAGGAAGCGGGGACGGGGGTCACGGGAAGGATTTCCCAAGTGGCTGAGCAGGGGCCGAAGGGCTGTGCCGTCCTGACCATGGGAACCTGAGGAAACAAGGCCGCTGTCCAGGGCCAGGCTGGAGTTGCCAGAGGGACGTGAGGCTGGTCTTCTTGTCGTTCTTCAGTAGCGGCTGCCTCCCCGTCTCTGGACCTCAAAGTGACAACACTGGAAACCACCTCGAGATTGGCACCCTATTTCTTTCCCCCCTCGAAGTGGAAAATCGGGCAGAGTCCCCGCCAGAGTCGGCTGAAGCCGAAGGGGAGCGATCCAGTCCTGACTTGTATCCCGACGGCTGTTCCAGAGGGGGCTGGTAACCTCTCCCTGCCCCCGTAAGCTCCCCAGAGACCAGGATTCAGGGCGTCTAGCTTCAGTGGGACCCTCTTAGACCGTCCGGGCCTGGCCCGGGGTATCCCCGAGGTGGGAATCCCCTTCCCCGGGCAGTCTGTTGGGCAGCTACAGCTGCTGCTTCTGGGTTCCCTCCTTGCCGGTGGTGGTAGCGGTGGTGATGATGGCGGGTGCCTTCACCGTGCCCTCCACGGAGGGAGGGAAGAGCCTTCGGGACCACTCGCGTTCCATGGATCTGGCAGCGCGGTGGCAATCTCGCCCTGCTTGGTACCGACTCACCCCCGTGACTCTCCTCTCTCCCGAGAGCCCGGCTCCCCGACTTTGGGGCGAGCGTCGTCCACAGACGGGACAGCTGGAGAGAGAGAGGGCTGTCCTGGGGGCCGAGGGCGGGGGTCTGGAGCAGGAAGAGGGGAGCAGGATGGACGGACAGGGCCCCGGGAGCAGGGTGGGAGGAAGGACGACTTCGGAGGGGCCGAGGGGTGGACTGTGGCTTCCTTAAAGGGGAAACAGCTGGAAGAGGCCTAGGGCGACGCTGAGCAGGGAGCCCAGCCCGCAGTCGGAGCCCCGGGGCTCGGCCCCCGACGTCCAGGACCTGTAGCTGTAGTAGACGCTGTCCCCCGTGCCGTTGCCGCGCTGGGGATCGTTTTCGGAGCCGTCGTGGAGGATGGCCTCCCCGGACACCATCATCCTCCTCCCGGCCAGGCCGGCGGCGGCCCCGGCCCCGGCCCCGGCCGCGGCCGCGGCCGCCACCCGCAGGCCCGAGCCCGAGGAGCCGTAGCGGGGGGCCGATTTCAGCCGGGCCCTGACACCTCCCCGGGCCGCCCCCCGGGCCGCCCCCCGCGCCCCGCCACGGCCCCCCTTGCAGGTGACACTGTCGCAGAGGAAAGCCGTCAGCAGCAGAAGGGTCCAGCACGCCACGGCCACCCAGTTCATCGTGGGGGCTGGACGCCCGGCACCTGCAGGCGGAGGAGCCAACACAGCCATCAGGTCGTGCCGGGTCACGGAGGGTCAGTCCGGGGCAGGACAGGGCAGGGCAGGCCTGGCCTGGCGGGGAGGAGGCCGGACTGGGTGGCGGGGCGGAGGCTGGGCAGGAGGGAGGAGGCCAGGCCGGGCGGTGAGGGAGAGCCCTGGCCAGAGGTGGTCAAGAGGACGGAAGCATGGCAGCATACAACATGGCGAAGTGGCTAGAGCCCGGGACTGAGAGGCAGAAGGTCATGGGTTCTAATCCCGGCTCTGCCACTTGTCTGTTGTGTGACCTTGGACAAGTCACTTCACTTCTCTGGGCCTCAGTTACCTCACCTGTAAAATCGGGATTGAGACTGCCGGCCCCGCGTGGGACGGGGACTGTGTCCAACCTGGCTTGCTTACTCCGTACCGTCGGCTTTAAAGCATTCAACCACCTTGCCCCCTCCTGCCTCTCCTCGCTGCCCTCCCACTGAAACCCAGCCCTCACACTCGCCTCCTCTAATGCCAACCTACTCACTGTATCTCAGTCTCATCTAGCTCGCAGCCAAACTCTCACCCGCATCCTGCCCCCGGCCTGAAACACCCTTCCTCTTCATATCTGACAGACAGTTAGTTACTCTCCCCATTCACAAAGCCGTATTAAATGCACATCTCCTCCAAGAGGCCTTTCCTCTTCTACTCCCTTCTGCTTCATCCTTAGACTTGGATTTGCAGCTTTTACTCGCCCGTCCCTCAGCCCCAAAGTACTTGTGAAGTAGTCGAGATGGAAGTCGAATGACTAGAGATGGTAGTTGAAGTAGTCGAGATGGAAGTCGAATGACTAGAGGTGGTAGTTGAAGTAGTCGAGATGGAAGTCGAATGACTAGAGGTGGTAGTTGAAGGAATCGAGATGGTAACTGAAGCAGTAGAGATGGAAGTTAAAGTAATAGAGATGGTAGTTGAAGCAATCGAGATGGAAGATGAAGTAGAGTTGGAAGTTGACCTCAGGCAAGTCACTTCACTTCTCTGTGCCTCGATTACCTCATCGGTAAAATGGGGATTGAGACAGTGAGTCCCATGTGGGACAGGGACTGTGTCCAACCTGATTTGCTTGTACCCAACCCGGAGTTTAGTACAGTGCCCGGCACACCGTAAATGCCTAATAAATACCAGTAAAAAAAGCAATACAAATGGTGAAGTAGTTGTGGTGGAAGTTGAAGTAATAGAGATGGTAGTAGAAGTAATAGAGATGGACATTGACGTAATACAGATGGTAGTAGAAATAATAATAATAATAATAATGTGCCGTAATACAGATGGTAGTAGAAACAATAATAATAATGTTGGTATTTGTTGTACATATCTATTCTATTTATTTTATTTTGTTAGTATGTTTGGTTTTGTTCTCCGTCTCCCCCTTTTAGACTGTGAGCCCACTGTTGGGTAGGGACTGTCTCTATATGTTGCCAATTTGTACTTCCCAAGCGCTTAGTACAGTGCTCTGCACATAGTAAGCGCTCAATAAATACGATTGATGATGATGATGATGACGAAGTGCTTGCTATGTCCTGAGCACTGTTCTAAGCTCTGGGGTAGATACAAGGTAATCAGGTTGTCCCACATAGGGCTCACAGTCTTCATCCCCATTTTACAGATGAGTTAACTGAGGCATAGAGAATAATAATGATAATAATTTTGGTATTTGTTAAGCACTTACTATGTGCAAAGCACTGTTCTTAGCGCCGGGGAGGATACAAGGTGATCGGGTTGTCCCATATGGGGCTCACAATCTTAATCCCCATTTACAGATGAGGTAACAGGCCCAGAGAAGTTAAGTGACTTGCCCAAGGTCACACAGCTGATAAGTGGTGGAGCCAGGATTAGAGCCCACGACCTCTGACTCCCAAGCCCGGGCTTTTTCCACCAAGCCACGCTGCTTCTCTAATAGTACAGTAGTAGAGTTGGAATCGAAGTAGTAGAGATGGAAGTTGAAATGGTCGAGACGGTAGTTGGATTAGTAGAGAGGTGGATGACAGAGTGAATGACTGTCTCCCATTTCCATTTCTTCCTGAAAAGCTTCCAGGAAGAGGTAATGCTCCTTCCCTGAGAGCTCAGCTCCTTTCTTCGTCACCCTTGCGCTTGAATTTACAACCTTTATTCACCCCACCCTCAGCCCCACAACAGTTGTGTACATGCCTGTAATTTATTTATATAACCATCTGTCTCCCCGCCTAGACTGTAAGCTCGTTGTGGGAAGGGAACATATCTATCACGTCTGTTATACTGTTCACCCCTAGGTGCTTAATACAGTGCTCTGTGCATAGTCAGCTCCCTTGCGCTTGTATTTACAACCTTTATTCACCCCACCCTCAGCCCCACAACAGTTGTGTACATGCCTGTAATTTATTTATATAACCATCTGTCTCCCCGCCTAGACTGTAAGCTCGTTGTGGGAAGGGAACTTATCTATCAAGCACTTAGTACAGTGCTCTGCACACAGTAAGCGCTCAATAAATACGATTGATGATGATCTATCACGTCTGTTATACTGTTCACCCCTACGTGCTTAGTACAATGCTCAGTGCACAGTCAGCTCCCTTGCGCTTGTATTTACAACCTTTATTCACCCCACCCTCAGCCCCACAACAGTTGTGTACATGCCTATAATTTATTTATATAACCATCTGTCTCCCCGCCTAGACTGTAAGCTCACTGTGGGAAGGGAACATATCTATCACATCTGTTGTACTGTCCACCCCTAGGTGCTTAATACAGTGCTCTGTGCATAGTCAGCTCTCGATAAATATGACTGATTGATTGAAATACCACTGACTGTAAGGGCTGCTCAGCTAAGCCGGCATCCAGAGCCCCCGGAGGAGGGGGCAACTCTGTCCAACTTGTACTTCCCAAGCGCTTAGTACAGTGCTCGGCACCCAGTAAGCGCTCAATAAATACGATTGAATGAATGAATGAATGAATGAATGAATGAATGAATGAATGAATGAATGAGTGCCTGGTCTCCTAGGGGTGGGCTGGTGGCATAGGAAAGAAATTCAGCAGAGCAGAGAAGGAGCAGCCTACTTCTTCGGCTTCTGCTTCCCAGTGCCGGAGCACAGTGTGTGACGGAGGGAAGGAGGGAGGTGGGCGGAGAAGAGGGAAGGACCAGAGAGGAGAGAACAAGGAGGAGGAGGAGAAGGAGAAGAGGTGGAGGAGGAGGAAAAAGAAAAGGAGGAGGAAAGGGATGAGGAGGAGGTGGAGTGGCATGGCTCAGTGGAAAGAGCCCGGGCTCTGGAGTCAGAGGTCATGCGTTCAAATCCCGGCGTTCTGCCAATTGTCAGCTGTGTGACTTTGGGCAATCACTTCATTCATTCATTCAATCGTATTGAGCGCTTACTGTGTGCAGAGCACTGTACTTAGCGCTTGGGAACTACAAGTTGGCAACATATAGAGACAGTCCCTACCCAACAACGGGCTCACAGTCTAGAAGTCTTCATTTCTCTGTACCTCAGTGACCCCTCATCTGTAAAATGGGGATTAAGACTGTGAGCCCCCCGTGGGACAAACTGATCACCTTGTAACCTCCCCAGCACATAGAACAGTGCTTTGCACATAGTAAGCACTTAATAAATGCCATCATTATCATAAGGTGGAGGGAATAGGAGAGAGGAGAGGGGAGTGAATAGGGAATAGAAGAAGGGGAGAAGGATGAGTGAAGAGGGAGGAGAGAGGCGGGAAAGGGAAGAGGAGAGGGGAAGCAAAAGGAGAAAAAGAAGGGAAGAGAGCGTGGAACGGGAGAAAGAGAAGGGGCAGTGAGGAGGTATTTATTTATAATAATGTCCCTTTCCCCCTCTAGACTTTCACCTAGTTGTGGGCAGGGAATGTATCTGCTTTTTGGTATATTGTACTCTCCCAAGCACTTAGTACAGTGCTCAAAACACACTAAACACTCAGTGATTGACTTACAGGAGGTCGAGGAGGAAGGAGGAAGAGAGGAGGGAACAGCAGAGAGGAGGAAACAGGAGAAATGAGGAGGAGAGAAGGAAACAGGAGGAGAGAGGAGGAAACAGGAGAGAAGTGGGAGTGTGAGAAACCCGGAGGAGGTGGTAATGGCCTGGGAGCAGACCGCTAAGGGAGAAGAAGAAGAAAAAGCGGAGAGGGAGGGTGGAAAGAAGGAAGAGGAAGAGGGAATAAAGGAGGTAGGGGGGGGGAAGGTGGGCGTGGTATGTGTGAAAGGGCACCGAGCAGGCCGAGGCGGGAGGGAAAAGTGGGGGTGAAGCAGGACCCCAGGGTGGAACGGGGAAATTTACTACAGGAGGAAGAAGAGGAGGAGGAAGAGGAGGAGGAGGAGGTGGGAGGGAGAAAGAACTCAGGAGGAGGAGGGGAGAGGAGGGGTGCCGAGGACCCGAGAGGAAGAGGGAGAGGAAGGGATGTTGGGGGTTACTTATTGGAGAAGCAGTGTGGCTCAGTGGAAAGAGCCCTGGCTTGGGAGTCAGAGGTCATGGGGTTCAAATCCCGGCTCCGCCATTTGTCAGCTGGGTGACTTCGGGCAAGTCACTTCACTTCTCTGGGCCTCAGTTCCCTCATCTGGAAAATGGGGATGAAGACTGTGAGCCCCCCGTGGGACAACCTGATCACCTTGTATCTCCCCCAGCGCTTAGAACAGTGCTTTGCACATAGTAAGCGCTTAATAAATGCCATTGAGCACGTACTAGGTGTAGAGACACCTTACTAAGCGCTTGGGAAAGTACACTAAGGAGGAGGAGGAGGAGGATGCATGGTGTAATCCTGAATCCACCACTTGTTTGTTGTGTCAACTTGGGCGAGTCACTGCACTTTTCTGGGCCTCACTTCCCTCAGCTGTAAAATGGGGATTGAGACTGCGAGCCCCTTGTGGGACTTGGACTGTGCCCAACCCGATTTGTTTGAATCCACCCCAGCGCTGAGTACAGTGCGGGGCACAGACTAAGCGCTTAACAGATATCATGATGATGACACCTGGAGCAGGGAAGGGGATTGTTCAGGGGTCTGGGGGAAGACTGGGGAGACACCGAGGTGTGAACTCCATGGGCCAGTGAGGGGAGCGAGCCAGAGAGATGCTGGGGGAATGGAGGGGGACAGTTCTGGATCACAAGGGGTGGAGGCTGGGCCTCCTCCGGCCTCCCGGGCCTCCTCAGCCTCTCCTCTCCTCTGCCTGGCCCCCTCCCCTCCACCGCATCAGAAGAAGCAAGGCTTAGGGGGAAGAGCCCGGGCTTGGGAGTCAGAGGACGTGGGTTCCAATCCTGCCTCCGCCACTTGCCTGCTGTGTGACCTTGGGCAAGTCACCTCATTTCTCTGGGCCTCAGTGACCTCATCTGGAAAATGGGGATTAAGACCGTGAGCCCCACGTGGGACAACCTGATTACCCTGTATCTAGCCCAGCGTTTAGAACGGTGCTTGGCACATAGTAAGCACTTAACCAATACTAGTATTATTAGTTGGCACATCATTATTATTGGCACATCACAGTCTTTTAGACTGTGAGCCCACTGTTGGGTAGGGACTGTCTCTATGTGTTGCCAATTTGTACTTCCCAAGCGCTTAGTACAGTGCTCTGCACATAGTAAGCGCTCAATAAATACGATTGATGATGATGATTATTATTATAATTATTATTATCATCATCATCATCTCTCTCAGGCTCCTGGGCCTGGGAAGGCCTCCATCCTTCTCCCACCTTCCATCTCCTCCTTCCCCGACCCCGCCTCGTCCGGCTCCCCCGTCCTCCCCTCTCCTCTCCCCTCCTCCTCCCATCTCCCCGCCCCGGACCCGCCCGCACCCCCAACCACACCACACCCCCATCCCAAGTCCTCCCCCACCCGCGTGACTTTGGGCAAGTCACTTCACTTCTCTGGGCCTCAGTTCCCTCATCTGGAAAATGGGGATTAAGACGTGGGACAACCTGATCACCTTGTATCCCCCCCAGCGCTTAGAACAGTGCTTGGCACATCATAAGCGCTTAACGAATTCCATCATCATCATCATCATTATTATTATTATCCCCCACTCCCCCCCGCATCCCCCCAGCCCCATCCTGCCACCCCTCCATCCCCATCCCCCATTCGTCCCAACGCCATCCCCTTCTAGACTGTGAGCCCGCTGGTGGGTAGGGACCGTCTCTCTATGTCGCCAACTTGTACTTCCCAAGCGCTCGGTCCAGTGCTCTGCACACAGTAAGCGCTCAATCAATCCGATTGACTGACTGAATGAATCTCCATCCCCCTCCAGCCCCGCATCCCTTCATCCCCGTCCCCCCCGCCACTCCTTCAAACGCCATCCCTATCTCCATCTCTCACTCCCCCATCTCCACCCCCCTCCACGGCCATCCCTCCGTCCCCCACCCCCGGCTCCTCCAAACGCCATCTCCATCCCCCTCAGTCCCCGCATCCCTCCGACCCCACCCCCCACTCCTCCAAACGCCATCCCCATCTCCCACTCCTTCATCCCCCCATCCCCCTCCATCCTCCCATCCCTCCATCCTCCCATCCCTCCGTCCCCCATCCTCGTCCCCCCATTTCGCCGTCCCCCACTCCTGCATCCCCCATCCCCCACCCCCCATCCCTCTCACCTCCCCCCCTCCCCCCTGGCCCCCAGCCCCATCTCCATCCCCCCTCCGCCCCCTCCTCCCATCCATCCATCCATCCATCCATCCATCCATCCATCCATCCATCCCTCCTCCATCCCTCCCATCCTCCCCCATCTCCCCCCCTCCGCTGGGGCCCGGGTCCCGGGGGTCCTCACCGGGGGTCTGGGGGAGGCTGGAGAGCCGGCCGGCCGGGTCCGTCGGTCGGTCGGTCGGTCGGTCGGTCCCGGGGAGGGAGGGCAGAGGGGTGGGGGGCCCAGCGGCTCCTCCCCGCTGCGGCACAAGGCAGGCGGAGCCCCTCCCCGTCCCCCTGGTCCTCCTCCTCCTCCTCCTCCTCCTCCTCTTCCTCCTCCTTCTTCTCCTCCTTCTCCTCCTCCTCCTCCTTCTCCTCCTCCTCCCCCTCCTTCTCCTCCTCCTCCTTCTCCTCCTCCTCCTCCTCCTTCTCCTCCTCCTCCTCCTCCCCCTCCTTCTCCTCCTCCTCCTTCTCCTCCTCCTCCTCCTCCTTCTCCTCCTCCTCCTCCTCTTTCTCCTCCTCCTCCTCCTCCTCTTCCTCTTCCTCCTCCTCCTCCTCCTCCTCCTCCTCCCCCTGGTCCTCCTCCTCTCCCCTCCCCTGTGGGGGGCCCGGGAACCCTTCCTTTCCCCTCCCCTTTTCTTGTCTGTCTCTCCCTTCTAGCCTGTGAGCCCGCTGTTGGGTAGGGACTGCCTCTGGATGTTGCCAACTTGGACTTCCCAAGCGCTTAGTACAGTGCTCTGCACACAGTAAGTGCTCAGTAAATACAATTGATTGATTGATTGTCTGCCCCCCCCCCCCCCACTTCTAGACTGCGAGCCCACTGTTGGGTAGGGACTGCCTCTAGGTGTTGCCAACTTGGACTTCCCAAGGGCTTAGTACAGTGCTCTGCACACAGTAAGCGCTCAGTAAATACGATTGATTGATTGATTGTCTGACCCCCCCCCCCCCCTTCTAGACTGCGAGCCCACTGATGGGTAGGGACCGTCTCTAGATGTTGCCAACTTGTACTTCCCAAGCGCTTAGTACAGTGCTCTGCACACAGGAAGCACTCAATAAATACGATTGATTGATTGATTGATTGATTGATTGATTGTCTGTCCTCCCCTTCTAGACTGTGAGCCCGCTGTTGGGTAGGGACCGTCTCTAGATGTTGCCAACTTGGACTTCCCAAGTGCTTAGTCCAGTGCTCTGCACTCAGTAAGTGCTCAGTAGATACGATTGACAAGTCCTCCCTGCCCGGACCCCTCCTCAAAGCCCACCCCCAACACCCCACCACCTCCAGGAGCCTGCCCAGATGCCTTCAGGTCGCCCCCACCCTACTACAGAGAAGCAGCGTGGCTCAGTGGAAAGAGCACAGGCTTGGGAGTCAGAGGTCGTGGGTTCAAATCCCGGCTCCGCCAATTGGGCAAGTCACTACCCTTCTCTAGACTGTGAGCCCACTGTTGGGTAGGGACCGTCTCTCTATGTTGCCAGCTTGTACTTCCCAAGCGCTTAGTACAGTGCTCTGCACACAGTAGGTGCTCAATAATTACGATTGATTGATTGATTCTCTGAGCCTTAGTTACCTCATCTGGAAAATAGGGATGAAGACTGTAAGCCCCACATGGGACAACCTGATTCATTCAATCGTATTTATTGAGCACTTACTGTGTGCAGACCACTGGACTAAGCGCTTGGGAAGTACAAGTTTGCAACATAGAGAGATGGTCCCTACCCAACAACCTGATCACCTTGTAACCTCCCCAGTGCTTAGAACAGTGCTTTGCGCATAGTAAGTGCTTAATAAATGCCATTATTATTATTATTCTTACAGCTGAGTCAACCCCAATGCCTCCTTTAGTTCTTTCTGATAATAATAATAATAATAATGATGGTATTTGTTAAGCGCTTACTATGTGCAAAGCACTGTTCTAAGCACTTGGGGGATACAAGGCAATCAGGTTGTCCCACGTGGGGCTCCCAGTCTTAATCCCCATTTTACAGATGAGGTAACGGAGGCACAGAGAAGTGAAGTGAATTGCCCAAAGTCACACAGCTGACAATTGGTGGAGCCGGGATTTGAACCCATGACCTCTGACTCCAAAGTCCGTGCTCATTCCACTGAGCCACGCTGCTTCTCTATCTTCTTCTGATAGACACAACACACACGCACAGAAATAGATTATTATTATTATTGCTATTATCACCATCAATCCTATTCATTGAGCTCATACAGTGTGCAGAGAACTGTACTAAGCGCTTGGGAGAGTACAATATAATAACTGGTAGACACATTCCTGCCCAAAGGAGTTTGCAATCTGATCATCATCATAAACTTTGTGTGACTTTGGGCAAGTCACTTCATTTCTATGTGCCTCAGTTACCTCACCTGTAAAATGGGGATTAAAACTCTGAGCCCCCCACGGGACAACCTGATCACCTTGTAACCTCTCCAGTGCTTAGAACAGTGCTTTGCACATAGTAAGCACTTAACAAATATAATTATAGAGAAGCAGCGTGGCTCAGTGGAAAGAGCCCGGGCTTTGGAGTCAGAGGTCATGGGTTCGAATCCTGGCTCCACCACATGTCTGCTGTGTAACCTAGGGCAAGTCACTTAACTTCTCTGAGCCTCAGTTACCTCATCTGTAAAATGGGGATTAAGACTGTGAGCCCCACGTGGGACAACCTGATCAGTTTGTATCCCCCCAGCGCTTAGAACAGTGCTTGGCACATAGTAAGCATTTAACAAATGCCAACATTATTATTATTATTATAAACGTGGTATTTGTTAAGTTCTTACTACGTGCCAGGCACTGTTCTAAGCGCTGGGGAAGCAACATGCCTCAGTGGAAAGAGCCCGGGCTGTGGAGTCAGAGGTCAGGGGTTCAAATCCCGGCTCCGCCAACTGTCAGCTGTGTGACTTTGGGCAAGTCACTTCACTTCTCTGGGCCTCAGTTCCCTCATCTGGAAAATGGGGATGAAGACTGAGCCCCCCGTGGGACAACCTGATCACCTCCCTGGCACTTAGAACAGTGCTTTGCACATAGTAAGTGCTTAATAAATGCCATTATTATTATTATAAATAGGTTGGACACAGTCCATGTCCTGCATTGGGCTCACAGTCTTAATCCCCATTTTACAGATGAGGGAACAGAGGCACAGAAAAGTGATGCGATTTGCCCAGGGTCTTACGGCAGACAGCTAGTGGAGTCGGGACTAGAATTCAGGACCTTCTGACTCCTGGGCCCGTGCTCTAGCCACTAGCCCTAGAAGGCGGAGCTGACAGTCTCGAGTGATAATAATAACTGGGGTGTTTGTTAAGTGCTCACTATGTACCAAGAACTGTATTCAATGCTGGGGTAATCATCATCATCATCATCAATCGCATTTATTGAGCGCTTACTATGTGCAGAGCACTGTACTAAGCGCTTGGGAAGTACAAATTGGCAACATATAGAGACAGTCCCTACCCAACAGTGGGCTCGCAGTCTAAAAGGGGGAGACAGAGAACAAACCAAACATACTAACAAAATAAAATAAATAGAATAGATATGTACAAATAAAATAAATAAATAAATAGAGTAATAAATATGTACAAACGTATATACATATATACAGGTGCTGTGGGGAAGGGAATGAGGTAAGATGGGGGGATGGAGAGGGGGACGAGGGGGAGAGGAAGGAAGGGGCTCAGTCTGGGAAGGCCTCCTGGAGGAGGTGAGCTCTCAGCAGGGCCTTGAAGGGAGGAAGAGAGCTAGCTTGGCGGAGGGGCAGAGGGAGGCCATTCCAGGCCCGGGGGATGACGTGGGCCGGGGGTTGATGGCGGGACAGGCGAGAGCGAGGTATGGTGAGGGTAATACAATAAACAGGTCAGACACAGTCCCTGTCCCACCCGAGGTTCCCAGTCTAATCAGGAAGGAGAACTGGTATTTAATCCCCATTTTCCAGATGAGGAAGCTGAGGCCGAAATATAATACTAATACTGCCCAGACCACATTTTAGAAACACATTCAGTAGACATCCTTCCTACTGCTCAAGAACCTCCAGTTGTTGACCCATCCACCTCTGCATCAAATAGGAAATCGTTACCGTCAGCCTTAAGGCACTCGATCACTTTGCTCCCCCAATTTCCGTCACTGATTGCTCACTACCACTCAGTATGCTCACTTCATACCTCTAAGGCCAACCTAGTTACTGTACCTCAGTCACATCTATCTTAGAGAAGCAGCGTGGCTCAGTGGAAAGAGCCCGGGCTTTGGAGTCAGAGGTCAGGGGTTCGAATCCCGGCTCCGCCACATGTCTGCTGTGTGACCTTGGGCAAGTCCCTTCGCTTCTCTGGGCCTCAGTGACCTCATCTGTAAAATGGGGATGAAGACTGTGAGCCCCCCGCAGGACAACCTGATCCCCTTGTAACCTCCCCAGCGCTTAGAACGGTGCTTTGCACATAGTAAGCGCTTAATAAATGACATCATCATCATCATTATCTATCTCACCACTGCCCCTCGCTCACTTAATAATAATAACGATAATAATGATAATAATAATGGTATTTGTTAAGCGCTTACAATGTGCCAAGCACTGTTTTCTAAGCGCTGGGGGGATACAAGGTGATCAGGTTGTCCCACGTGGGGCTCACAGTCTTCATCCCCATTTTCCAGATGAGGGAACTGAGGCCCAGAGAAGTGAAGTGACTTGCCCAAGGTCACACAGCTGACGAGTGGCGGAGCCGGAATTTGAACCCCTGACCGCTTCCTGCCTGTAACCTGAAATTCCCTGTCCCTTCATACCTGACAGACCAGCACTCTCCACTTTGATTAAAGCCACAACTCCCCGAAAAGCTCTTCCCTGACTAAGCGCCCATATCCTTTTCTCCCGCTCCCTTCTGCATCGCCCGTGCACTCGGATTTATATCCTTTATTCACCCCTCCCTCAGCCCCACAGCACTTCTACCATATTGCTAATATATTTTAATGTTTTTGTCTCCCCCTCTACCTTACTCCTTTCGGGCACGGAACGTGTCTACCAACTCCTTTAATAATAATAATGATGATGGTATTTGTTAAGCGCTTACTATGTGTGAAGCAGTGTTCTAAGCGCTGGAGGGGATACAAGGTGACGAAGTTGTCCCACATGGGGCTCACAGTCTTAATCCCCATTTTACAGATGAGGTAACTGAGGCACAGGGAAGCTAAGTGGCTTGCCCAAGGCCACACAGCTGTACTCCCCCAACCGTTTAGTATAGTGCTTCGAGCTAATGGCGGCTCTGGCCGACCAAATGGGATCTGTCCGCACCAAACTAAGAACTGGGGTGAAATCCAAGCGGCATCTTGAGTTCCTGCCTTACCTACCCCCATGGCGCCCGGGATGGGCTGTGCTCTGTCCGCCTCAAGGATTTGCTCACAAGAGAAACAGCATGGCCTAGTGAACACAACACGGCCCTGGGACTCAGAAGGACCTGGGTTCTAATCCTGCCATTGCCACTTATCTGCCGGGTGACCTTGGGCAAATAATAATAATGGCATTTATCAAGTGCTTACTATGTGCAAAGCACTGTTCTAAGCACTGGGGAGGTTACAAGGTGATCAGGTTGTCCCACGGGGGCTCACAGTCTTAATCCCCATTTTCCAGGTGAGGTGACTGAGGCACAGAGAAGTGAAGTGACTTGCCCAAAGTCACACAGCAGACAAGTGGTGGAGCTGGGATTTGAACCCATGACCTCTGACTCCAAAGCCCATGATCTTTTCCACTGAGCCATGCTGCTTCTCTAATCACTTCACTTCTCTGGGCCTTAGTTTCCTCATCTGTCAAATGGGGATTGAGACATTGAGACGGGGACCGTGTCCACCTCGATTATCTTGTATCCACCCCAGCGCTTAGCACAGTGCCCGGCACAGAGCAAGCGCTTAACGAATACCACTATTATTATTATTATTATTATTATTATTATTATTATTATTATTATTATCTGCAAAGTTCCGGGGGCAGGGGCTGCCCTGGAGCAAGCCCAAGGTCCAGCAGTTGGGCCCGTCACTGCGGCCCAGAGGGGGAGGGCGAATGAAAGACCATCGGACCAGCGGGGTGAAGGGACGTCTCCCCAAATCGTGCCCTAACGGATAGAGCCCTGGCCTCGGAGTCAGAAGGACCTGGGTTCTAATGCTGCCTCCACCCCTTGTCTGCTGTGTGACACTTGGGCAAGTCACTTCACTCCTCTGTGCCTCAGTTACCTCACCTGGAAAATGGGAATTAAGACTGTGGACGGGGACCTGATTTGCTCGTATCCACCCCACCGGTTAGTACAGTGCCCGAAGCATAGTAAGCATTTAACAAATGCCACAATTATTAGTAATACGATTATTATTAGATCCCCTCCATCTCCGGAACTGGGAGCTCAGGCGGAGCTCCTAAATCAACGGAGCCCCGCTCGGTAGAGGCGAAATCTTTGTTCAACACAGTTGGAGTCTGCGGGCCAGCCCAGGAGTCGGTGTTTGTGGCTTTTGGGATTTCCACTTTCACACACCCATTTCTCCCCCTCTCACAAGCTTGCGGCATCCTACGTCCAGGCCTGGTTGTCCTTAGCCCAGAATGCAGGGCTCCTGGTCGTGGGGCCTTTCATTCATTCATTCGATCGTATTTATTGAGCGCTTACTGTGTGCGGAGCACTGTACTGAGCGCTTGGGAAGTACAAGTTGGCAACAGAGACAGTCCCTACCCAACAGCGGGCTCACAGTGTAGAAGGGGGGGACAGAGAACAAAACAAAACACGTTAACAAATCAAATAAATAGAATAAATATGTACAAATAAAATAGAGTAATAATAATAATAATAATAATAATAATAATAATAATGATGGCATTTGTTAAGCACTTACTACGTGCAAAGCACTGTTCTAAGCGCTGGGGGGGATACAAGGTGATCAGGTTGTCCCACGTGGGGCTTACAGTCATCATGCCCATTTTACAGATGAGGTAACTGAGGCTCCGAGAAGTTAAGTGACTTGCCCAAGGTCACACAGCAGACATGTGGCGGAGCCGGGACTCGAACCCATGACCTCCGACTCCAAAGCCCGGGCTCTTTCCACTGAGCCACGCTGCTTCTCTATATTCTCTGCTTCTCTGCTTCTGCTATATTAATAAATATTAAGAGCTTACTATGAGCCAAGCGCTACGGTGGATACAAGCAAATCAGGTTGGACACAGGCTGTCATTCATTCAATCGTATTGATTGAGCGCTTACTGTGTGCAGAGCACTGGACTAAGCGCTTGGGAAGTACAAGTCGGCAACATATAGAGCCGGTCCCTACCCGACCACGGGCTCACAGTCTAGAAGGGGGAGACAGGCAACAGAACAAAACATGTAGACAGGTGTCATAGTCGTCCCATGTGGGGCTCACAGTCTCAACCCCCACTTTACAAGGTGAGGCAACTGAGGCAGAGAAGTGACTTGCCTAAGGTCACACAGCAGACAAGAGTGACCTTAACCTAGGCTCACCTAGGGGCCAGTGAGGTGACGGGCTGCAGCTGCCAATTTTCATCTGCCGCCCTGGATTTAGACCTTTAATCCGGCCTTTAGCCTAGGGAGAGAAGGACTGGGACTGAGAGAAGGCTGCGGGGCGGTGCAGGGTGCAGGGAGAGCCGGAGCGGAGGGGATATCCAGCCGCCAGAGAGGGAATTTGCCTTTTTTCCCGCCAATCCAGCTAAACCTCTCCATTTCTCGTTAATCCCAGGCCACAATTTCCTGGCATAAAGTGGCTGTTTGGTCAGAGAATCAGGGACTCCAGGACCAGATGCTCTTAGCAAGGACACTATTCTTCGTCTTTCTTCTTCTTATGCCATCCTCTTTTACTTATATCTGAATACAATTTTGTCTCAATCTTCCGTGGTAGATTATAGACTCCTTGAGGGTGGATTGTTCCAACGGGATGGTACCCTCCCAAGGATTTAGTATATTGCTCCCACACAGTATACACTCAATAAACACTCTGATTGACAGATTTGTCAATCTGCCCAGTCCCCATACCCCTATTAATGCCTAACAAAGTGCTAGATAGTGGTAGTTTTTATGGAATTCCCATTAAGTGCAATGTTCTTTGCTAATAATAATGGGAGTGGGATTTAGACTGTGAGCCCACTATTGGGTAGGGACTGTCTCTATCATCATCATCATCAATCGTATTTATTGAGCGCTTACTATGTGCAGAGCACTGTACTAAGCGCTTGGGAAGTACAAATTGGCAACATATAGAGACAGTCCCTACCCAACAGTGGGCTCACAGTCTAAAAGGGGGAGACAGAGAACAAAACCAAACATACTAACAAAATAAAATAAATAGAATAGATATGTACAAGTAAAATAAATAAATAAATAGAGTAATAAATATGTACAAACATATATACATGTATACAGGTGCTGTGGGGAAGGGAAGGAGGTAAAATGGGGGGATGGAGAGAGGGACGAGGGGGAGAGGAAGGAAGGGGCTCAGTCTGGGAAGGGGCTCAGTCTCAGTCTCTATATGTTGCCAACTTGTACTTCCCAAGCGCTTAGTACAGTGCTCTGCACACAGTTAGCGCTCAATAAATATGATTGATGATGATGATGATGATGATGATTTAGTAAATTTACCCTGTGCCCAGCACTGGGGAAGAGACGAGATAATCAGATCTCTGTCCTACATGGGCTCTGCACCTAAGAAAGGAAGAACAGGCATTTTATCTTCATTTTCTGAGACCCTGAGAAGTTGAGTGATTTGCCTAGGATCACGCCCGAGGAGCAGTGTGGCTCTGTGGAAAGAGCATCGACCTGATAGCCAGAAGGCCTAGGTTATAATCCCAGTTGTGCCAGTTGCCTGTTGTATGACCTTAGGCAAGTCACTTCACTTCTCTAAGCCTCAGTTACCTCAATACTTGTTTTCTAGACTGCAAGCTCTTGTTGGGTAGGGAAGCTCTCTACCAACTGTGAGGTACGGTACTCTCCCAAGCATTTAGTACAGTGCTCTGCACAAAGTAAGTGCTCAATAAATATGATTGATTGATTGATTGTTCTGCCTTCTACTTAGACTCCCCCTTCTAGACAGTGAGTCTGTTGTTGGGTAGGGACCGTGTCTATATGTTGCCAACTTGGACTTCCCAAGCGCTTAGTAATAATAATAATAATAATAATGACATTTATTAAGCACTTACTATGTGCAAAGCACTGTTCTAAACGCTGGGGAGGTTACCAGGTGATCAGGTCATCCCACGGAGGGCTCACAGTCTTCATCTCCATTTTACAGATGAGGTAACTGAGGCCCAGAGAAGTGACTTGCCCAAAGTCACACAGCTGACATTTGGCAGAGCCGGGATTTGAACCCATGACCTCTGACTCCCAAGCCCATGCTCTTTCCACTGAGCCACGCTGCTTCTCGTACAGTGCTCTGCACACAGTAAGCGCACAATAAATACGATTGAATGAATGGATGAACTATGAGCCTCAATGTGGGGCAGAGACTGTTTTCTGACCTATCTACTCCAGAGCTTGGTACATGTAAGAACTTAACCAATCAATCAATCGTATTTATTGAGTGCTTACAGTGTGCAGAGCACTGTACTAAGCGCTTGGGAGAGTTCAATACAACAATATAACAGACACATTCCCGGCCCACAATGAGCTTCCAGTCTACATGGGAAGACAGACATTAATATAAATCAATCAATCAATCAATCAATCGTATTTATTGAGCGCTTACTCTGTGCAGAGCACTGTACTAAGCGCTTGGGAAGTACAAATTGGCAACATATAGAGACAGTCCCTACCCAACAGTGGGCTCACAGTCTAAATGTACATAAGTACCGTGGGGCTGGGAAGGGGGATGAATAAAGGGAGCTAGTCAGGGACATCCCTCTCTCAGCAATGCACCTGGAAAGTTTCCAGTCCTCTACCATTCATTCATTCAATCATATTTATTGAGAGCTTACTGTGTGCAGAGCACTGTACTAAGCACTTGGGAAGTACTAGTTGGCAACATATAGAGACAGTCGCTACCCAACAGTGGGCTCACAGTCTAAAAGGGGGAGACAGAGAACAGAACCAAACATACCAACAAAATAAAATAAGTAGGATAGAAATGTACAAGTAAAATAAATAAATAAATAAATAAATAGAGTAATAAATATGTACAACCATATATACATCTATACAGGTGCTGTGGGGAAGGGAAGGGAAGCAGAGGCCTGTCCATTCCATTCCTAGCTTGGCCAGTGGCTAGCGAGTGGAAGGCCATCTACTACAAGTCAAAATTCGCACGTGCTGGACAGCAGCGGCACGGAAGAGAGTCGAGGGCGGAGACTCAAGTTGACCGCGCAGAAGGAGGCGATGGTAAACCGCTTCTGTAGTTTTACAAAGAAAACTCTACGGACACACTACCAGAACGATTGCAGATGGAGGAGGGGTGGGCCGGGAGAGATGTGTCGGTTGAGTTGCGATGGGTCGGAAACGACTGCAAAAGACAAGACGAGTCGGGGAGATGCAGAAAGAAGTGGGGGGGAAGAGGAAACGAGGGCTGAGTCTGGGAAGGCCTCTTGGAGGAGATGTGCCTTCGCTAAGGCTTTGAGATGGGGGAGCGTCATTGTCTGTCGGATACGAAGAGGGAGGGCATTCCAGGCCAGAGGCGGGATGTGGGTGAGGGGTTGGCATTGAGAGGGACGAGATCAAGGTACAGTGAGAAGGTTGGCATTAGAAGAGCTAAGTGTGCGGGCTGGGTTGTAAATTCCTCAGACTATTGGAAAAAATCAGGACGAACTGGGTGGGGACAAGCTGGCCAATCAATCAATCAATCAATCAATCATATTTATTGAGTGCTTACTATGTGCAGAGCACTGTACTAAGCGCTTGGGAAGTACAAATTGGCAACATATAGAGACAGTCCCTACCCAACATTGGGCTCACAGTCTAAAAGACCAGACCCAAGGGGAGGGAAAGACCTAGACTGGAAGCTCCTTGAAGGCAGGGATCGTGTCTACCACCATTACTGTACTGTATTCTCCCAAGCGCCTAGTACAGTGCTCTGCCCACAGTGGGTGTTCAATAATAGAGAAGCAGCGTGGCTCAGTGGAAAAGAGCCTGGGCTTTGGATTCAGAGGTCATGGGTTCAAATCCTGCTCCGCCAATTGTCAGCTGTGTGACTCTGGGCAGGTCACTTAACTTCTCTGTGCCTCACTTACCTCTCCTGTAAAATGGGGATTAAGACTGTGAGCCCTCCCGTGGGGCAACCCAATCACCTTGTAACCTCCTCAGCGCTTAGAACGGTGCTTTGCACATAGTAAGCGCTTAATAAATGCCGTAAAAAATAAAATAAACTCCACTGATCTATCAGTAAGATAAGAGGAGGAGAATCGGATGAGGCCAGTTCATATCCAATTCATCCCACCATTCCCACCTTCCCTCTGGGCCCAGAGGCATTCATTTTCCTCTCCCACTCAAGTCGGTTGTGAAAATGATCTATATTTCGACGGCAAGATAGAGGCGGCTTGTGGCGGGACTTCCTGGGGAGAAGGAGTTGTTGAGAAAAGCCAGCTCCTTCTGGGGAAGGGAACATTTGCTCTCACCTCCCCGAGCGACAAAGCTTCTAATGTAGCAGGAAAGCTGCAGGCACCATCTGCTCAGGGCCTGCCTCACCGCTTATAAGAATTGCAACCCCTTTTAGACTGTGAGCCCACTATTGGGTAGGGACTGTCTCTATATGTTGCCAACTTGTACTTCCCAAGCACTTAGTACAGTGCTCTGCGCACAGTAAGCGCTCAATAAATACGATTGATGATGATGCAACATTTATTAAACATCTACTCTGTGCTCGGAACTGCGGTAGGCAGGCTGGCAGATCAGACACAGTTCCTGGGTCACAGGGGTTCCCGTTCTGCTTTATCCTCATTTGACAGGAAGCTCCTTGTGGGCAGGGAACACGTCTACCTACTCTGCTGTATAGTATTCTCCCAAGCACTTGATACGCTGCTCTGTAATAATAATAATAATGATGGTATTTGTTAAACGCTTACTATGTGCAAAGCACTGTTCTAAGTGCTGGGGAGGTTACAAGGTGATCAGGTTGTCCCAGGTTGTCCCCATTTTACAGATGAGGTAACTGAAGCACAGAGAGTTAAGTGACTTGCCCAAAGTCACACAGCTGACAGTTGGCAGAGCCAGAATTTGAACCCATGACCTCTGACTCCAAAGCCCGGGCTCTTTCCACTGAGCCACGCTGCTTCTCTGTACACAGTAAGTGCTCAATAAATATCAATCCATGGCATTTATTGTACGCTTTCTATGTGCAAAGCAATCAACCAATCAATCAATGGTATTTATTGAAAGCACTGTACTAAGCGCTTGGGAGAGTACAGTGCAACGGAATGAGCGACATGCTGCCCTCAGAGAGCTTACAGTCTAGAGGGAGAGACAGACATTAATATGAGTAAATAAGTCATTTATAATACATGATTTAAAGATATGAACCTAGGAGCTGTGGGGTTCGGGGTGGAGTGAATATCATTATCCAAAGTTCACAGATCCAAGTCCGTAGATGACACAGAAGAGAGAGCAGGGAAAGTATCTGTTCACTGTTGTATTGTACGCTCCCAAGCTCTTAACATGGTGGGTTTTAAAGCACTCAATAATTTATCTGCCTCCAGGCTTAATCCAGGAAGACCTTCGGGAAGAGATGTGATTTTAATAAGGCTTGGAAGGTGGGGAGAGTGGTAGTCTGGCATAGATGAAGGGGGAAGAGAGTTCCCTGCCAGAGGGAAGATGTGGATAAAGTATTGGCATTGTGCTCTGCACACAGTAAGTGCTCAATAAATACGATTGATTGATTGAGATAGAGGAGATGGCATAAGACAAGAAGGTGATCGAGTCTCTTGAGGCTGATGGTAAGGAGTTTCTGTTCGGTGCGGCAGTGGATGGGCAACCACTGGAGGATCTTGAGGAGTGGGGAGACGTGGACTGAAAGTTTTGTGTTTTTTTTAAAATGATTCAGGCAGCAGAATGAAGTACGGACTGGAGTAGGGAGAAACAGGAGGCTGGGAGATCAGCAAAGGAGGCTGATAGAGTAACCAAGGAAGGATAGGATACGTGCTTGGATCAGTGCTGAGGGAGTTTGGATGGGGAAGAAAGTGTGAATTTTTGCATTGTGAAAGTAGAACTGGCAGGATTTGGTGACAGATCGAATATCTGGCAGGCAGAAACTCCTCACCCTGGGCTTCAAGGCTGTCCATCACCTCACCCACTCCTACCTCACCTCCCTTCTCTCCTTCTCCAGCCCAGCCCGCACCCTCCGCTCCTCTGCCGCTAATCTCCTCCCCGTGCCTCGTTCTCGCCTGTCCCGTCATCGACCCCCGGCCCACGTCATCCCCCGGGCCTGGAATGCCCTCCCTCTGCCCATCCGCCAAGCAAGCTCTCTTCCTCCCTTCAAGGCCCTACTGAGAGCTCATCTCCTCCAGGAGGCCCTCCCAGACTGAGTCCCTTCCTTCCTCTCCCCCTCGTCCCCCTCTCCATCCCCCCCATTTTACCTCCTTGCCTTCCCCACAGCACCTGTATATATGTATATATGTTTGTGCATATTTATCACTCTATTTATTTATTTATTTATTTATTCATTTATCTTACTTGTACATATCTATTCTATTTATTTTATTTTGTTAGTATGTTTGGTTTTGTTCTCTGTCTCCCCCTTCTAGACTGTGAGCCCGCTGTTGGGTAGGGACTGTCTCTATGTGTTGCCGACTTGTACTTCCCAAGCGCTTAGTACAGTGTTCTGCACACAGTAAGCACTCAATAAATACGATTGATTGATTGATTGATTGATTGAATATGTGGCTTGATTGAGAGAGATGAGGCAAGGATAATGCCAAAGTGCACAGATCCAAGTGTGTAGAGAGGGCAGGGAATGTGTGAGACAGGGAGGATGGTGGTGCCGTATACAGTGATAGAATGAATGAATCAATCAATGATATTTATTAAGCGCTTACTGAATGCAGAGCACTGTACTAAGCGCTAGGGAGAGTACAATGCAATAGAATTGACGGATACGTTCCCCACCCACAAAGAGCTTACAGGCTGCAGGCTCAATTCCTTTCTATGAACAGGCTGTGTAACAGAGAGTGAAGGATGCCCTGAGGAAAACTGTCAGGGGGAAAGGAATTTTATCAAACATCCCAAATGTCTTTCCAGTCTTTTGTTTAGAAAGTCATGGTCCAGGGAGATACAATTAAATTTAATTCAATTCAATTCAGTTGAATTTATTGAGTGTCCTGTGTGCAGAGTGCTGTACTGTACTGTACTGAGCACTTGGAAAAGTACAATTCAGCAATCAATCAATTAATCAATCGTATTTATTGAGTGCTTACTGTGTGCAGAGCACTGTACTAAGCGCTTATAATGTTGGCATTTGTTAAGTGCTTACTATGTGCAAAGCACTGTTCTAAGCGCTGGGGAGGTTACAAGGTGATCAGGTTGTCCCACGGGGGGCTCACAGTCTCAATTCCCATTTTCCAGATGAGGTAACTGAGGCACAGAGAAGTTAAGTGACTTGCCCAAAGTCACACAGCCGACAGTTGGTGGAGCCGGGATTTGAACCCATGACCTCTGACTCCAAAGCCCGGGCTCTTTCCGTTGAGCCACGCTGCTGCAATAGAGACAATTCCTGCCCACACCGACTTTACAGTCTAGAAGGGGGGAGACCGACCCATTCTGAAGACCCAAAGACTTACAAGAGTGTCAAGGGACCAGGTATCTGAAATCCGGAATCGAAGTCAACCATTGACATTTCCTTATACTCCGTGGCTTATTTATTATTATTATTATTATTATTATTATTAAGTGCTGTCGAGTCATTTCTGATTCATAGCGACTCCATTGATCTACTTTCTGCAGAATGACCAGTCCTCTGCCATAATCCGCAACCGTTCTAATAGTTCTTTTATCGTTGTTACGGCCTCTATCCATCTAGCTGCCTCTTCCACATTTTCCCTGGACTTTTCCTAGGATTAGTGTCTTCTCCAGAGAATTAGTCCTCCTGATTATGTGTCCAAATCATGCTAATCTAAATTGAGTCATTTGGCCTTCCAAAGACCATTTTGGTTTAATTTGCTCTCTCTCTAACTGATTTTAATGTCTGTCCAACCCTAGAACTAAGCTCCCTGAAGGCAGGGATCGAGTCTACCAACTCTTTTTTATTGTGTTCTCTCCAGTGCTTAGCACAGTGCTCTGCATATGGGAAATGCTCAATAAATACCATGGATTGACCGATTGGCTTCCTGTACTTCCCAAGTGCTTAGTACAGTGCTCTGCACACAGTAAGCGCTCAATAAATACGATTGAATGAATGAATGAATCCCATCCCCAACACCCTGCCCGTGCTTTTCTCTCAAGGGTGAGGCAAATATTGATGTCTGTTTACTTGTATTGACGTCCGTCTCCCCGCTCTAGACTGAGAGCTCGTTGTGGGCAGGGATTGTCTCTCTTTATCGCTGCATTGTACTTTCCTAAGCACTTAGTACAGTGCCCTGCACACAGTAAGCACTCAAGAAATGGGTGAATGAATGAAATCTGGACTTTCGACTAGGTGTAGGCTGGACCCGTCTTCTCTATTTGGAAGTTGGTTTAGTCGACAACTGGTCTTCAGTGGTTGAACTGTTGACATCGAGTGATTGTGGACTTAGTCCAAGCGCTTAGTACAGTGCTCAGCACATAGTAAGCGCTCGATAAATACGATTGATGATGATTGTGGACATGATGTCCCTATGTCATCCCAAAAGGTTACACGCAGACTTCTATTAGTCTCTCCCTTCTCTTAAAATGCACCAAACCAGAAATGAGTTTTGGCTCAAACCTTCCTAAAACATTTACATTCTTTCTTCCTCAAAGTCAGCATGTATCATCTTTATCGAAAGGGCCCAGTTCTAATAATAATAATGATGACGATGGTGTTTGTTAAGCGCTTACTAAGTGCCAAGCACTGTTTTAGGTGCTGGGGTAGTTATATGCTATTAAGGTTGGACGCAGTCCCCGTCCCACTTGGGACTCGCACTCTTAATCCCCATTTTACAGATGAGGGAACTGAGGCACAGAGAAGTTAAGTGACTTCCCCAAGGCCATGCAGCAGATAAGTGGCAGAGTCGAGATTAGAACCCAGGTCCTTCTGACTCCCAGATCTGGGCACTATGGAGTATAAAGTGGCAATAAATGTCCAATATGTTCATAATAATATTAATAATAATAATGATGGCATTTATTAAGCGCTTTGTGCAAAGCACTGTTCTAAGCACTGGGGATGCTACAAGGTGATCAGGTTGTCCCACAGGGGGCTCACAGTATTAATCCCCATTTTACAGTTGAGGTAACTGAGGCACAGAGAAGTTAAGTGACTTGCCCAAAGTCACACAGCTGACAACTGGCAGAGCCGGGATTAGAACCCATGACCTCTGACTCCAGAGCCCGTGTTCTTTCCACTGAGCCACGCTGCTTCTCATTAGGGGCTGGGGTGTTAAATGTGGAGAAGCGGCTTGGCTCAGTGGAAAGAGCCCGGGCTTTGGAGTCAGAGTTCATGGGTTCAAATCCCGGCTCTGCCAATTGTCAGCTGTGTGACTTTGGGCGAGTCATTTCACTTCTCTGTGCCTCAGTTATCTCATCTGTAAAATGGGGGTTAAGACTGTGAGCCCCACGTGGGACAACCTGATCTCCTTGTAAGCTCCCCAGAGCTTAGAACAGTGCTTTGCACATAGTAAGCACTTAATAAATGTGATTTGTACATATTTATTACTCTATTTATTTTACTTGTACATATCTATTCTATTTATTTTATTTTGTGAATATGTTTGGTTTTATTCTCTGTCTCCCCCTTCTAGACTGTGAGCCCACTGTTGGGTAGGGACTGTCTCTATATGTTGCCAACTTGTACTTCCCAAGCGCTTAGTACAGTGCTCTGCACACAGTAAGCGCTCAATAAATACGATTGATGGATTGATTGAATGAATGAATGAATAAATGCCATCATTAAATGTGGCAGAACAAGGATTCATTCAATCATATTTATTGAGCGCTTACTGTGTGCAGAGCACTGTACTAAGCACTTGGGAAGTACAAGTTGGCCACATAGAGAGACAGAAATAAATACGATTGAATGAATGAATGAATGAATGGTCTAAGTTTACCAAATGCCAAGAGAAGCGTGTGGATCTCAGACATTAAAAAAAAAAATCCAAACTCTGCCGTCAATCGAGTTTTCCTGTTTTCCGGTCTCGGAACCGATCTCCCCTATATGTGGAGAAGGTTTCCTTTCCCTTATCCCCGCTGATCCGGTCCCCTGAAGGGTGGTGGGCTGAACCCTCGGCAGAAAATGGAGCGGCGAGAGGAGGCTACCCACTTTCCTTCTTGAGCACGGCCAAAGTACAGAGGAGTTGTGGGGAAGGATTGTCTGGGCTGGGGTTGATATTAGCGTAGAAAGGGGGTCTGGCCTGGAATGACTTTGGTCAGAGAATGTCAATCTTCAGGTCATCATCATCATCATCATCATCATCATCAATCGTATTTATTGAGCGCTTACTATGTGCAGTGCAGGTCACCCCCATCCCCTCTCCGGGAGAGGCTCCCGGCCCCCGCAGGGCCTCTGGCTCCGGGTGGGACTGGTGACCTGCCTGAGCTTCGTGGATATCCTACCCGGGAGGTCCTGAGCCACCCCTGGGGTGCCCTAGTGGAAATGACTTATTTCTATTAATTAATTCATTCATTTATTCATTCATTCAATTGTATTTATTGAGCGCTTACTGCGTGCAGAGCACTGTACTAAGAGCTTGGCAACATAAAGAGACGGTCCCTACCCAACAGTGGGCTCACAGACTAGAAGGGGGAGACAGAGAACAAAACAAAATGTATTAACAAAATAAAATAATTAGAATGAAGATGTACAAATAAAATAGGGTGATAAATACGTACAAAGTAATAAATATGTACAAAGTAATTAATATTAATGTCTGTCTCCCGCTGTAGACTATAAATTAACTGTGGTTAGGGGATTTGTCTACCAACCCTGTGGTACTGTACTCTTCGCGTGGCTCAGTGGAAAGAGCCCGGGCTTTGGAGTCAGAGGTCATGGGTTCAAATCCTGGCTCCACCAGAGTTGTCAGCTGTGTGACTTTGGGCAAGTCACTAAACTTCTCTGGGCCTCTGTTCCCTCATCTGTAAAATGGGGATTAAGACTGTGAGCCCCCTGTGGGACAACCTGATCATCTTGTAACCTCCCCAGCGCTTAGAACAGTAAGTACCAATAGTAAGCACTTAATAAATGCCATTAATATTATTTAGTACAGTGCTTTGCACTCAGTGCTCAATAAATCAATCAATCGTATTTATTGAGCACTTACTGTGTGCAGAGCACTGTACTAAGTGCTTAAATGCCATTAATAATAATAATTGTGGTATTTGTTCTGTGCTTACTATATGCCAGGAACTGTACTAAATGCAAGGTTAGGTAAGCTCCCCCTGTAGACAGTAAACTCATTGTGTGCAGGAATGAGTCTTTGTTTTTATGTTGTATTCTCCCAGGTGCTTAGTACAGTGCTGTGCACAAAGCAAGCTCTCAATAAATACAACTGAATGAATACAAGTTTGTCAGGTGGGACACAGTCTCTGTCCCGAATGGAGCTCACATTCTCACTCCCCATTTTACAGATGAGGTAACTGAGGCACAAAGAAGTGAAGTGACTTGTCCAAGGCCACACAGCAGACAAGTGGCAGAGGTGGGATTAGAACCCATGACCTCCTGTCTCCCAGGCCCATGCACTATCGATTACATCATACATCGATGATGATAATGATGATGAAAGAACACAGGGCTGGGAATCAGAGGACCTGGGTTCTATTCTTGGATCTGCTACGTGCCTGCTGTGTGACCTCGCTCAAGTCACTTAGCTTCTCAGTGCCTCAGTTTCCTCATCTGTAAAATTCAAGCTCTTTTCTCCCTCCACCCCAGGCTGTGAGCTCCATGAGGGACAGGGACTCCATCTGATCTCATTGCATTGTATCTATCCCAGCACTTAGCACAGTGCTTGGCACAATGTAAGCAGTGTAATTACTATTCACAGTCCACTAGCCAAGAATGAAGCTAGACTGTGAGCCCGTTGTTGAGTAGGGACTGTCTCTATATGTTGCCAACTTGTACTTCCCAAGTGCTTAGCACAGTGCTCTGCACACAGTAAGCGCTCAATAAATACGATTGAATGAATGAATGAATTAAGGTGGAGTAGCCTCAGATGGGCCCCTGCTTCCTCCAGATCCTATTCCTCCTCCAGAATGTCCCTCTGGCTGTTGTCTGCCCAATCCTAGGTCATCCCTAAGCCTTGATCGCTTAGTACAGTGCTCAGCGTACCGTAAGAACTCAATAAAAACCATCAGTTCATGGATTATTGATTGAGAATGGGACCTTAACGTGAGAGAACTTCTGTGAGACCGTGCCTGACTAGATTTGTAGACTCCTTGAACGCAGAGATTGTGTCTCCCAGCTCTCTTGTATTGTACTCTTCCAAGCACTTAGCACAGTGCTCCTCGCGCAGTAAGCGTTCAATAAATGCCACCGATTGACTGACTGGGGGCACTTCCGTCTCGCCGCAAGTGGCTCCAGCTCGTGGGCTGACCGGCCAATCTGGCCGGCGGATGTGGCCTGCCCTCACCTTACCTTTGACCGTCTCCAGCTTGCCGTCATTGCAGGAATTCACGTCGTTTCCAAGCTTCCGCTCGGCTCCAACGGGGAGGCCGAGAGGGGCGCGGAGGCCAAAGTTATCAGCGGTAGTTATGGGCAAACCCCTTTGGGAAACTTGATTATCGAGATGGGGAGCCGAGCATCGGCCAATTATCGAGAGGACTGATCGGATCGCAGGAGGGAAGGGGAATCAGATCCGCCCCAGCTTTATCAACAGATGGGGTTCTTGGGGTCCCCTGCGACTCATTAGCCTTGGTGAGAACGCAGTGGGGAGCCGCCTTATATTCCCCCCGGGGAGGAGGAAAGGGGGTGCTGTCTGGAGGCCATAATTAACTAGAAACTTTGCCTTTATCCTGAGTCTCTTTGGGGGTGCTGGCAATTACTAACCCCGCAAGAGGCCCTCTGGAGTCTCAGGAGCACCAATTTATTTCTAACTAGAACATACAACTCCAGATAATGGCTCTGGGGTGGTGGGGGCGGAGGAAAGTGCTCGCCACTTGGATAGAGAAGCAGCGTGGCTTAGTGGAAAGAGCCCGGGCTTGGGAGTGAGAGGACGTGGGTTCTAATCCCGGTTCCGCCACTTGTCTGCTGTGTGACCTTGGGCAAGCCACCTAACTTCTCTGGGCCTAAGTTACCTCATCTGTAAAATGGGGATTAAGACTGAGAGCCCCAAGTGGGGCAACCTGATTACCTTGTATCTACCCCAGTGCTTAGAACAGTGCGTGACACATAGTAAGAGCTTAACAAATACCGTCATTATTATTATTATTATTATTATATGAGTGCAGAATCTTTTTCTGGAGTTCACTATGGCTGCCTAAACCATAATGTCTGTCTTCCCCTCTGGAGTGTGAGCCCCTTGTGGGCAGGGAGCATATCTACCAACTCCACGGTACTGTTTTATTTTAAAATGTTTTTGTGGTATTTGTTAAATGCTTACTATGTACCACAAACTAAGCACTAGGGTAGACATAATAATAATAACGATGACATTTATTAAGCACTTACTATGTGCAAAGCACTGTTCTAAGCACTGGGGAGGTTACAAGGCGATCAGGTTGCCCCACGGAGTGCTCACAGTATTAATCCCCATTTTACAGTTGAGGTAATTGAGGCACAGAGAAGTTGTGACTTACCCAAAGTCACACAGCTGACAAGTGGCAGACCCGGGATTCGAACCCATGACCTCTGACTCCAAAGCCCGGGCTCTTTCCACTGAGCCTCACTGCTTCTCACTCCCTTCTGTGTCCCCTTTGCATTCAGATTTGCACCCTTTATTCACCCCTTTCTCGGCCCCACAACACTTATGCACATAAGCCAGAATTTATTTATTTATATTAATGTCTATCTCCGCCCCCAGATTGTAAGCTTATTGCGGACAGGGAATGTGTCTGTGAGCTGTTCTATTGTACTCTCCTAAGCGCTTAGTACAGTGCTCTGCACACAGTAAGTGCCCAATAAATATGATTAATTGATAATGACGATGATGATACCAGACTGCCCACGGACCATCGCGGGCCACTGGCTGTCTTTCCCAAAGCAGAACGTATAACACTCTGAGGTCTGAGGGAGGTGGACATATTTACTATTCTATTTATTTTTGTTAACACTGTGCATTTAGCTTTAATTCTATTTATTCTGATGACTTGACACCTGTCCACATGTTTTGTTTTGTTCGCTGCCTCCCCCTTCTAGACTGTGAGCCCGTTGTTGGGTAGGGACCGTCTCTATATGTTGTCGACTTGTACTTCCCAAGCGCTTAGTACAGTGCTCTGCACACAGTAAGCGCTCAATAAATTCCATTGAATGAATGAATGAAAGTGGATGCTAACATGGTGCAGAACTCTTAGTAGACAGGCCAGTGGAAACACTGTCTGTGGGAGGAAAATCCACCCCTCTTCCTGAACTCCCTCATCGGCCCCCGAGAGAAGAGGAGCGAGGATGAGGGGGTGTGTGGCTAATAATAATAACAATAATGATGGCATTTGTTAAGCGCTTACTATGTGCAAAGCACTGTTCTAAGCGCTGACTTCCCAGCCTCCAGCCTCTCCCTTCATTCATTCATTCATTCATTCATTCATTCAATCGTATTTATTGAGCGCTTACTGCTCCTGACTCCAGCCCTCACCTCCCTCTGCTCTGGATGCCTCCCCGCTTCTCAGAAGCTTCCAGTGGTTCCCCATCCACCTCCCTGTCAATCATTGGTGTTTATTGAGCACTTACTACACGCAGAGCACTCAGGAGAGCATGATATGACGTGGCCCAGCAGAAAGAGCCCGGGTTTAGGAGTCAGAGGATGTGGGTTCTAATCCAGGTTCCACCGCTTGTCAGCTGGGTGACCTTGGGCAAGCCACTTAACTTCTCTGGGACTCAGTGACCTCATCCAGAAAATGGGGATTAAGACCGTGAGCCCCACGTGGGACAACCTGATTACCTTGTATCTACCCCAGCTCTTAGAACAGTGCTTGGCACATAGTAATCGCTTAACAAATACCATTATTATTATTAATATTCATTCAATCGTATTTATTGAGCACTTACTGTGTGCAGAGCACTGTACTAAGCACTTGTCTACTAATAATCATTGGACATAAGGAAACTCTTCACCACCTGCTTCCGAGTACTTAATCGGCTCTCCCCCTCCTCACTGGGCTTCATCTCATCTCACTCACCACTGACCCCTTCTTCACAACCTCAATCTTGCCTGGAGATCTCTCCCATTTCATACCCTACAGAACAACAGTCTCCCCATCTCCAAAATCCTACTATCCATCCATCCATCAATCAATCATATTTGAGCGCTCACTAAAATCTCAACTCCAGGCAGCCTTCCCTAATCCCTAACTTCTCATTGCCCCATCTTATTCTCCCACCCTTCTGAGTCACCTTCACACTTAATTCCGTGCCCCCTAAGTACTGATGCTTAACACTCCCAACTCCCACAGGACATATGTCCCTATCCTTATGCTCTGCCATTTCCCCAACTGTAATTATTTTGATGTCTGTTTCCCCTTCTTGACTGTAAATTCCTAGATGTGAGGAATCATGTCTACAAACTCTGCTCTACTCTCCCGAGAGCTTAGCATGGTGTTCTGCTCAATAAATTCTACTTTTTTGTGGTATTTGTTAAGTGCTTACTCCGTGTCAAGCACTGTACTAAGCAATGGGCTAGATACAGATGAACAGGTTGGGCACAGTCCCTGTCCCACATAGTGCTCACGGTCTTAATCCCCATTTTACAGGTGAGATAACTGAGGCACAGAGAAGTTAACTGATTTGCCCAGGGTCACACAGCAAACAAATGGGCAAACTGGGATTATCACCCTGGTCCTTCCGATTCCCAGGCCTGTGTTCTAGTCACTAGGCAGTGCTGCTTTTCATTAATCGATTGGGCAAGAAAATTCTGGAAAGAGTTGAATACAACTGTTGAGCTTGAGTTGGCTCGGTATAGACCAGGCTTATCCATGTTGTGAAGATTATAAACTCCTTGAGGACAGGACTCACATCTTTGATTTCTGTTTCTCTTCTCAAGCGTCTAGTAGAGAGACAGCATGGCGTAGAGGCTAGACCCCAGGCCTTGGAGTCAGAAGGTCATGGGTTCTAATCCAAACTCTGCCACTTGTCTGCTGTGTGACCCTGGGCAAGTCTTTTCACTTCTAGCCTGGGCTTGGGAGTCAGAGGTCATGGGTTCAAATCCCGGCTCTGCCACTTGTCAACTGTGTGACTTTAGACAAGTCACTTAACTTCCCTGGGCCTCAGTTACCTCATCTTTAAAATGGGGATTAAGACTGTGAGCTCCACATGGGACAACCTAATCACCTTGTAGCCTCCCCTGTGCTTAGAACAGTGCTTTGCACAAAGTTAGCTCTTAACAAATTGAAACTGTGAGCCCCACATAGGACAGGGACTGTGTCATTTGCTTCTATCCGCTCCAGCGCTTAGCACAGTTCCTGGCACATAGTAAATGCTCAACAAATACCATCATTATTAGTTCTGCCAGTAGAAGATAGTCAGTGGCGAGCAAATCCTTCTCCTTTCTGGAACGTAGAATTTGGGCCCAACCCTTGCTCCAGGGTCATTGGGTTCTACCCCATCTTCCTGTTCGTTTGTAACTGGGGTGAAATGCACTGAAATATTCAACAGCTGCAATAATAATGATAATAATAATAATAACAACAATAATGATAATAATTGTGGTATTTGTTAAGCACTTACTATATGCCAGGAACTGTATCAGGCACTGTGATAGATACAAAGTATTTGGGTTGGATACAGTCCCTCCCCAATATAATAATAGTGATAGCAGTTTTGTTAATCAGTTACTATGTGCCAGGGACTGTATTAAGCACTGTGGTAGATACAAGGTATTTGGGTTGGATACAGTCCCTCCCCAATATAATAATAGTGATAGCAGTTTTGTTAAGCAGTTACTATGTGCCAGGGACTGTACTAAGCACTGTGGTAGATGCAAAGTATTTGGGTTGGATACAGTCCCTCCTCAATATAATAATAGTGATAGCAGTTTTGTTAATCAGTGACTATGTGCCAGGGACTGTACTAAGCATTGTGGTAGATACAAAGTATTTGGGTTGGATAAAGTCCCTCCCCAACGTAATAATAGTGATGGCAGTTTTGTTAATCAGTTACTATGTGCCAGGGACTGTACTAAGCACTGTGGTAGATACAAAGTATTTCGGTTAGATACAGTCCCTCCCCAATATAATAATAGTGATAGCAGCTTTGTTAGTCAGTTACTATGTGCCAGGGACTGTCCTAAGCACTGTGGTAGATACAAGGTAATTGGGTTGGATACAGTCTCTGTCCAACATAATAATAGTAATAGTATTTGTTAAGTGCTATGTGCCAAGCAAATTGGGTTGGACACAATCCCTGTCCCGCACGGTGCTCAGTCTTAATCCCCATTTTACAGAAGAGGTAACTGAGGCACACAGAAGTAAAGGGACTTGCCCAAAGTCCCACAGCAGACAAGTGGCATAGGCAGGATTAGAATCCAGGTCCTTCTGACTCTCAGGCCCGAGCTCTACCCACTGGACCACGCTGCTTCTCTTGCCACCCCCATTACCTTGCCACCCTCACCCCCTCCCTGGCTCACCCATTCTCTGCCTGCCGTCAGCCCTGGGGTGTGTTGACCCCAAGTGTGTTAAGTGCTTAGTACAGTGCTCTGCACACAGTAAGCGCTCAATAAATACGATCGATTGATTGTTGGTTCTCCCGGCTCAGGCAGTTTCTGTGCCTGGGCCAGCATTCCCACCTTTCCGTCCAGCCATCACCCCGGCATAGCCCCGGTGGGTCCCGCATTTGGACTACTGCACTAGCCTTCTCTCTGATCTCCCATCCTCGTGTCTCTCTCCACTTCAATCCATACTTCATGCTGCTGCCCGGATTATCTTTGTCCAGAAACGCTCTGGACATATCACTCCCCTCCTCAAAAACCTCCAATGGCTACCGATCAATCTGCGCATCAGGCAGAAACTCCTCACCCTGGGCTTCAAGGCTGTCCATCACCTCGCCCCCTCCTACCTCACCTCCCTTCTCTCCTTCTACTGCCCAGCCCGCACCCTCTGCTCCTCCACCACTAATCTCCTCACTGTACCTCGCTCTCGCCTGTCCTGCCATCGACCCTCGGCCCACGTCATCCCCCGGGCCTGGAATGCCCTCCCTCTGCCCATCCGCCAAGCTAGCTCTCTTCCTCCCTTCAAGGCCCTGCTGAGAGCTCACCTCCTCCAGGAGGCCTTCCCAGACTGAGCCCCTTCTTTCCTCTCCCCCTCGTCCCCCTCTCCATCCCCGTCTTACCTCCTTCCCTTCCCCACAGCACCTGTATATATGTATATATGGTTGTACATATTTATTACTCTGTTTATTTATTTATTTATTTATTTTACTTGTACATTTCTATCCTACTTATTTTATTTTGTTGGTATGTTTGGTTCTGTTCTCTGTCTTCCCCTTTTAGACTGTGAGCCCACTATCGGGTAGGGACTGTCTCTATGTGATGCCAATTTGTACTTCCCAAGCGCTTAGTACAGTGCTCTGCACATAGTAAGCGCTCAATAAATACGATTGATTGATTGATTGATTGATTGGATGAATCAGGTGGCCGACGGGCAGAGCGCTTGCCCTTTCCGAAGGCCCGAGCCACGTCCCGGTCCTCGGGACTCCTGGCTACAATTGCTCATTCCTGGCTGAGTTTCTTTCAACGCCGGGGATCCACCTTGGCCCAAACCTGCCTTCAGTTTCCTAAACAGGAGAGGGACACAAGCCTAGTTAGGAAGGGGCAGGTAGCCGGGTGACAACTCTGGCTTCCAGGTTCCGCTGAAATGTGAAATGTTTGGAGGTGCTTGAGCGAAGGGAGCTAAGCAAAGGCAGTCTGGACTCCACAGGGATCAAAATAATAACAATAATGATGGCATTTATTAAGCGCTTACTACGTGCAAAGCACTGTTCTAGGCGCTGGGGAGGTTACAAGGTGATTAGGTTGTCCCATGTGGGGCTCACAATCTTAATCCTCATTTTACAGATGAGGTAACTGAGGCACAGAGAAGTTGACTGGTCCAAAGCGAGCCCTTTGTATTTCTTTCCTGGGGAACCGGTTTTTAGAATCAAAATACGTTCAACGCAGCGATGATTTTTCTTGAGCAAGATTGGGCCTAGTTCATAGTTCGGCTTTAATGTATTGGTGCGGTCATCTCATCCAGAAGTAAACTTTAAGTCTTGACAAATTGACAAGGGCGATGATCTCAGTGGGGAGTGATCTTCAAATCTTCATAAACTTCTCCAGGGGACCTCTAGAACTTCAAGCTTTCTGTAGGGAGGGAATGTGTCTGATTATTGCTCTACTGTACTCTCCCAAAGGTTTAATTAAGTGTGTTGCACACAGTAAGTGCTCAATAAATACGATCGAACAAATGAACAAATTAATTAAATTACATATAAGTACATCTGTGCAATCATGTATATAGGTGGAGCTATGCATCTTTTAGACTGTGAGCCCACTGTTGGGTAGGGACTGTCTCTATATGTTGCCACCTTGTACTTCCCAAGTGCTTAGTACAGTGCTCTGCACACAGTAAGCGCTCAATAAATACGATTGATGATGATGATGATGATGCATCCCATTAGACTGTAAGCTCCTTGAGGGCAGGGATTATCTCATACTTAGTTCAGTGCTCTGCACACAGTAAGCTTACAATTAATACCACTGACTGATTGATTGATGTAAATCACCCAATTGGAATGGGTCCCATTTCAAGCAATAGTTCACTCACCACAAGGCTAAGATACTGAGTTTAATGAGTTTAATATCCACTAAGGGACAAACAGAGACTCCAAGTGGCACCGGGTGCCCATTTCCAGAGAGGACTCATCGTGGGGTTCCCACAGATAATGAGTTCCCACAGACAATGGAAGGATCTCAAAGCTGGACAGTGAAAAAACAGGCTAGAAAGACCATCGACTCTTTTGAAATGTGGCGTCGGAGAAGGCTTTTGCGAATACCAAGGACTGCCCGAAAAACAAACAGATTTTAGAGTAAATTAAGCCAAAGCTGTCTTCGGAAGGCCAAATGACTCCACTTAGATTAGCATATTTTGGATACATCATCAGGAGGACTGATTCTCTGGAGAAGACACTAATGCTAGGAAAAGTCCAGGAAAAACGTGGAAGAGGCAGACGAGCAGCTAGATTCATTCATTCATTCATTCAATCATTTTTATTGAGCGCTTACTGTGTGCAGAGCACTGTACTGAGCATTTGGGAAGGACAAGTTGACAACACATAGAGATGGTCCCTACCCAACAATGGGCTCACAGAAACCATAGTAATGATAACGTAAGAGCCATTAGAAAGGTTTCGGCAGATTAGGACTGTGATTATGGCAGAAGACAGGGCCTTCTGAAAAAAATACATCCACAGAGTCGCTATGAATCAGAAACAACTTGACGGCATTGATAATAATAATTAATAATAATAATGGCATTTATTAAGCGCTTACTATGTGCAAAGCACTGTTCTAAGCACTGGGGAGGTTACAAGGTGATCAGGTTGTTCCTCAAGGGGCTCACAGTCAACCCCCATTTTACAGATGAGGAAACTGAGGTTCAGAGAAGTGAAGTGACTTGCCCAAAAATAGTCAATTGTGCCCCTGATGATCATTATACAGTGTCTTCACCCCTTTCTCATTTCCCACCTCAGCCAGTGAGTGAGTTATGCTTGTTATTATTAATCCCATTCGTGTATCATGGCCCATGGTTAGTGACTCCTTGTTAACTCCTTGAGGGCAGTGATTGTATCAATTAATTCGATTGTATGGTCCTCTCCCAAGTGTTTAGTACAGTGCTCTACACAAATCAGCAATCATGAAATATCACTGATTGAGCAGTAATCTGAAACATTATGAAGTTTAATGACAATTTAGATTAGCATATTGTGGACACATAATCAGGAGGACTAATTCTCTGGAGAAGACACTAATGCTAGGAAAAGTCCAGGGAAGACGTGGAAGAGGCAGATGGAAAGCTAGATGGATAGAGACCGTGACAACGATTACGGAAGAACCATTAGAAAGGTTACGGATTATGGCAGAGGACAGGACGTTCTGCAGAAAGTATATCCATAGGGTCGCTATGAATTGGAAACGACTCAGTGGCACTTAATAATAATAATAATAATAATAATAATAATAAATGGTACAGGGCTATGGATACTTTGGAAAGAAATCCTTCTGTCTTCTTTTATGGGTCGCCAGAAGAAGCATGAACTAAAGGAAAGAGCAATGGCCCGGGAGTCAGAGGATCTGGGTTCTAATTCTGACTCCGCCACGTCTGCTGGGTGACCTGGGGAAGTCACTTCACTTCTCTGGACCTCCGTTCCCTCATCTGTAAAATGGGGATGAAGACTTTGAGCCTCATGTGGGACAGGGACTGTGTCCAACCCAATTATCTCATATCCACCCCAGTGCTTAGAGGAGTGCTTGGCACAAAGTAAGTGCTCAACAAATACCACAATTAATATTATTATTATTCCTGAAGAATTTCACTAAAGCCCTTTCCACATCTTCCATTTCTTAACATAGACTCCTGTCCTGTTGCTCTCCCTCTCCTAGGTCTGAGCCCATCAGGGTAACTCACAGGCCATTAGTGGAAAGAGCCCGGGCTTGAGAGTCAGAGGTTGTGGGTTCTAATCCCAACTCCGCCACTTGTCAGGTGTGTGACTTTGGGCCAGTCACTTCACTTCTCTGTGCCTCAATTACCTCATCTGTAAAATGGGAATGAAGACTGTGAGCCCCAAGTGGGACAACCTGATTACATTATATCTACCCCTGTGCTTAGAACAGTGCTTGGCACATAATAAGCGCTTAACAAATGCCATTGTTATAACAGAGAAGCGGTGTGGCTAACAGAGAAGCAGCGTGGCTCAGCGGAACGAGCACGGTCTTGGGATTCAGAGGTCATGGATTCTAATCCCGGCTCTGCCATTTGTCAGCTTTGTGACTTTGGGCAAGTCACTTCACTTCTCTGTTCCCTCATCTGTAAAATGGGGATTAAGACTGTGAGCCCCATGTGGGACAATCTGATTACCTTGTATCCCCCCAGTGCTTAGAACAGTGATTGGCACATAGATAGCACTTAACAAATGCCATTATTATTATTATTATTAATAATATCAAAGGGCAAGACAAGTTCTCGAGCAATAAAGATCTAGGACGTCATCAGTGTCATGGCATCCAAGCTCTGCTCACCACAACACAGCTGTGTTGGGTGGGATGAGGGAGGAGAACGGCAGGAGACCCAATCCGCTGCTGTTTGGAGAGCTGAAAATGGGAAACCAATGGCAAAGGAGGGTAGAGGAATCATCATCATCATCATCATCATCATCATCATCATCATCATCAATCGTATTTATTGAGCGCTTACTGTGTGCAGAGCACTGTACTAAGCACTTGGGAAGTACAAGCGGGCAACATATAGAGACAGTCCCTACCCAACAGTGGGCTCACAGTCTAAAAGGGGGAGACAGAGAACAAAACCAAACATACTAACAAAATAAAATAAATAGAATAGATATGTACAAGTAAAATAAATAAATAAATAAATAAATAGAGGAATCAATCAATCGTATTTATTAAGCGCTTACTGTGTGCACAGCACTGTACTAAGCACGTGGGAAGTACAAGCTGGCAACATATAGAGACAGTCCCTACCCAACAGTGGGTTCACAGTCTAGAAGAGGAAGCATTTTAAGAATATGGCCTAGTGGATAGACACAGGTCTGTGAGTCTGAAGGAAGCAGGTTCTAATCCTGGCTCCCCAACTTGTCTGCTGTGTGATCTTGGGCAGGCCACTTTACTTCTCTGTGTCTCAGTTACCTCACCTGTATAATGGGGATTAAGACTGTCAGCTCCATGTTGGACAGGGACTGTGTCCAACCTTTTCATTCATTCCTTCAATCATATTTATTGAGCGCTTACTGTGTGCAGAGCACTGTATTAAGGGCTTGGGAAGTCCAAGTTGGCAACAGATAGAGACAGTCCCTACCCAACAGCGGGCTCACAGTCTAGAAGGGGGAGGCAGTCAACAAAACAAAACATATTAACAAAATAAAATAGAATAGTAAACAACCTGATTGACTTGTATCCATCCAACCCAGCACTTAGAACAGTGCCTGGCACATAGTAAGCACTTATCATCATCATCATCATCATCATCATCAAGGTAAAACAAAACCTCACACAGTGCTGCATTCCAGCTGCAAACTGGGGGTCAGTTGCCGAGGACAATCAATCAATCAATCAATCAATCGGATTTATTGAGCGCTTACTGTGTGCAGAGTACTGTACTAAGCGCTTGGGAAGTACAAGTTGGCAATATATAGAGACGGTCCCTTCCCAACAGTGGGCTCACAGTCTAGAAGGGGAAGGACAGACGTGCATGGAATACTACCAGCAAGAAGGGAGTAGCTCTCTTTGAGAAAAAGCTTTGCATGGAAAACGAGAGGGAGAGGCGAAAGAGAAAACAGGGCCAGGTGCTACCAAAATTAACCCCAACAACACAACAAGGGACAACATTTTTGTGTATCCAGTGTGGCTGGAACTGTGGTCCCTCGTTGTCTTTTTCAACCACCATTACTGTCAGGGGTGTCTTTTTGAAATGTTAATGATAGCTATTCGGTTTGTAAACTCCTGGAGGGGAGGGACCTTATCTTTAAAGCCTTATCTTTAAGGCTGCTGCAGGGAAGCAGCTTGAGTTAGTGGAAAGAGCCCGGGCTTGGCAGTCAGAGGTTGTGGGTTCTAATCCTGCTCTGCCACTTGTATGCTGTTCATTCATTCATTCAATCGTATTTATTGAGCGCTTACTGTGTGCAGAGCACTGTACTTAGCGCTTGGGAAGTCCAAGTTGGCAACATATAGAGACGGTCCCTACCCAACAGTGGGCTCACAGTCTAGAAGGGGGAGACAGAGAACAAAACAAAACATATTAACAAAATAAAATAAGTAGAATAAATAAAACCTTGGGGAAGTCACTTCACTTCCCTGTGCCTCAATTACCTCACCTGTAAAATGGGGATTAAGACTGTGAGCCCGCACGTCTGACAACCTGCTGACCTTGTATCTATCCCAGCGCTTAGGAAGCGCTTAACAAATGCCATCATTATAATTATTATTATTTAATTGCACTGAGTCTTCCAAGTGTTTAGTACTGTGCTCTAGACACACTAAATACTCAATAAAAACAGTCATTTCTAAATAGAATGCAATAATTATTTTATTGAGAACCCTCACGTTGTGTTAGAATAACCACTGACTCACTGGGAATTAATGGGTGAGGAAATAGAAATAGATGATGACCATGACTGACCTTTTTCAAAACATGTTCAGTTAATCAATCATTCAATCAATCAATGGCATTTATTGAGTTTTCCTTTGTTCAGAGCACTGTATTAACCACTTGGGGAAGTGCAATACTTCAGAGTTGGTAGATGTCATCCCTCTACCCTCACGGGAGCTTATAGTCTTCCCGGGAGGTGGACATTACATTATTCTATGGCCATCGCTAGGAGAATACTTTAAATCCATGCCACTCATTGCTATTTTATTGCATTGAATACCATAAAACAGCAAAACAGAACCCCGATTTTGTACAGAGTCTGGGAAGTGTAGCAGCATCACACCTGGACTGACTCCAGGCAGAAGTGAACAATAATAAAAATAATGCTGCCACTACTACCACTATTACTACTAATAATAATTGTGGTATTTTTTAAGAACTTACTGTGTGCCAGGCATTGTACTAAGCACTGGGGTGGATACAAGCAAATAAGGTTGGACACAGTCCCTATCCCATGTGGGGCTCTCAGTCTCAATCCTCATTTTACAGATGACGTAACTGAGGCATGGAGAAGTGAGGTGACTTGCCCAAGGCCACACAGTGGACAGGTTATGGAGCTGTGATCAGAACCCATGACCTTCTGATTAATAATAATAATAATGATAATGTTATTTATTAAGCACTTGCTATGTGCAAAGCACTCTTCTAAGTGCTGGGGAGGTTACAAGGTTATCAGATGGTCCCACAGGAGGCTCACAGTCTTAATCTTCAAGCAGCTGGTGCCTGGGCAGCACATGGGTTTTGAATATAGGCGCTCTGGAAATCCCACCTCAAAAGCCTCGAAAAGGCTGTAGCTGCCTCGGATGGTGCCAAATGCAGCTTGGCTTTTGCCTCAGGATTAGCAGCCACTGTAAACATCACTCATCTCTTAAAGGCAGGAGACCAAATTATTTGCATGGATGATGTATACGGAGGAACAAACAGATACTTCAGGAGGATGGCGGTGGAAATGGGTTTGAAGCTTTCTTTTGTTGACTGTTCTAAACTGAATTTGCTTGAAGCTGCTATCAGACCAGAAACAAAGCTGGTTTGGATTGAAACCCCCACCAACCCCAACTTGAAAGTCATTGATATCGAAGCCTGTGCACAGATTGTCCGTAAACATGGAGACATTATTTTAGTTGCGGATAGCACTTTCATGTCGGCCTATTTCCAGCGCCCCTTGGCTTTGGGAGCGGATATTTGTATGTACTCAGCTACGAAGTATATGAACGGCCACAGTGATGTTGTCATGGGTTTGGTTTCTGTTAATTCAGAGGACCTCTATCAAAGGCTCCAGTTTTTGCAAAATTCTCTTGGAGCAGTGCCATCTCCATTCTACTATTATCTCTGCAATCGTGGTCTGAAGACATTGCAAATCCGGATGAAGCAATATTTTCAGAATGGACTGGCAGTTGCTAAGTATCTTGAATCAGATCCCCGGGTGGAAAAAGTCATTTTCCCTGGGCTGCCTTCTCATCCTCAGCATGAATTGGTTAAAAGCCAGTGCACGGGCTGCCCTGAGATGATCACCTTTTATATTAAGGGCAACCTTCAGCATGCTGAGACTTTTCTCAAGAACTTGAAGCTTTTCTCACTGGCTGAGAGCCTCGGGGGATATGAAAGTCTTGCTGAGCTTCTGGCAATCATGACTCATGCCTCCGTTCCCAAAGAGGACAGAGATGCCCTAAGAACCAGTGAGATGCTCATCCGCCTGTCTGTGGGCTTGGAAGATACTGAAGATTTACCGGAAGATCTAGATCAAGCCTTGAAGGCAGTGCACCCTCAGTATACTAGTCGGAACTAGGATTTGGGAACCTGTAATTTAAAGCTGATTCCTTCAAAGCTCAAATGTCCAGAAGATTGTTGTTTGAGAAGACCCGGAATGAGCATCGAAGGATTTGCACTCAAGATATAAAACGGTTCTGTTCACTCTCAGACCCCTCACTACCTTTCATGTCTCTAATCTTTAATGACTCAAATTCACTGTTCAAAATTCTTATTTACCTGGTATTATGGATTTTCAGATCAACTGTCAGTTGTGTAGTGCCCTCCCAAACCCTGCCCTCTCCCTGACTTTCCCATCTCTGTTGACGGCACTACCATCCTTCCCGTCTCACAAGCCCGCAAACTTGGTGTCATCCTCGACTCTGCTCTCTCATTCACCCCTCACATCCAAGCCGTCACCAAAACCAGCCAGTCTCAGCACCGCAACATTGCCAAGATCCGCCCTTTCCTCTCCATGCATACCGCTACCCTGCTCATTCAAGCTCTCATCCTCTCCCGTCTGGACTACTGCATCAGTCTTCTCTCTGATTTCCCATCCTCGTGTCTCTCCCTACTTCAATCCATACTTCATGCTGCTGCCCGGATTGTCTTTGTCCAGAAACGCTCTGGGCATGTTACTCCCCTCCTCAAAAATCTCCAGTGGCTACCAATCAACCTGCGCATCAGGCAGAAACTCCTCCCCTCGGTTTCAAGGCTGTCCATCCCCTCGCCCCCTCCTACCTCACCTCCCTTCTCTCCTTCTCCAGCCCACCCCGCACCCTCAGCTCCTCTGCAGCTAATTTCCTCACCGTGCCTCGTTCTTGCCTGTCCCGCCATCGACCCCCGGCCCACGTCATCCCCCGGGCCTGGAATGCCCTCCCTCTGCCCATCCGCCAAGCTAGCTCTCTTCCTCCCTTCAAGGCCCTACTGAGAGCTCACCTCCTCCAGAAGACCTTCCCAGACTGAGCCCCTTCCTTCCTCTCCCGCTCGCCCCCCTTTCCATCCCCCCCATCTTACCTCCTTCCCTTCCCCACAGCACCTGTCTATATGTATATATGTTTGTACATATTTATTACTCTATTTATTTATCTTACTTGTACACATCTATTCTATTTATTTTATTTTGTTAGTATGTTTGGTTTTGTTCTCTGTCTCTCCCTTCTAGACTGTGAGCCCGCTGTTGAGTAGGGACTGTCTCTATGTGTTGCCGACTTGTACTTCCCAAGCACTTAGTACAGTGCTCTGCATAGAGTAAGCACTCAATAAATGCAATTGATTGATTGATTGATTAATCCCCATTATCAGATGAGGTAACTGAGGCACAGAGAAGTTAAGTGACTTGTCCAAAGTCACACAGCTGACAATTGATGAAGCCGGAATTTGAACCCATGACCTCTGACTCCAAAGCCCGTGTTCTTTCCACTGAACCCTGCCCAGACCCGGGCTCTATCCTGTGGCTTGTGCTTCTACTTCTGTGCCATTGTACAGATTGTGTTACACCTGCCTGGAGAGGCACATATTGTGGAAAGGATATTCCCTAATATTTCTATCAATCATTTTATATCCAAACTGTGTTCTGGAAACCTGTGTTATAGCAGAACTGATTACGATTGATTGATCAAGATTCATAATTGGTATTCTCATCTGGAAGTTTTTATAGCTGTTATTTGTTATATCTGTAGCTGTTATGCCCGTAATTAATTAATTTATATTAAAGTCTGTCTAACCCCAACTAGGAAAATATCATATCATATCAATTGTATTTATTGAGCGCTTACTATGTGCAGAGCACTGTACTAAGCGCTTGGGAAGTACAAATTGGCAACACATAGAGACAGTCCCTACCCAACAGTGGGCTCACAGTCTAAAAGGGGGAAAATGGGTTCCCAAGGAGGGATCATGGGAGGAATTACATCAGTTTCCTCCTAAACCCTTGTGTTCAGCTCACGTTTTCTGTGTCCTTATGTCAGGGTCCTCCTGAGCCTTAGGGGACAACACACATCTTCTGGGTGGCCCTCTGCCTCATCATCCTCAGGGCAGTCTTCACCTCCTGGTTCCTGAGGCAGTAGATGATGGGGTTGAGGAGAGGCGTGAGCACAGTGTAGATGACCGACACCAACTTGTTGTAGTCGAAGGAGTCGAGGGCCCGGGGACGGGCGTAGATGAAGAGCGTGGCCGAGTAGTAGATGACCACAACGGCCAGGTGAGAGGCACAGGTGGAGAAGGCCTTCTTCCGGCCGGAGGCCGAGGGGATCCTCAGGACGGCGGTGACGATGGAGATGTAGGAGAGGACGGTGACCAGCAGCGGACCCAGAAGAATCATCAGGGCCAGCAGGAAGTCCACGAGTTCGGTCAAGGACATGTCCGTGCATGTCAGGTTGAGCAGCGGGGACACGTCGCAGAAGAAGTGGTTGAGGACGTTGGGGCCGCAGTAGACGAGTCGCGAGATGAAGAAGGTCTTCCCCAGGGAGACGGCGAAGCCCCCGAGCCAGGAGCCGGCCCCCAGGCGGAGGCAGAGGCCGGGGCCCATGATGGCGGGGTAGCGGAGGGGGTGACAGATGGCCACGTGGCGGTCGTAGGCCATGACGGCCAACAGCAGGCACTCGGTGCAGGCCAGCCCCAGGAAGCAGTAGAGCTGAGCCATGCAGGCCAGGAAGGAGATGTGGTGGGCCCGGGGAGTCAGGAGGGTGGCCAGAATCTTGGGGACGGTGACGGACACATACCAGATCTCCAGGAAGGAGAGGTTGCTGAGGAAGAGGTACATGGGCTTGTGGAGAGGCCGGTGCCCTTGGACCAGGGTGATGACGACCAGGTTCTCGGACACGGTCAGCAAGTAGGCCAGGAGGAATAACAGAAAGAGGGAGAGGCGAAGTCCCACAGAGCCGGGGAAGCCCACCAGGATGAATTCAGCCACCTGCGTGTGGTTATCCCTAGGGGACATTTCTTCTAGCTGGAACAATAAGTACGACAGTAAGACTACATTAATCCATTGGTGGTATTTCTTGAGCACCTACAGTGTGCAGAGCACTCTACTAAATACTTGGAATTGAACAGAGAGAAGCAGCATGGCCTAGTGTATAGAGCACAGAGGACCTGAGTTTGAATCCCAGATCCACACTGATCTACTGCATTCAGTTCTCCCCAATCTCAAGGACCTTTCTGAAATCCCACCTCCTCCAAGAGGTCTTCTTTGTTGAACTTCTCATCTTCAGATCTTCCATGTTACCTAAAGACTTAGACAGTTTCATTCCCCATCGTCCCACCCTGAAGCATGGAAGTACAGAGAAGCAGCGTGGCTCAGTGGAAAGAGCCCGGGCTTTGGAGTCAGAGGTCGTGGGTTCAAATCCCAGCTCCACCAACTGTCAGCTGTGGGACTTGGGGCAAGTCACTTCACTTCTCTGGGCCTCAGTTACCTCATCTGTAAAATGGGGATGAAGATGTGAGCCCCCCAAGGGACAACCTGATCACCTTGTAACCTCCCCAGCGCTTAGAACAGTGCTCTGCACATAGTAAGTGCTTAACAAATACTATTATTATTATAGCTTGAAACTCGGTTTCTTCCCCTTTTGTGTGATTCATTTTAGTGTGACTCCCCGCTACCCTGCACCTTCTTCCTTCCCCTACAAAAGAATGAAATGTCAAAAACCTCTCTCTCTCCTACATGCTTTTTGGTGTAGGTAACATTTCTTCTCTCCTATGAACCAGCACTTTATCATGGCGGGATAATTTGTATATTCCAATGAAGCTTAGAGCTATGCCATTGGGAGATACTCTCTCACTAGAGTAACCTATAATAATAATAATCTTAATAATGATGGTATTTGCAAAGCACTTTCTATGTGCCAAGCACTGTTCTAAGCTCTGGGGTAGATACAGGGTAATCAGGTTGCCCCACGTGGGGCTCACAGTCTTAATCCCCATTTTACAGATGAGGTAACTGAGGCACAGAGAAGTGAAGTGACTTGCCCAAAGTCACAGAGCTGATAAGTGGCGGAGCCGGGATTAGAACCTCTGACTCCCAAACCTGTGCTCTTTCCACTAAGCCACACTGCTTCTCCATAATGGAAAGGTCTAAGCTGAAGCGTCAGACAAAGTTGATTCACCTATGCCGGGCAGCCATGGCATAGGAAAGAGTGAAAGGCAGATGATCAAGTGATCAAATGTTGATCAAAGACAATGGCAGGGATATAAGTTTTTACGATGCAAAGAAGGCAATGGTAAGCCACTTCTATATTTTTTATGAAGAAAGCTCTATTGCCATACACACCAGACTGACTCAGAAGACAGGACATTCTGGAAAGAGTGTGTCCTTGGGGTCGTTATGAATCGGAAACGATTCGATGACATTTGACTACTAACATTTCTTACACGCAATAGATTGATAGCACTCAAAGGGGACGTTGAAAGTTCATTTAGTCCACTCACCCATCTGTGAAGAACTGCATTCAGACCAACTATCTCACTATCTTAGATCTTCTTCAAAAGTCACCTAGTCGTTTCCGACCCATAGCGACTCCCTGGACACATCCTCTTCAGAACATCCCATCTTCTGTCATAAATGATGTGCGTATCCATAGAGTTTTCATCTTAGATCTTCAGAGGGTTTTTTAGGGTGGGGTAAAGCGTGAATGTGTTTGAAATCAGTGGGAAAGAAGCCATCGGAAAGTGAACAGTTGAAGATGGAGGTCAGGGAGGGAAGAAGGAAAGGGACAAGTGTTTGAATAAGGTGCCAAGGGGTGAAGTTGGAGGCATAGGTGGAAGGGGTAGATTTTGAGAGGAGGCAGAAGATCTCCTCTTGAGATCCTGCTGGGAAAGATGGGAGAGTCAAAAAGGGGCTGGAGGAGGGAGGGACTTAAGAGGAGCGGGGGGAATTTTGAAAAGTTCACATAGTTCTCTGGTGCTTCAGTCTGCAAGATCACCACTGAATACAACAGTGACAGGATGAATCATTTTAGTTAGATACTTTTTCTAGTTCTCTCCAGTTTGCAACTTACTTGTTCAAGTGCCATGATTCAACTCTCAATTGCCATCTCCAATTTGACCTGTTTGAAGAGAAGAATTCCACTCATTTGCTTGCTAATGTGCCTCATCGTCATTATAATCAAATTGTAAGAGTGGATAAGGCATTGTACAATTCTCGGAATACGTTCATTCATTCATTCATTCATTCAATCATATTTATTGAGCGTTTACTGTGTGCAGAGCACTGTACTAAGCACTTGGGAAGTACAAGTTGGCAACATATAGAGACGGTCCCTACCCAACAGTGGGCTCACAGTCTAAATGAGGGGGACAGAGAACAAAACAAAACATATTAACAAAATAAAATAAATAGAATAAATATGTACAAATAAAAAATAAATAAATAGATATGTACGTTTGAGCTCAGACTCTACGCTATCACTGAATTTTTGCTGCAACAGCTATTAAGTTACTTAAACCCTCTGGATTTCAGGATTATAAAATGCAACCAGTCGAAGTCTGGTCCCTACAGAATTATGGGAGTTCTAGATTACAATCAAGTACATTGAGCTACTTGGATGTTATTATTATTATTATAATTGTTATTATTTTATTATCACCAGCTCCTTGTGGGCAAGGATCCTGTCAACCTACCCTACGGTACTGAATTTTCCCAAGTGCTTAGCACACTGTGCTCTGTAAACAGGAAGCACTCAATAAAAACTATTGATTAATTAATTGATTGATTAATTAATGAGAGTACCCTAATAAGTGTTCATCATAAGTAAACCACCATTAGAAGTGTCAGCTTTTGAATACAAACAACTATAAGGTAAGTGGTACTACTATTAACAATGTTTTGACCACCTCATCTATGGGATATAACCTCACCCCACGCCGATTTAGAAAATCCTGGTTTGTTTTAATTTTTAATTTCTTTTTTAACCTAGGAGAAAATGATTCTTCTGGGAAGAACCCTTCATACTGATGAAGAAGGATTCACTGGATCTCAGGTTTGAAACCAACTATTAAAACAAAACTTGTTGGAAAAACAAACAGAAGCTAAACCTTTTAACTCTTGTAATCTGTGAAGAGTGACTTACTCCTCTGGATCTACGTCATTCCCAACCATGAACTGAGTTTCCTTGTCCCAGCAAATCTGCTATTATTGGAAATCAGTTACTTACATGGAAAATGCATATGATGCCGCTGGGGAAGCGGCTGAAAAGACTCCTGAATTGATTTCTCAGCAACACATCTTTGGGAAAATGGAGGGGAGGAAAGAAATTCCTCGAATGAGTGAAGTGCTCCAACTCCTTCTTATGTCAGTGTCCCAAGTTGAGGGTTGAAAGAAGAGACAGGGAGAGCTACGGATGGCTCGTGGACAGGGAGGTTTTGGAAAGTCTGTCCAGAAGGAGAGAAGAGATTAGGAGAGGAATGGAGTGCCAGTTGATGACATATCCCTGCCCCGTGCTGGGGAGTGCCAGGGGATGCCTTCTCCCTGCCCTGTGCTGGGCAGAAGGAACACTTCCCTCCTATCTCCCCGGAGAGGGCATTTTATGCAGTGCCAGCCCTGACTCTTGGGCTTTCTAATGGCCCTTTTGGGACACCCACCTTCTCTCTGAATGTCCTCAACCTTCCTGTTTGGGAAGCCGGACACAGATCCTGAGAAAAATGAGGACTCACTCCCCCTGATTTCTCTTGTCTAGCAATTGTTCATAGTAGTAATAGTATTATCATTATTATTAATAATATTATATAATGGCATAATTAGATTAATAAATACAATTGAATGAATATAATAATATGTTTTTCATTAAGAACTTACTTGAGCCCAAACATTTTAGTAGGCACTGGAATAGATTAAAACATAAGTAACTCAGACACAGGCTCTATGCCACATGATGCCCACAGTCTAAAGGGGAGGGAACACAGGTATTTAATCCCCATTTCACAGAGGCCCAGAGAAGTTAAGTGACTTATCCAGGGTCACAAGCAGGCAAGTGGTGGAGTTGAGATCAGACCTCAGGTCCCCTGACTCACAGGACTGGGTTAACAATAATAATAATAATAATGGTATTTGTTAAGCACTTACTATGTGCCAATCACTGTTTAAGGGGCTGGATTAGATACAAGATAATGATGTTGTCCCACATGGGGCTCACATTCTTAATCCCCATTTTACAGATGAGGTAACAGGCACAGAGAAGTTAAGTGATTTGCCCAAGGTCACACAGCTGACAAGCGGCAGGGCCGGGATTAGAATCCACGACCTCTGATTCCCAAGCCCAGGATCTTGCCACTAGGCCATGCAGATTCCCATGGTATTTTTTGAGGACTTCCTATGTGCCTGGGACTGTGTTCTTTTCACTAGACCATAATGTTTCTTCTGGGAGCACTCTCCTTCAAGATGGCTAAACATTAAAAACAAACAACAAAACTAAACCCAGAAATAGAAAGGAGAAGCACAAATCCATATGTTCTGTGAATTACACAGCACTTAGTACAGTGCTTTGCACATAGTAAGCGCTTAATAAATGCCATCATTGTTATTATTATCTTTCACTGTAAGAAGAATAGGAGGGCTTGCTGGAGTAGAAGCTTTCAGAGGGTAAATGCTATGTGATAGATGAGAAGTGGCATGGATCTGTGGAAAGAGCCCAGGCCCCGGAGTCAAAGGACTTGGGTTCTAATCCCAGCCCTGCCGCTCATCTGATTTGTGACCTTGGGCAAGTCACTTCATTTCTCTTCGCCTCAGTTCCCTCATCTGCAAAACAGGGATTCAATACCTGCTCTCCCTCCTATTTAGACAGTAAGCCCCATGTGGGACCTGATTCTCTTGTATCTACCCTAGCACTTAGTCCAGTGCTTGGCACTTAGTAAGCGCTGATCAAATCCTACAACTATTATTAATTATTCCAACGGAGAAGGGGAGTAAATAAGCAACATTTTGGCCGAAGTAAAAGTCAGGCTGGCTAGATCCTCATTCTAATAATGGGAAGCAACATGACCTAGTGGATAGAACATAGACCTGGGACCTGTATTCGAATTACAGCCCTGACACTTGCCCCCACCAGAGACCCGTGCCTGGACCTCCATTCATTCATTCAATCGTATTTATTGAGCGCTTACTGTGTGCAGAGCACTGTACTGAGTGCTTGGGAAGTACAAGTTGGCAACCTCTAGAGACGGTCCCTACCCAACAGTGGGCTCACAGTCTCCATCACAGCTGTACGCATGTAGAGGGGACTAGGCTGGAGTCAGATTGCCTCCCATCAATCCGGGGGCATTGATTGAACGCACCTCGCATACAGAGCACTGAACTAAGTATACTTAGGAGAAGCCAGTATAACAGAGTAGGTAGATACATTCCCCACCCAAAAGGAACGTATTGTCTAGGGACTGGTGTCCATCATAGGAGAGGAGGAACCATGTTGGGTCATAGTTCAACCTCTTCTACTAGGGATTGGTTTATTCGTAGGGACATCCAGACACATTAATCATCCAACCAAGTACCTCTTACGTAAATCACAAGTGAGGGTTTAGTGTGTCCTTGAGCAAGTCACTTCAGTTCTCTGTCCCTCAGTTCTCTCATCTGCAAAGTAGGGATTGGAAATCTGTTTTCCCTCCTACTTAGACTGTGAGCCCCATGTTGGACCTGATTATCGCGAACATAGTACAGTGCATTGAAAGCACTTCACAAATACCACAATTATTATCATTATTATTAGGAGAGTGATGGTCTGTCAGATATGAAGGGGTGGGAGTTCCAGGTCAGAGGGAAGACGTGGGCAAGATGTTGGTGACAAGAAAGACGAGATTGAGGTTCAGTGAGTAAGATGGCGGTAGAGGAGCGAAGTGTGCGGGCTGGGTTATATTAGGAAATCAGTGAGGAGGAGGAGGAGGAGGAGGACTGATCGACTGCCTTAAAAGTCATCAGTAAGGAATTTCTGTTCGATGCGGAGGTGGATTGGCCAACACTGGAGTTTCTTGAGAAGTGGGGAAATGTGGACTGAGCAGATTTTTAGAAAAAATGATCCAGGCAGCAGAGTGAAGTCGGGACTGGAGTGGGGAGAGACAGGAGGCAGGGAGGTCAGCAGGGAGGCTGATGCAGTAGTCAAGACGAGACAGGATAAGTGCTTGGATCAGCAAGGTGGCAGTTCGGTTGGAGAAGAAAGGGTGGAATCTAGAACTGTTTGGAGGAGAATAGAAGAGGGTAAAGAGGATCTGGAAAGTCACTGGGAGAATGCGGCTCCTTTATGGGTGGCGGTGAGGCCCTGCTTTCCCACCTCTTGGCCTCTAATAATAATAATAATGGCATTTATTAAGCACATACTATGTGCAAAGCACTGTTCTAAACACTGGGGAGGTTACAAGATGATCAGGTTGTCCCCCAGGGGGCTCACAGTCTTCATCCCCATTTTCCAGATGAGGGAACTGAGGCCCAGAGAAGTTAAGTGACTTGCCCAATGTCACACAGCTGACAAGTGGCGCAGCTGGGATTTGAACCCATGACCTCTGACTCCAAAGCCCGTGCTCTTTCCACTGAGCCACACTGCTTCTCTAACTCTCCTACCCAAGGACTAAAGCATCTCTGCCCCTGCTGCTCCCTGGAGCTCCTAGTACCATGCTTTCTCTCCAACAGTTGTCCCCCAGGGATCCAGGGTGGAGCAGATTCCCCGGCCCCTTCCATTCAATCAATCAATCAATCAATCAATCAATCCTATTTATTGAACACTTAGTCAATCATATATATTGAGCACTTGATGTGTGCAGAGCATGATACTAAGCCCTTGGGAATGTACGGTATAACAATACAACAGACACATTCCCTGCCCACAGTGAGCTTATAGTCTAGAGGGAGAGACAGACATTAATATAAGTGAGTAAGTTACAGATAGGTGCATAAGTGCCCTGGGGCTGGGAGGAGGGATAAATAAAGGGAGCAAGTCAGGGTGATGCAGAAGGGAGAGGGAGACTGTAAGCTCTCTAGACTGTAAACCCTCTAGACTGTGGACAGGAAATGTGTCTATTTATTGTTGTATTTGCCCAAGCGCTTAGTACAGTGGCATGGACACAGTAAAGCTTTCAATAAATAGAACTGAATGAATGAATGAATGAATGAGAAGAGGAAAGGAGGGCTTAGTCAGGGAAGACCTCATGGAGGAGATGGGCCTTCAGTAAGGCTTTGAAGCAGGGGAGAGTTATTGTCTGTCAGCTATGAGGAAGGAGGGCGTTCCATGCCAAAGGCAGGACATGGGAGAGAAGTGAGATAGATGAGACGGAGGTGCAGTGAGGAGGTTGCCATTAAAGGAACAAAGTATACAAGATAGACAAGATGGAGGTACAGGAGTGAAGTGTGCGGGCTGGGTGTAGCAGGAGAGTAGCGAGGTGAGGTCGGAGGGGCAAGGTGATAGACGGCTTTCAAGTCAATGGTGGGGAGTTTCTGTTTGACTTGGAGGTGAATGGGCAACCGCCGGAGGTTCTTGGACAGTGGGGAAGCACGGCCTGGACATTTCTGTAGAAAAACGTTCCGGTCAGCAGAGTGAAGTTCGGACTGAAGTGGGGAGAGGCAGGAGGCTGGGAGGTCAGCAGGGAGGCTGATACAGTAATCTAGATGGAAGAGGAGAGGGGACTGGTGGCAGTTTGGATGGCGAGGAAAGGGTGCGGAGCACACCGCTATGCTCTGACCTCCACAACCAACCCAGCGGCCTTCCTTCAACTCCTCTCCCTTGTGAGACCTCTGACTCGGTGTAGTTCCTCCTCGCAGTACAGCCTAGGGGTGAGAACCCGGTCCTGAGAGTCAGAAAATCATGGGTTCTAATCCCGGCTCCGCCGCTTGTCTGCTGTGTGACCTTGGGCAAGTCACTTCACTTCTCTGGGCCTCTGTTTCCTCATCTGTAAAGTGGAGATTAAGCCTGTGAGCCCCACGTGGGACAGGGACTGTGTCCAACTCGTTTTGCTTGTATCTGCTCCAGCGCTTAGCACAGTGCCTGGCACGTAGTAAATGCTTAACAAATGCCATCATTAGTAGTACGACGGTCTGCCCGTAGAAGGTATTCAACGGTGAACAAACATGTTTCCTTTGCCTCTCTTTGCCCATCCGCCAAGCTAGCTCTCTTCCTCCCTTCAAGGCCCTACTGAGAGCTCTCCTCCTCCAGAAGGCCTTCCCAGACTGAGCCCCTTCCATCCTCTCCCTCTCGTCCCCCTCTCCATCCCCCTCATCTTACCTCCTTCCCTTCCCCACAGCACCTGTATATATGTATATATGTTTGTACATATTTATTACTCTATTTATTTATTTATTTGTTTATTTTACTTGTACATATCTATTCTATTTATTTTATTTTGTTAGTATGGTTTTGTTCTCTGTCTCCCTCTTTTAGACTGTGAGCTCACTGTTGGGTAGGGACTGTCTCTATATGTTGTCAACTTGTACTTCCCAAGCTCTTAGTACAGTGCTCTGCACACAGTAAGCGCTCAATTAATACGACTGATTGATTGATTGATTGATTGATTCCTTTCCGGAATGTAGAATTTGGGCGCAACCCTTGCTCCTGGGCCATTGGGTCCCACCCCAGCTTTCTGTTCACTTCTGACTGGGGCGAAGCGTGCTGAAATATTTAACAGTCGCGATAATAATAATATTAATAATAACAACAATAATGATAATAATTGTGGTATTTGTTAAGCGCTTGCTAAGTGCCAGGAACTGTACTAAGCACTGTGGTAGATACAATTAATTGGGTTGGATGCAGTCCCTCTCCAACATAATAATAATAATAGTAGTTTTGTTAAGCACTTACTCTATGCCAGGCACCGTACTGGGGCGGATCCAAGCAAATCGGATTGGACACAGTCCCTGCCCCGCACCCTGCTCAGTCTTCATCCCCGTTTTACAGATGAGGTAACTGAGGCACAGAGAAGTGAAGGGAGTTGCCCAAAGTGCCACAGCAGACAAGTGGCAGAGGCAGGATGAGAACCCAGGTCCTTCTGACCCCCAAGCCCGTGCTCTATCCACCAGGCCACGCTGCTTCTCTTGCCCCCCACATTGCCTTGCCACCCTCACCCCCTCCCTGGCTCACCCACTCTCTGCCTGAAGTCAGCCCTGCCAACTTGTACTTCCCAAGCGCTTAGTACAGTGCTCTGCACACAGTAAGCGCTCAATAAATGCGATTGATTGATTGATTGATTGTTGGTTCTCCCGGCTCAGGCAGGCTCTGGGCCTGGGCCTGCATTCCCACCTTCCCGTCCAGCCATCACCCTGGCATAGCCCTTGTGGGTCCCGCATTTGGATGACTCAAGTGGCCGACGAGCAGAGCGCTTGCCTTTTCCGAAGGCCCGAAACTCGTCCCGGGCCTCGGGCCTCCTGGCTACAATTGCTCGTCCTGGCTGAGTTTCTTTCAACTCCTGGGATCCAACGTGTTATAGCAGAACTGATTACCGAGATCCGCAATTGGTATTCGTATCTGGAATTTTTTATAGCCGTAATTTATTGATTACATCTGTAGCTATTATATCCGTAAATTATTTATATTAAGGCCTGTCTTCCCCTCTAGACTGTTTACAGATGAGGTAACTGAGGCACAGAGAAGTGAAGTGATTTGCCCAAAGTCACACAGCTGACAGTTGGCGGAGCCGGGAGTTGAACCCATGACCTCTGACTCCGAAGCCCGGGCTCTTTCCACTGAGGCACGCTGCTTCTCATGTTCATGTTCATATCTGTCATTTCTTTCTTTCTATTAATGTCTGCCTCCCCACCTCTAGACTGTAAGCTCATTATGGACAGGGAACGTGTCTAAGCTTCCTCGCTAAACCTGTTGTGGGCAGGGAATTTGTCTGTTAAATCGTTATATTGCACTCTCACAAGTGCTTAGTACAGTGCTCTGCACACATTAATCGCTCAGTAAATACCATTGATTGATGGATAACGATAATAATAATTGTCATAATCATAATAACAGCGGTGTTTGTGAAGTGCTTACTATGTGCACTGGGATAGGTACAACATGATCAGGTTGGGAACTGTCCTCATCCCACATGGGGCTCACAGTCCAAGGAAGAGGGAAGACAGGAATGATTAAATTCCCATTTTACTGCAGCTGTTGGGAAACAGAGGGTATTCCTAGTAACAACTTTTGAAGGGGATCAAAGGTCCCAGGAAGAGAAATCTCAAAGCCCAAGATGGCTCTTTGGCTGGTGGCTAGAGCTCTGGAATCTTGGTAGGAGGGCCGAGCTGGAAAATTCCCTGTGGTGTCCAACCACTAGCTGGCTCTTCCAGAGGTAATAATAATGATAATAATAATAATGATGGCATTTGTTAAGCGCTTACTATGTGCAAAGCACTGTTCTAAGCACTGGGGGGATACAAGGTGATCAGGTTGTCCCACAGGGGGCTCACAGTCTTCATCCCCATTTTCCAGAAGAGGGAACTGAGGCCCAGAGAAATGAAGTGACTTGCCCAAAGTCACACCGTGGGCCATTGGCGGAGCCGGGATTTGAACCCATGACCTCTGACTCCAAAGCCCGGGCTCTTTCCACTGAGCCACGCTGCTTCCCTGCGTGAGGTTCCAGGGATTGGGGACATCCTTTGTGATATCACCCGGAGGTGAGAACTCAACCAGATTCATTCATTCATTCATTCATTCATTCACTCAATTGCATTTATTTCATGCTTACTGTGTGCAGAGCACTGTTCCAAAGTACCTGGAAGAGTGCAATACAACAATAAACAGACACGTTCCCTGTCCATAAAGAGCTTACAGTCTAGAGGTGGGGAGGCAGACATTAACAGAAAGAAAGAAATGACAGATATGAACATGAACATGAGAAGCAGCGTGGCTCAGTGGAAAGAGCCCGGGCTTGGGAGTCAGAGGTCATGGGTTCAACTCCCGGCTCCGCCAACTGTCAGCTGTGTGACTTTGGGCAAGTCACTTCACTTCTCTGTGCCTCAGTTACCTCATCTGTAAATTGGGGATGAAAACTGTGAGCCCCCCGTGGGACAACCTGATCACCTTGTAACCTTCCCAGCGCTTAGAAAAGTGCTTTGCACACAGTAAGCGCTTAACAAATACCATTATTGTTTTATTATTATTATAAATGCTATGGGGCTGGGAAGGGAGATGAACAAAGGGAGTAAGTCAGGGTGATGCAGAAGGGAGTGGAAGAGGAAAGGAGGACTTAGTGATGGAGGGGAGAGTGATTGTCTGTCAGCTCTAAGGAGGGAGGGGGCTCTAAGGCAGAGGGAGGACGTGGGCGAGGGGTCGGTGGCGAGATAGATGAGATGGAGGCCGGATGCGCTGCTGTCCCCATCCACTTCTGGAAAAGTGGTAAAGAACGTGCTACCCACCCAAGTGACCACAGAGGAACACCTCTAGCTGGCTCTCTTCTTATTTGCTCCCTTCTGGGCCAACAGCAAATCACAACCAGCTCCCCACCTCTGCATCAAACAGAAACTCCTCACCATTGACTATAAAGCAGTCAGTCACTTGACCCGCTCCTACCTCACCTCACTACTCTCCTACTGCAACCCAATCCACACTTAGTTCCTCTGATGCCAACCTTTTCACTGTACCTCGATCTCATCTATCTCGCCGCCGACCCCTCGCCCACATCCTGCCTCTGGACTGGAATGCTCTTCTCCTTCATGTCCGACAGACAATGACTCTCCCCCGCTTCCAAAGCCTTATCGAAGGCACATCTCCTCCAAGAAGCCTTCTCTGGCTAAGCCCTCTTTCCTCTTCTCCCACTACCTTCTGTGTCAACCTGGCTTGCTCCCTTTATCCCCCCTCTCAGCCCTAAAACACTTATGTATATATCCATAATTTATTTTTATTAATGTATATCTTCCCTTCCATACCGTAAGTGCATTGTGGACAGGGAATTTATCTGTTTATTGTTATGTTATAGTTAAAATAGTGCTCTGCACAGAGTCAGTGCTCAATAAGTACCCCCAACAACTACCCAACCTCCAACTAGGAAAATAGGTTTCCAGGGAGGGATCATGGGAGGAATTACAACAGTTTCCTCCTGAACCTTAGGGGTCAGCTCACGTCTTCTGTGTGTCCTTATGTCAGGGTCCTACTGAGCCCTAAGGGACAGCACACATCTTCTGGGTGGCCCTCTCCCTCATCATCCTCAGGGCAGTCTTCACCTCCTGGTTCCTGAGGCAGTAGATGATGGGGTTGAGGAGAGGCGTGAGCACGGTGTAGACGACAGACACCAACTTGTTGTAGTCGAAGGAGTCGAGGGCCCGGGGACGGGCGTAGATGAAGAGCGAGGCCGAGTAGAAGATGATCACAACGGCCAGATGGGAGGCGCACGTGGAGAAGGCCTTTTTCCTGCCGGAGGCTGAGGGGATCCTCAGGACGGCGGCGACGATGGAGACGTAAGAGAGGACGGTGACCAGCAGTGGGCCCAGCAGAATCATCAGGGCCAGCAGGAAATCCACGAGTTCAGCCACGGACATGTCCGTGCAGGCCAGGTTGAGCAGCGGGGACACGTCGCAGAAGAAGTGGTTGAGGACGTTGGGGCCGCAGTAGACGAGACGCGAGATGAAGAAGGTCTTCCCCAAGGAGACGGCGAAGCCCCCGAGCCAGCAGCCGGCCCCCAGGCGGAGGCAGAGGCCGGGGCCCATGATGGCGGGGTAGCGGAGGGGGTGGCAGATGGCCACGTGGCGGTCGTAGGCCATGACGGCCAGCAGCAGGCACTCGGTGCAGGCCAGCCCCAGGAAGAAGTAGAGCTGAGCCATGCAGGCCAGGAAGGAGATGTGGTGGGCCCGGGGAGTCAGGAGGGCGGACAGAATCTTGGGGACGGTGACGGACACGTACCACATCTCCAGGAAGGAGAGGTTGCTGAGGAAGAGGTACATGGGCTTGTGGAGAGGCCGGTACCCTTGGACCATAGTGATGATGACCAGGTTCTCGGACACGGTCAGCAAGTAGGCCAGGAGGAACAACAGAAAGAGGGAGAGGCGAAGCCCCACGGAGCCGGGGAAGCCCAACAGGATGAATTCGGTCACACGCGTGTGGTTGTCCCTGGGGGACATTTCTTCTAGCTGGAAAAATAAGTACAACAATACGACTACAATAATCAGTCAGTGGTATTTCTTGAGTGTTTACTGTGTGCAGAGAAGTCTCCTAAATACTTGGGAGAGGACAGAGAGAAGCAGTGTGGCCTTGGTCTGAGAGTCAGAGGACCTGAGTTCTTATCCCAGATCCACCACTGATCTACTGTGTGACCTTGGGGAAGTCACTTGACTTTTCTGTGCCTCAGTTAACTCATCTGTAGAATGGGGATTGTGAGCCTTACGTGGGACAAAGACTGTGTCCAACCTGATTAGCTTGCATTTACCCCAGCATTTAGAACAGGGACTGGCACATAGTAAGCGCTTAAAAAGTTCAATAATAATAATAATTATTGTTATTTCACTTTATCAGGGTGGGTCACGTTCCCTGTGAGTTTACAGTTTAGAAGGGTAGACAGGTATTAATATAAATGAATGAATGATTCATTCATTCATTCATTCAATCGTATTTATTGAACACTTACTGTGTGAGGAGCACTGTACTAAGTGCTTGGGAAATACAAGTCGGCAACATATAGAGATGGTCCCTACCCAACAGTGGGCTCATAGTCTAGAAGGGGGAGACAGACAATGGATATGGACGTAAGTGCTATGGACTGGGACGGGGGGATGAATAAAGGACATAAGTCAGGACAATGGCAGAAGGGAGTATTCATTCATTCATTCAATCGTTTTTATTGAGCACTTACTGTGTGCAGAGCACTGTACTAGGTGCTTGGGAAGTACAAGTTGGCAACGTATAGAGACGGTCCCTACCCAACAGCGGGCCACAGTCGAGAAGGGTGGGCTCACAGTCTAGAAGAAAAGGAAATCAGGGTTTAGGCAGGGAAGGCCCCTTGAAGGAGATGTGCCTTCAGTAAGGCACTTTGAAGGTGGGGAGAGTCATTGTCTATCAGATATGGAGAGGGAGGGCATTCCTGGACAGAGACAGGACGCGGGTGAGAGGTCCGTAGCAAGATAGACCAGATTGAGGTACAGTGAATAGATTTGCAGTAGGGGAACAAAGTGTGCGAGTTGGATTGTTGTAGGAGAGTAGCGAGGTAAGGTAGGAGGGCGCAAGGTGATTGAGGCCTTTAAAGTTGATGGTGAGGAGTTTTTGTTTGATGCAGAGCTTGATGGGCAACCACTGGAAGTTCTTGAGGAGTAGGGAAACATGGACTGAATGTTTCTGTAGAAAATGATTTGGGCAGCAAAGTGAAGTATGGATTGGTGTGGGGGCAGAGAGAAGGCGGGGAGATCAGCAAGATGGCTGATGCAATCATCAATGTGGGATAAGATAAATTTCTAGACTGTGAGCCCGTTGTTGGGTAGGTTGTGTCTATATGTTGCCAACTTGTACTTCCGAAGCGCTTAGTACAGTGCTCTGAACACAGTAAGTGCTCAATAAATACGATTGAATGAATGAATGAATGATTTCTAGACTGCGAGCCCGCTTCTAGACTGTGAGCCCACTGTTGGGTAGGGACCGTCTCTATGTGTTGCCAACTTGTAATTCCCAAGCGCTTAGTACAGTGCTCTGCACACAGTAAGCGCTCAATAAATACGATTGAACGAATGAATGAATAACTGCTTAATAAACGCAGAAGTGATGGCGGCGGTTGTTCTGGATGGCCACCAAGGTTGCCGGGCGACTAAAGAATTAGTCAGACAGCATGTGACTACCGAAAGTTTTAATAAAGTTTTATTGGTAAGGCCGAAGACCGAATAGGGGGTAACGCACCCGGCGGGCTCATTTCCTTAAGGGAAAAGGCCCCGAGTGCTCGATGCAACGAGTTTATATACTGCTGTTGCTGATCACAGTGATTGGTAGATTTGAAAACGGCGGGGACTGGATTGGCGCAGATTTGCAAACAATATCTGCAACCTTTCCATGGTGCATGAGGCCCCCATCAGAAGCAGTTTAGATGGCCCCCTCTCAGCGTTGCACCTGGAGAGTTTCCAGTCCTCTATCAGTCTCAGCTACGGGAGGGAGAGTCAGCATGGCGTAGTGGATAGAGCAAGGGCCTAGGAGTTGGAAGGTCATGGGTTCTAATCCCAGCTCCGCCCCTTGTCAGCTGTGTGACTTTGGGCAAGTCACTTCACTTCTCTGTGCCTCGGTTACCTCATCTGTAAGATGGGGATGAAGACCGTGAGCCCCCCGTGGGACAACCTGATCACCTTATAACCTCCCCAGTGCTTAGAATAGTGCTTTGCACATAGTAAGCACTTAATAAATGCCATCATTATTATTATTATTATACCCATTTCCATTCGTAGCTTGGGCAGTGGCTACCAAGCGGCAGGCAATCTGCTACAAGTCAAAACTTCCCTGTGCTGGGCATCAGTGGCACGGAAGAGAGTCGAGGGCGGAGACTCAAGTTCACCGTGCGGCAGAAGGCAATGGTAAACTGTTTCTGTATTTTTACCAAGAAAACTCTCCGGTTCCACTACCAGAACGATTGCAGATGGAGAGCGGGGCGTTCCGGGAGAGATGTGCCCGTGGTGTCAGTATGGGTCGGAAACGACTTGATGGCATAAGACAAGACAAGTTTAGATGGAGAGGCTAGGGCCCATTTTAGCAATGTTGCCTTCGAAGGTTTAATAGAAGAGCAGCAAGGCCTAGTGGAAAGAGCCTGGGCCTGGGATTCAAAAGACCTGAGTTCTAATTCCAGCTCCTCCATGTCCCTGCTGTATTACCTTGGGCAACTTAGGTAACTTTTCTGTGCCTTAGTTACCTCATCCGGAAAATGGAAATTCAATACCTGTTTCCCCTCCTGATCTAATTATGTTGTTTCTTTCCCAGTGCTTAAAATAGTGCTCAGCACATAGTAAGCGCTTAACAAGTAATACCCAGCGCTTAGAACAGTGCTTTGCACATAGTAAGCGCTTAATACATGCCATAAAATAATAATACTAATAATGGCATTTGTTTAGCGCTTACAATGTGCAAAGCACTGATCTAAGTGCTGGGGGGGGGTACAAAGTGATCAGGTTGTCCCACTTGGGGCTCACAGTCTTAATTCCCATTTTACAGATGAGGGAACTGAGGCTCAGAGAATTCATTCATTCATTCAATCGTATTTATTGAGCGCTTACTGTGTGCAGAACACTGTGCTAAGCGCTTGGGAAGTACAAGTTGGCAACATATAGAGACGGTCCCTACCCAACAGCGGGCTCACAGTCTAGAAGTTAAGTGACTTCCCCAAGGTCACACAGCAGACATGTGGCGGAGGCGGGATTAGAACCCATGACCTCTGACTCCCAAGCCCCCGTGCTCCACTTTCCGCTTTCCACTGTGCCACGCTGCTTTCATAATGATTAAATCACCACCCCTACAGTTATTCCTAGCCTTGAAGAACAATGGCAAATTCACTCCCAATTACCGCCATTGTAGTTTCTAGAGGGAGGTGCCTTAGTGCCTTACAATGAGAAGGGCAACTATTCACTACCGTTCACTGAGAGGGAGGCAACCCTTTGCTGAAGGGAGGTGCCTTCTCTCAAAGGAATTCCCTTTTTGACCTCCCAAACTGATAACTCTGGCCCTGAAGGCAAATTGGTTAAGTTTCCTACCCGCAAGCCTTAACTTGCAAATTTGTTGCAAGTTATTGGGTGATTTCATGAATAGGTGAGAGAAGGGAGAAGAATTAAAAACCCCAGGCCAATAAAATTGACTCAACCTGCTACCCAAATTCAGCTAGGAACTTATCTTCAATGAACAATACACATTTTCACAACACTGGCCAATTCATTCAAACATAACTGGTCCTTAACACACTTTCACACCAGGGGTAAAGCCAATTCCCCCGTATCAAACAAGATGTTAATTTCTGCCCACCTTCAGGACAACAAATATTGTCATCATCAATAATAATAACAGTAGCTCTCCTACTGAGAGCTCACCTCCTCCAGGAGGCCTTCCCAGACTGAGCCCCCTCCTTCCTCTTTCCCTCCTCCCCCTCCCCATCCCCTCTGCCCTACCTCCTTCCCCTCCCCACAGCACCTGTATATATGTTTGTACAGATTTATTACTCTATTTATTTTACTGGTACATATTTACTATTCTATTTATTTTATTTTGTTAATATGTTTTGTTTTGTTGTCTGTCTCCCCCTTCTAGACTGTGAGCCTGCTGTTGGGTAGGGACCGTCTCTATATGTTGCCAACTTGTACTTCCCAAGTGCTAAGTACAGTGCTCTGCACACAGTAGGCACTCAATAAATACGATTGAATGAATGAATGAATGAATAACAGTAATAAAAAAACTATATGGTGATTATTAAGAGCTTACTATGTGCTAAGCATTGTACTAAGCCCTGAGGTAGATACAAGATAATCAGGTTGGACTCAGTCCCTGTCCTACATGGGGCTCACAGTTTATGTAAAACGGAGTAGGATTAAATCTCCAATTTTGCAGATGAGGAAACTGAGGCACAGCAAAGCTAAGGTCACACAGCCCAAGGTCACACAGCCAATAGGTGACAGATATGGATGGGTTTAGAACCCAGGTCCTTTGACTGCCAGCCCTGGGCTCTTTCTACTAGGCCAGACTGATCTGAAGAAGAGGGAAATGTTTGGGGGACACAGATAAGGTGGGGGACCATGGAGGGGCAGGTTTTCCGTGGGGTGTTGTCCCAGTCCGACCTGCCCAGGTGTGCCAAGTTCATGCTGCCTGGTCACAAGAAATCCTGCCCTTTCTAGCTTTCTATACTGTGAGCCCACCTTCTATCAATCAATCAATCAATCAATCGTATTTATTGAGCGCTTACTATGTGCAGAGCACTGTACTAAGCGCTTGGGAAGTACAAATTGGCATCACATAGAGACAGTCCCTACCCAACAGTGGGCTCACAGTCTAAAAGGGGGAGACAGAGAACAGAACCAAACATACCAACAAAATAAAATAAGTAGGATAGAAATGTACAAGTAAAATAAATAAATAAATAGATAAATAGAGTAATAAATATGTACAACCATATATACATATATACAGGTGCTGTGGGGAAGGGAAGGAGGTAAGACGGGAGGATGGAGAGGGGGACGAGGGGGAGAGGAAAGAAGGGGCTCAGTCTGGGAAGGCCTCCTGGAGGAGGTGAGCTCTCAGCAGGGCCTTGAAGGGAGGAAGAGAGCTAGCTTGGCGGATGGGCAGAGGGAGGGCATTCCAGGCCCGGGGGATGACGTGGGCCGGGGGTCGATGGCGGGACAGGCGAGAGCGAGGTACAGTGAGGAGATTAGTGGTGGAGGAGCGGAGGGTGCGGGCTGGGCAGTAGAAGGAGAGAAGGGAGGTGAGGTAGGAGGGGGCGAGGTGATGGACAGCCTTGAAGCCCAGGGTGAGGAGTTTCTGCTTGATGCGCAGATTGATCGGTAGCCATTGGAGGTTTTTGAGGAGGGGAGTAATATGTCCAGAGCGTTTCTGGACAAAGATAATCCGGGCAGCAGCATGAAGTATGGATTGAAGTGGAGAGAGACACGAGGATGGGAGATCAGAGAGAAGGCTAGTGCAGTAGTCCAGACGGGATAGGATGAGAGCTTGAATTAGCAGGGTAGCGGTTTGGATGGAGAGGAAAGGGCGGATCTTGGCAATGTTGCGGAGCTGAGACCGGCAGGTTTTGGTGACGGCTTGGATGTGAGGGGTAAATGAGAGAGCGGAGTCGAGGATGACACCAAGGTTGCGGGCTTGTGAGACGGGAAGGATGGTAGTGCCATCAACAGAGATGGGAAAGTCAGGGAGAGGACAAGGTTTGGGAGGGAAGACAAGGAGCTCAGTCTTCGACATGTTGAGCTTTAGGTGGCGGGCAGACATCCAGATGGAGATGTCCTGAAGGCAGGAGGAGATGCGAGCCTGGAGGGAGGGGGAGAGAGCAGGGGCAGAGATGTAGATCTGGGTGTCATCAGCGTAGAGATGATAGTTGAAGCCGTGGGAGCGAATGAGGTCACCAAGGGAGTGAGTGTAGATTGAGAACAGAAGGGGACCAAGCACTGAACCTTGGGGAACCCCCACAGTAAGAGGATGGGAGGGGGAGGAGGAGCCTGCAAAAGAGACTGAGAAAGAACGACCGGAGAGATAAGAGGAGAACCAGGAGAGGACGGAGTCTGTGAAGCCAAGGTCAGATAACGTGTTGAGGAGAAGGGGGTGGTCCACAGTGTCAAAGGCAGCTGAGAGGTCGAGGAGGATTAGGACAGAGTATGTCTGTCCTTCTAGACTGTGAGCCCACTGTTGGGTAAGGACCGTCTCCATATGTTGCCAACTTGTACTTCCCAAGTGCTTAGTACAGTGCTCCGCATACAGTAAACACTCAATAAATACAATTGATTGATCGATTGATTTCCAGTATGGGTGAGCCGGGGACTTGGAAACTCAGGGTGCTCTGACCCCAGCGGGAACAACGGCCACGTTCAGTGAGAATGTGAGAACTGCCTTGGTTCTGTTAAAGATTCCACCGCATTGCCCCAGAGCCCTCTTTTCCCCCACTCCCTCTCCCTTCTGTGTCATTCATTCACTCATTCAGTCGTATTTATTGAGTGATTACTATGTGCAGAGCGCTGTACTAAGTGCTTGGAAAGTACAGTTCGGCAACAGATAGAAACAATCCCTATCCAACAACAGGCTCACAGTCTAAAAGAGGGAGATAAACAACAAAACAAGTAGACAGGCATCAGTTGCATCCAAATAGATGAATAGAATTATAGATATATACACATCATTAATAAAATAAAAGAGTAATAAATATGTACAAATATACATAAGGGCTGTGGGGCAGGGAAGGGCGTAGAGCAGAGGGAGGGAGTAGGGGCGATAGCAGGGAGGAGTCGCAGAGGAAAAGGGAGGCTCAGTCTGGGAAGGCCTCCTGGGAGAGGTGAGGCTTTGAAGAGGGGAAGAGAGCTAGTTTGGCGGATGTGCGGAGGGAGGGCATTCCAGGCCAGGGGAAGGACGTGGGCCGGGGATCGACGGCGGGACAGGCAAGAACAAGGCCCATTGAGGAGGTTAGCGGCAGAGGAGCGGAGGGTGCGGGCTGGGCTGGAGAAGGAGAGAAGGGAGGGGAGGGAGGAGGGGGCGAGGGGATGGAGAGCTTTGAAGCCGAGAGTGAAGAGCTTTTGCTTCATGCAAAGGTTGATAGGCAACCACTGGAGATTCTTGAGGAAGCATGTGACATGCCCAGACGTTTCTGTAGAAAGATAATCCGGGCAGCAGAGTGAAGTATAGACTGCAGTGGGTTGGGAGATCAGAAAAGAGGCTGATGCAGTAATCCAGTCAGAATGTGATTAGAGATTGTACCCACAAGGTAGTGGTTTGGATGGAGCAGAAAGGGTGGATCTTGGCAATGTTGTGTCACCTGAGCCCTTGGATCTGTCCCCTTTAAGCACTTGATATTCACCCCAACCTCAGCCTCACAGTAGCTAGGTACATATCCCTCATTTATTTTAATGTCCACCTCTCCATTGATGCCGTAAGCTTTTTTTCATGGTTCTTGTTAAGCGCTTGCTATACTTCATACTCCCCCCACCCTCCACCCCACAGTGCCTATGTACATATCCCTAATTTATTTTAATGTCCATCTCCCCATTGAGGCTTTAAGCTCTTTTTTATGGTTTTTCATTAATGGTATTGGTTAAGTACTTACTATTCTAAGACACTATCCTAAGCACCGGGGTAGATACAAGGTAACCGGGTTGTCCACAGTCCTTGTCTCAAACGGGGCTTACAGTCTTCATCCTCATTTTACAGATGAGGTCATTGAGGCATAGAGAAGTGAAGTAACTTGCCCAAGGTCCCATGGCAGACAAGTGGCAGAGGAGGGATTAAAACCCAAGTCCATCTGACTCTCAGACCTGTGGTATTTCCATTAGACCATCCTGCTTCCCAAGTGCTTAGTATAGTGCTCTGCACACAGTAAGCACTTAATAAACACGATTGAATGAATGAATATGTTTGTGCATATTTATTACTCTATTTATTTTTTTATTTTACTTGTACACATTTATTCTATTTCTTTTATTTGGTTAATATGTTTCGTTTTGTTGTCTGTCTCCCCCTTCTAGGCTGTGAGCCCGCTGTTGCATAGGGACCGTCTCTCTATGTGGCCAACTTGTACTTCCCAAGCGCTTAGTACGGTGCTCTGCACACAGTAAGCTCTCAATAAATACAATTGATTGAATTGAATGAATGAATGCTTCTTGTTAAGTGCTTGCTATGTGCTAGGGACTGTACTAAGCTCTGGATAATCAGGTTGAACACAATCTCTGTCCCATTTGGGGTGCCTTGTGGGCAGGGAATGTGTCTACCAACTCTGTTGCATAGTACCCTCTTAAGTGCTCAGTTCAGTACTCTCACTAAGCGCTCCACAAATGCCACTGACAGATTAAGGGGTAAGTACTGTCAAGCCAACCTACACACCGTTTCTCTTTCTTGTCTCTCTCATCGTCAACCTGTTGCTCACGCCCAACTTCCCGTCAGGAACTCCTTCCCCTCACGCATTCACCTCCCCCCAATCTCAAGGACATTTCTGAAATCCCACCTCCTCCATGAGGTCTTCCTTGATGAAGTTCTCATCCTCAGATCTTCCATGTCACCTAAGGACTTGGCCAGTTTCACTCCCCATCTTCCCTCCCTGTAGCACGGAAGAACATATCTTGAAGCTCTGTTTGTTCCCTTTATTTGTGATTTATTTTATTGGGTCTCCCTGCTACCCCATACCTTCTTCCTTCCCATACAAAAGAATGAAATGTTAAAAACCTCTCTCCTATATGCTTTTTGGTGTGAGTAACATTTCTTCTCTCTTATGAATCAAAGCTATATCATGGCAGGAGAGTTTGTGTACACCAATGATGCTTAGAGCTATGCCATTGAGAGATTCTCTCTAGTCAGAGTAACCCAAAATGGAAAGATCTAAGCCAAAGCAGCAGACAAAGCTGATTCACCTGTGCTGGGCAGCAGTGGCATTGGAAAGAGTCAAAGGCAGATGATCAAGTGATCAAATGTTGATCAAAGACAATGGCAGAGACTTAAGTTTTTACTGTGCAAAGAAGGCAATGGTAAACCACTTCTATATTTTTATGAAGAAAGCTCTATGGCTATACACACCAGAATGACTCAGAAGACAGGACATTCTGGAAAGAGTGTGTCCTTGGGGTCATTATGAATCAGAAATGATTCGATGACATTTGACTACTAACATTTCTTACATGCATTAGATTCATGGCACTCAAAGGAGACATTGAAAGTTAATTTAGTAACAGCAATAGTATTATTATTTTAAATAATATTATGTATAATTACAAAATTAGATTATATAATAATATGGTGTTTATTCACCTGTCTTTGAAGAACTGCGTTTGAACCATCTATCTTACTTTCTTAGATCTTCTTCAAAAGTCATCTAGTCGTTTTTGACTCATAGAGACTCCCTGGACACATCCTCTTTAGAACATTCCATCCTCTGTCATAAAGTCGCTCTGCTATGTGTATCCATAGAGCTTTCATCTTAGATCTTGAGAGGTTTTTTTTTAAGGTGGGGTAAAACGTGAATGTGTTTGAAAGCAGTGGGAAAGAAGCCATCAGAAAGTGAACAGTTGAAGACGGAGGTCAGGGAGGGAAGAAGGAAAGGGACAAGTGTTTGAATAAAGGTGCAAAGGGGTGAAATTGGAGGCAGAGGTGGAAGGGGTAGATTTTGAGAGGAGGCAGGAGATCTCCTCTTGAGATCCTGCTGGGAAAGATGGGAGAGTCAAAGAAGGGGCTGGAGGAGGGAGGGACTTGAGAGGAGCAGGGGGAATTTTCAGAAGTTCACGTAGTTCTCTGGAGCTTCAATATGTAGGATCACCACTGAATTCAACAGTGCAAGGATGAATCATTTTAGTCAGATACCTTTTCTAATTCTCTCTACTGGCAACTTAGTGGTTCAAATGCCATGATTCAACTCTCAATTCCCATCTCCAATTTTACCCATCTAAAGAGAAGAATTCCACTCATTTGTTGTTAATGAATCGCATTGTCATTATAATCAAATTGTAAGAGTGGATAAAGCATTGTACAGCTCTTGGGATGCTTATGTTTGAGCTTAGACTCTACGCTATCACTGAATTTTTGCTGCAACAGCTATTAAGTTACTTAAACCCTCTGGATTTCAGGATTATAAAATGCATCTAGTCGCAGTCCGGTCCCTATAGATTTATGGGAGTTCTAAATTACAATCAAGTACACTGAGCTATTTGGATGTTATTATTATTATTATTATTGTTATTATTTTATTATCATCAGCTCCTTATGAGCAAGGATCCTGTCAACCTACTCTACAGTAGAACTTTCCCAAATGCTTAGCACACTGTGCTCTGCACACGGAAGCACTCAATAAATATTATTGATTAATCAATTAATTGATTGATTAATTAATGAGAGTACCCTAATAAGTATTCACCATAAATAAGCTTCACCATTAGAAGTGTCAGCTTTTGAATACAGACAACTATAAGGTAAGCGGTATTATTATTAACAATGCTTTGACCACTTCATTTATGGGATATAACCTCATCACACAACAATTTAGAAAACCCTGAAGTTTGTTTTAATTTTTAATTTCTTTTTTAACCAAGGAGAAAATGATTCTTCTGGGAAGAACCCTTCATACTGATGAAGAAGGATTCATTGGATCTCAGGTGTGAAACAAATTATTTTAAAAAAATCTGTTGGATAAACAAACACAAGCAACACCTTTTAACTCTTATAATCTGTTGAGATTGACTTACTTCTCTGGATCTACCTCATTCCCAACCATGAACTGAGTTTCCTTGTCCTAGCAAATCTGTTATTATTGGAATTCAGTTACTTACATGGAAAATGCAGACAGTGTAGCTGGGAAAGTGGCTGAAAAGTTTCCTGAATTTATTGCTCAGCATCGCATCCTTGGGAAAATGGAGGGAAGGAAAGAAATTCCTCGAATGAGTGAAGTGCTCCAACTCCTTCTTATGTCGGTGCCCCAATTTGAGGGTTGAAAGAGGAGACAGGGAGAGCTAGGGATGGCTCTTAGACAGGGAGGTTTTGGAAAGTCTGTCCAGAAGGAGAGAAGAGATTAGGAGAAGAATTGAGTGCCAATTAATGACATATCCCTTCCCTGTGCTGGGGAGTGCCAGGGGATGCCTTCTCCCTGCCCTGTGCTGGGCAGAAGGAACAATTCCCCCCTATCTCCCCGGAGAGGGCATTTTATGCAATGCCAGCCCTGACTCTCGGGCTTTCTAATGGACCTTTTGGGGCTCTCACCTTCTCTCTGAATGTCCTCAACCTTCCTATTTGGGAAGCAGGACGCAGATCCTGAGAAAAATGAGGAATCACCCTGATTACTCTGGTCTAGCAATTGTTCATAGTAATAATAGATCTTCCTGGACCGGGATTGGCACTCATTAGAGCTGCTGCTCAGGTGGCCGGCCCAGTCCAGCCCACACCCTCCATTCCTCTGCCGCTAATCTCCTCACCATGCCTCGTTGTCGCCTGTCCCGCCGTTGACCCCCAGCCCACATCCTCCCCCTGGCCTGGAATGCCCTCCCTCCCCACATCCACCAAGCTAACTCTCTTCCTCCCTTCAAAGCCCTACTGAGTCACCTCCTCCAGGAGGCCTTCCCAGACTAAGCCCCCTCTTTCCTCTCTCCCTCCCCACCCCCCGGCCCTACCTCCTTCCCCTCCCCATAGCACATGTATATATGTTTGTACAGATCTATTACTCTATTGATTTTACTTGTACATATTTACTATTCTATTTATTTTGTTAATGATGTGCATCTACCTTTACTTCTATTTATTCTGATTCATTCATGCATTCATTCATTCAGTCAATCACTCGTATTTATTGAGTGCTTACTGTGTGCAGAGCACTGTACTAAGCGCTTGGGAAGTACAAGTTGGCAACATATAGAGACGGTCCCTACCCAACAGCGGGTGATGACTTGACACCTGTCCACATGTTTGGTTTTGTTGTCTGTCTCCCCCTTCTAGACTGTGAGCCCATTGTTGGGTAGGGACCGTCTCTATACGTTGCCAACTTGTACTTCCCAAGCACTTAGTAAAGTGCCCTGCACACAGTAAGCGCTCAATAAATACAATTGAATGAATGAATGAATATTAGTATTATTATTATTAATAATATATATGATGGCATAATTATATCACATGATAATATGGTATTTATTAAGCACTGACTTGAGCCCCAACATTGTAGTAGGCACTGGAATAGATCCAACATAAGTAACTCAGACACATTTTCTATCCCACATGATGCCCACAGTCTAAAGGGGAGGGAAAACAGGTATTTAATCCCCATTTCACAGATGAGGGAACTGAGGCAAGGAGAAGTTAAGTGACTTATCCAGGGTCACAAGTTGAGATTAGAACTCAGCTCCCCTGACTCACAAGACTGGGTTAATAATAATAATAATAATAATAATAATAATAATAATATTAATAATGGTATTTATTAAGCACTTACTATGTGCCAAGCACTGTTCTAAGTGCTGGATTAGATACAAGGTAATGAGGTTGTCATTCATTCATTCATTCATTTAATCGTATTTATTGAGTACTTAATGTGTGCAGAGCACTGTACTAAGCGCTTGGGAAGTACAAGTCAGCAACATATAGAGATGGTCCCTACCCAACAACAGGCTCACAGTCTAGAAGGGGGAGACAGACAACAAAACAAAACATGTAGACAGGTGTCAAAGCTCTCAGAATAAATAGAATTATAGGTATATGCACATCATTAATAAAATGGAGTAGTAAATATGTACAAGTAAAATAAATAGAGTAATAAATATGTACAGATATATACAATTGCTGTGCGGAGGGGAAGGAGGTAGGACGGAGGCAAAGGGGAAGGGAGAAGGAGAGGAAAAAGGGGGCTCAGTCTGGGAAGGCCTGCTGGAGGAGGTGAGCTCTCAGTAGGGCTTTGAAGGAAGGAAGAGAGCTAGCTTGGCGAATGTGCAGAAGGAGGGCATTCCAGGCCTGGGGGAGCACGTGGGCCGGGGGTCGACGGCGGGACAGGCAAGAACGAGGCCCGGTGAGGAGGTTAGCGACAGAGGAGTGGAGGGTGCGGGCTGGGCTGGAGAAGGAGAGAAGGGAGGTGAGGTAGGAGGGGGCCAGGGGATGGAGAGTCTTGAAGCCGAGGGTGAGGAGTTTTTGCCTGATGCGTAGGTTGACTGGTAGCCACTAGAGATTTTTGAGGAGGGGAGTGACATGCCCAGAGCATTTCTATACAAAGATAATCTGGACAGTAGAGTGAAGTATACACTGAGGCAGGGAGAGACAGGAGGATGGGAGATCAGAGAGGTGGCTGATAAAATAATCCAGTCAGGATAGGATGAGAGATTGAACCAGCAAGGTAGCGGTTTGGATGGAGAGGAAAGGGCGGATCTTGGCAATGTTGTGGAGGTGAGACTGGCAGGTTTTGGTGACGGATTGGATGTGTGGGGTGAATGAGAGAGTGCAGTCAAGGATGACACCAAGGTTGTGGGCTTGTAAGACGGGTAGGCTGGTTGTGCCGTCTATAGTGATGGGAAAGTCAAGGAGAGGACAGGGTTTGGAAGGGAAGATAAGGAGTTCAGTCTTGGACAATTTGGAGTTTTAGATGCCGGGCAGACATCCAGATGGAGATGTCCTGAAGGCAGGAAGAGACACGAGCCTGAAAGGAGGGAGAGAGAACAGGGGTGGAGATGTAGATTTGGGTGTCATCAGTGAAGAGATGATAGTTGAAGCTGTGGGAGTGAATGAATTCACCAAGGGAGTGAGTGTAGATAGAGAACAGAAGGGGACCAAGAACTGACCCTTGAGGAACCCCTAGAGTAAGGGGATGGGAAGGGGAGGAGGAGCCCACAAAGGAGACTGAGAATGAACGGCCGGAGAGATAAGAGGAGAACCAAGAGAGGACGGAGTCTGTGAAGCCAAGGTCGGATAGCGTGTTGAGGAGAAGGGGGTGGTCCACAGTGTCGAAGGCAGCTGAGAGGTCAAGGAGGATTAGGATAGAGTAGGAGCCGTTGGATTTGGCAAGCAGGAGGTCATTGGTGACCTTTGAGAGGGCAGTTTCCTGGAGTGTAGGCGACAGAAGCCAGATTGGAGGGGGTCAAAGAGAGAGGCTGTTCCTCTGGTCTTATACGAGCCAGGCCAGTTTCCAGCTGGTCAGTCCTCTGGGCATGTCCGGCATTTGTGAATGCTATTGGTTAACTCATCAATGGTATTCATTGAGCTGTTACAGTGTGGAGAGCACTGTGCTAAGTGCTCAGGAGAGGACAAGGCTATAGTAGTGGTAGATACGATTCCTGCCCTTAAGGAGCTTACCACCTATAGTGTGCCTCCTCTGCCATTCCTCCTCATGAACCCGTATTCTCTGGAATTTAACTTTGCTTAAGGACGCGAGTGTCAACGCGTCAAGCACTTGGAGGGGAGGGTGTCACCCGTGGTTCGGGGACGGGTTCGTTCAGTGATCGGCGAGGCGAGAGAGAGAGAGGCCGGGGATGGAAAGCCTGAGTTTTATATAAAATTTATTCCGCTAGGCGAATTGAATTTATGTAATTGTTTAGGCGCAATGGATTGAACTTCCCTTTCGGGAGGAATATAATCAATTAGCAATATTAGAGCTTCCCTACAGGGGAGGAACACAATCATACGTTAATCGCGCATGGGTGAGGTGGCTAGCTCTCACCCATGTGCACTTCCCACTTGGGAAGAATCCACTTACTTTCCCACATGGGAAGAATTCATTCCATTACCCACGCACGTGGTGGGCGGCTAGCTCTCACAATGTGCTCTCCCTACATGGGAGGAATCCACTCATGATTCCCATCAGCAGCAGGGTACCTGGGTCCCACCCACGAGACACTCACCCAGCCCACGGCCCTTGCCTCAGTATGTTGGTTCTGGTTGTAGAGCGGGCATCTGGCCTTCTGGGCAGGGAGAGACACGTGGGCTGCTGCTGCTGCGTGTCCTGGTGTTCTGGCCCGGAAGGTCAGAGGCGACAGGTATCTATTGCCTGTGCCCCCAGGCCATTCCAGCTTCCGGCCTCAGTCTATCCAATCTCTGCCCTCCCCCCTCCTCCATACCTAATTTGATTGGCATGGAGGCGAGGGACACCTTCTGTGTTCCCAGCTTGGGCTGTCAATCTAGCAGATTTGGTCGTGGGGGGCCGTATCCCACCCTCACTTCCGAGTTCCGCCTGCTGGCTCAGGCGGTCACGAGATAGCTTTTGACCTTGGGATGGCCGGTACCCAAGGGTCACCTCGGGATAGAGGGATTCTTGTATCGACAGGAACCTGGACAGGAAGGTAACTGAGCAAGATATCCAAACATGGCACAGCTGCTATGTTCCACAAGCACACATGAACCTCTGATAGTCTGCGATTCAGGAGGACCTGGGTTCCAATACTGGCTCTGCCACTTGTCTGTGAACTTGGGCAAGTCACTTAACTTCTGGGTGCCTCAATTACCTAATCTGCAAAATGGGGATAAATTCATTCATTCATTCAATCGTATTTATTGTGCACTTACTGTATTCAGAGCACTGTACTAAGTGCTTGAGAGAGGATGGTATAACAATAAATGGACATTCATTCATTCATTCAATCATATTTATTGAGCGCTTACTGTGTGCAAAGCACTGTACTAAGTGCTTGGGAAGTGCAAGTTGGCAACGTATAGAGACGGTCCCTACACAACAACGGGCCCACAGTCTAGAAGGGGGAGACAGACAACAAAACAAAACATATTAACAAAATAAAATAAAATAGGAATAAGTGTTTTATTCCTGCTAGGGATAAATATTGCACATATTCTCATATAAAGCTTTGGGAACACCATCTTAATTAGAGAAGCAGTGTGGCTCAGACACATTACTGTATCAGCCTTCTCTCTACTGCATCAGCCTTCTCTCTGATCTCCCATCCTCGTGTCTCTCTCCACTTCAATCCATACTTCATGCTGCTGCCTGGATTATCTTTGTCCAGAAACGCTCTGGGCATATTACTCCCCTCCTCAAAAATCTCCAGTGGCTACCAATCAATCTGGCATCAGGCAGAAACTCCTCACCCTGGGCTTCAAGGCTGTCCATCACCCCGCCCCCTCCTACCTCACCTCCCTTCTCTCCTTCTCCAGCCCAGCCCGCACCCTCCGCTCCTCCGCCGCTAATCTCCTCACCGTACCTCGTTCTCGCCTGTCCCGCCATCGACCCCCGGCCCACGTCATCCCCCGGGCCTGGAATGCCCTCCCTCTGCCCATCCGCCAAGCTAGCTCTCTTCCTCCCTTCAAGGCCCTATTGAGAGCTCACCTCCTCCAGGAGGCCTTCCCAGACTGAGCCCCTTCCTTCCTCTCCCCCTCGTCCCCCTCTCCATCCCCCCCATCTTACCTCCTTCCCTTCCCCACAGCAACTGTATATATGTATATATGTTTGTACATATTTATTACTCTATTTATTTTACTTGTCCATATCTATTCTATTTATTTTATTTTGCTAGTATGTTTGGTTTTGTTCTCTGTCTCCCCCTTTTAGACTGTGAGCCCACTGCTGGGTAGGGACTGTCTCTATATGTTACCAACTTGTACTTCCCAAGCGCTTAGTACAGTGGTCTGCACACAGTAAGCGCTCAATAAATATGATTGATGATGATGATGATGATGATTCCCTGCCCCCAATGAGCTTCCGGTCTAGGGGGAAGGACCGTGAGCCTTAGGTGGGACAGAGACTGTGTGTCCAACTCAGTTACCTTGTATCTACCCCAGCGCTTAGTACAATGCTTTGCACATAGTAAGCACTGAAGCAGCATGGCTCAGTGGTAAGAGCACGGGCTTTGGAGTCAGAGGTCATGGGTTCAAGTTCCGGCTCCTCCAAATGTCAGCTGTGTGACATTGGGGAAGTCACTTAACTTCACTGTGCCTCAGTTAACTCATCTGTAAAATGGGGATTAAGATGGTGAGCCTCCTGTGGGACAACCTGATCACCTTGTACCCTCCCCAGCACTTAGAACAGTGCTTAGCACATAGTGAGCACTTGATAAAATGCCATCATTATTATAGCATTTGTTCATTGCACCCTAGGTGCCAAGCATTGAGCTAAGCACTAAGGTAGATATATATAGAGGTCAGATGCCTACTGGGAGAAAATGTTAGCTCATCCAATGGAATAATAATAATAATAATAATAATAATAATAATAATAATGGTATTTGTTAAGTTCACTCCCTTGGTAAACTCATTCACTCCCACGGCTTCAACTATCATCTCTTCACTGATGGCACCCAAATCTACATCTCCACCTCTGTTCTTTCTCCCTCCCTCCAGGCTCGTACCTCCTCCTGTCTTCAGGACATTTCCTTCTGGATGTCTGCCCGCCATCTAAAACTCAACATGTCAAAGACTGAGCCCCTTATCTTCCCTTCCAAACCCTGTCCTCTCCCTGACTTTCCCATTACTGTAGACCGCACTTCCATCTTTCCCATCTCACAAGCCCGCAACCTTGGTGTCATCCTTGACTCTGCTCTCTCGTTCATCCCACACATCCAATCCGTCACCAAAACCTGCTGGTCTCACCTCTGTAACATCGCCAAGATCTGCCCTTTCCTCTCCATCCAAACCGCCACCTTGCTGGTTCAATCTCTCATGCTATCCTGACTGGATTACTGCATTAGCCTCCTTTCTGATCTCTCATCCTCCTGTCTCTCCCCGCTTCAGTCTATACTTCACTCTGCTGCCTGGATTATCTTTGTACAGAAACACTCTGGGCATGTCACTCCCCTCCTCAAAAATCTTCAGTGGCTACCAATCAACCTATGCATCAGGCAAAAACTCCTCACCCTCAGCTTCAAGGCTGTCCATCCCCTCGCCCCCTCCTACCTCACCTCCCTTCTCTCCTTCTACAGTCCAGCCCACACCCTCTGCTCCTCTGTCGCTAATCTCCTCACTGTGCCTTGTTCTTCCCTGTCCCACTGTTGACCCCCAGCCCATGTCCTTCCCCTGGCCTGGAATGCCCTCCCTCCGCACATCTGTCAAGCTGGTTCTCTCCCTCCCTTCAAAGCCCTACTGAGAGCTCACCTCCTCCAGGAAGCCTTCCCAGACTGAGTCCCCCTTTTCCTTTCCTCGTCCCCTCCCCATTGCCCCCACTCCCTCAGCCCTACCTCCTTCCCCTCCCCACAACACTTGTATATATTTGTACAGATTTATTACTCTGTTTATTTTATTTGTACATATTTATTATCAATCAATCAATCAATCGTATTTATTGAGCGCTTACTGTGTGCAGAGCACTGTACTAAGCGCTTGGGAAGTACAAGTTGGCAACATATAGAGGCAGTCCCTACCCCACAGTGGGCTCACAGTCTAAAAGAGGGAGACGGAGAACAAAACCAAACATACTAACAAAATAAAATAAATAGAATAGATATGTACAAGTAAAATAAATAAATAAATAGAGTAATAAATATATACAAACATATATGCATATATACAGGTGCTGTGGGGAAGGGAAGGAGGTAAGATGGGGGGATGGAGAGGGGGACGAGGGGGAGAGGAAGGAAGGGGCTCAGTCTGGGAAGGCCTCCTGGAGGAGGTGAGCTCTCAGTAGGGCCTTGAAGGGAGGAAGAGAGCTAGCTTGGTGGATGGGCAGAGGGCATTAATGATCATCAATCGTATTTATTGAGCGCTTACTATGTGCAGAGCACTGTACTAAGCGCTTGGGAAGTGCAAATTGGCAACATATAGAGACAGTCCCTACCCAACAGTGGGCTCACAGTCTAAAATGATGTGCATATAGCTATAATTCCATTTATTTTAACAGCTTTGACACCCGTGTACATGTTTTGTTTTGTTGCTTGTCTCCCCCTTCTAGACTGTGAGGCCATTGTTGGGTAGGCATCATCTCTATCTGTTGCCGACTTGTACTTCCTAAGAACGTAGTACAGTGCTCTGCACACAGTAAGTGCTCAATAAATACGATTGAATGAATGAATAAATGAATGAAATGTTTACTATGTGTCAAGCACTGTTCTAAGTGCTGGGGTAGATACAAGGTGATCAGGTTGTCCTACGTGGGACTCACAGTCTTAATCCCCATTTTACAGATGAGGTAACTAAGCAGCGTGGCTCAGTGGAAAGAGCACGGGTTGGGAGTCAGAGGTCATGGGTTCTAATCCCAGCTCCACCGCTTGTCAGCTGTGTGACTTTGGGCAAGTCACTTAACTTCTCTGTGCCTGTTACCTCAATTGTAAAATGGGGATTAAGATTGTGGGCCCCACGTGGGACAACCTGATCACCTTGTATCCTCCCAGCACTGAGAACAGTGCTTTGCACATAGTAAATGCTTAACAAATACCATCAGCAGCAGCAGCAGGTAACTGAGGCACAGAGAAGTGAATTTAATTGCCCAGCATCACACAGCAGACAAGTAGCGGAGCCGGGATTAGAACCCATGACCTCTGACTCCCAAGCCCAGGCACTTTCCACTAAACCACGCTGATTGTCTGTGATTTCTAGGCAGGGTGTTGGATGCGCAGACACGCTGCATGGAGGACGTGTTTCAGACCGGCCTTCACCTCTCGATTCCTCAGACTGTAGATGACGGGATTCAGGGCCGGGGGCAGGACGGTGTAAAAGACGGTCAGGGTCAGGTGGAGAACTGACAGGGAGCGGGGTGCCAGGCTGAGGTTGCCAAAGGCAGCCGTGGAGAAGAAGAGAGAGACCACAGTGAGATGAGGCAGGCAGGTGGAGAAAGCTTTCGCCCGGCCCTGGGATGGGGCCCTCAGGACGGCAGAGAAGATGCGGACGTAAGAGGCGACCACGAGAGCAAAACAGCCCAGGCCTAGGATGCAGCTGGAGGCCACAAGCACCAATTCGCCGAGGTTAGAATGAGAGCAGGAGAGCTGGAGCAGCGAGGGGATGTCACAGAAGAACTGGTGTATTACGCGGGGGCCGCACAGGGGGACGGAGAAGGTCGTCGTGGTGTGAGCGACGGCGGAGAGGCCCCCGCCGAGCCACGAGATGGCTGCCATCTGGACGCAGGCCGTCCCGGTTATGATGACTTCGTAGCGCAGCGGGTGGCAAATGGCGACGTAGCGATCCAACGCCATGGCCGTGAGCAGGGCCACCTCGGTGTCTGCCAGCCAGACGAACAGGCAGACCTGGGTGACGCACCCGAGGAAGGAGATGGAACCGTCCCCGGTCAGGGAGCAGAAGATGGATCTGGGGACGGTGACGGAGATGTAGCAGATGTCTAAGAAGGACAGGTTCTTCAGGAAAAAATACATGGGGGTGTGGAGGTCCCGGTGGAGGGTGATGACCGTGAGGAGGAGGAGGTTCCCCACCAGGGCCGTCAGGTAGATCACCAGGAACAGCATCGCCTGCAAGAGCTGCAGCTCCTGCACCTCAGAAAACCCACTGAGCAGGAACCGGGTTCCGGCAGAGCCGTTGGCCATTTCCTGGGGAATGCGGTGGTTTTATCTGCAGGAGGCAGGAGAAGGGGAAGGTGGTACTGCTAATAGGGGCTGATGGCGGCCAGAAATAAGGGATCAAACCAATCTCCCTTGCACTTGGATTCTACCCTCCCACTTGATAATAGTAATAATAATAATAATAATAATGGCATTTATTAAGTGCTTACTATGTGCCAAGCACTGTTTTAAGCACTGGGGAGGTTACAAGGAGATCAGGTTGTCCCACGGGTTGGCGGGGGGACGACTCACAGTCTTAATCCCCATTTTACAGTTGAGGGAACTGAGGCCCAGAGAAGTGAAGTGACTTGCCCAAAGTCACACAGCTGACAATGGGCGGAGCCGGGGTTTGAACCCATGACCTTGGACTCCAAAGCCTGGGCTCTTTCCACTGAGCCACGCTGCTTCTCTTTCCACCCTTTATTCACCCCTCCCTCAGCCCCACAGCACTTTTGTCCCTATCCGTAATTTATCGATTTATATTTCTGTCTGTCTCCCCCTCTAGACTACAAGCTCCTTGTGGGCAGGGAACATGCTTAGCAACTCTGTTACATTCTACTCTCCCAAGTGCTGAGTATAGTGCTCTGCACACAGTAAGCCCTCAAGGAATGCCAGTGATTGGTTGATTAATTGATTGGTGGGAAGAGAAGGAGCAGCTTTATGGTACTCTCATTCAGTCATTCAGTTAGTCAGTCAGTCAAGTCTCCCCCTTCAACCTAATCTCCTACTTGAGGCCAGGCCACGCACTTCACTCCTCTTACTGTGTCTTCATTTTGTCTCTTCCACTGTGTCTCCATTTTGTCTCTTCCACTGATGACTCCCTACTCACATCCTCCCTGGCTGGAACTTTCTCCCCCTTTGTAACTGACAGACCACCACGCTCTCCACCTTCAAAGCATCGCTTAGTGGAAATAGCACGGGTTTGGGAGTCAGAAGTCGTGAGTTCTCATCCCAGCCTCGCCACTTATCAGCTGGATGACTTTGGGCAAGTCACTTAACTTCTCTGTGCCTCAGTTACCTCATCTGTAAAATGGGGATTAAGCCTGTGAGCCCCACGTGGGACAATCCAATTGCCTTGAATCTACCCCAGCACTTAGAACAGTATTTGGTACATAGTAAGCACTTAACAAATACCATCATTATTAGCCAGACTGAGCCCCCTCATTCCTTTCCCCCTTCTCCCTCTCCCCATCCCCCCGCCTTACCTCCTTCCCCTCCCCACAGCACCTGTATATATGCTTGTATGTTTGTACGTATTTATTACTGTACTTATTTATTTATTTTATTTGTACATATTTATTCTATTTATTTTATTTTGTTAATATGTTTTGTTTTGGTCTCTGTCTCCCCCTTCTAGACTGTGAGCCCACTGTTGGGTAGGGACCATCTCAATATGTTGCCACCTTGTACTTCCCAAGCGCTTAGTACAGTGCTCTGCACACAGTAAGTGCTCAATAAATGCAATTGAATGAATGAATGAATGAATGAATCCAGCGCTTAGAACATGCTGGGCACATAGTAAGCGCTTAACAAATGCCATCATTATTATTCAAAGCCCTACTAAAATCACATGTCCTCCAAGAAGCCTCCCCTAACAATCTCTTTTCCCCCACCCCATTTGCCCTCCCTTCTGCAATGCCTTGCATTTGGGTCCGTATCTCTAGATATCCATTCCACCCAGGCCCCACAGCACCTATGTCCAAATCCCTATACTCTGCCCCTTCCCATATCTGTATTTTATTGAATATCTGTCTCCCCCACTAGATTGTAAGCTCCTTGAGGGTAGGAATCATCATCATCATAATAATAATGGCATTTGTTAAGCGCTTACTATGTGCAAAGTACTGTTCTAAGCGCTGGGGAGGATACAAGGTGATCAGGTTGTCCCACGTGGGGCTCACAGTCTTAATCCCCATTTTACAGATGAGGTAACTGAGACACAGAGAAGTTAAGTGACTTGCCCAAAGTCACACAGCTGACACGCGGCGGAGCCAGGATTAGAACCCATGACCTCTGATTCTCAAGCCCGGGCTCTTTCCACTGAGCCACGCTGCTTCCTTTATGTTCACCAACTCCATTGCACTGTACTCTCCCAAGGACTTGGTACAGTACTCTGCATGTAATAAGGGCTCAATAAATACCCCTGATTGATTAATTGATTGATTGATTATAGCCACCTGCTCATGAACATTGAAAATGTAACCTGAGGCAGCATGGCTCAGTGGAAGGAGCCCGGGCTTTGGAGTCAGAGGTCATGGGTTCAAATCCCAGCTCCACCACTTGTCAGCTGTGTGACTTTGGGCAACTCACTTCACTTCTCTGTGCCTCAGTTCCCTCATCTGTAAAATGGGGATTAAGGCTGTGAGCCCCCCATGGGACAACCCGATCACCTTGTATCTCTCCAGCGCTTAGAACAGTGCTTTGCACATAGTAAGTGCTTAACAAATGCCATCATTATTATTATTATTATCTGTCTCCCTGTTAAGGCAAATGAAAATAATATTTACAATCATATATGTATACACAAATATACAAAAACACGTATACTACATCAGCCTCTTTCCTGTCCTTCCTTCTCCAGTTCATAATTCACTTTGCTGCCTGAATCCTTTTTCCAAAACATTGTTCTGGGCATATCTTCCCACTCCTCAAAAACCTTCGGTGATTGCATAAACCTCTCCACATCAAGCAGAAACTCCTTCCCGTCAGCTATAAGGCAGCCAATCAGCTCTGATCTCACTATTTATCCTCACTCCTCTCCCATTACCACCCAGTCTGCACCCTTCACTCTTCAGGGTTCAGCGCTTAGAACAGTGCTCTGCACATAGTAAGCGCTTAATAAATGCCATTATTATTATTATTATCCTACTTACTGCACCCTGTTCTCATCTCCCACACCACTGACCTGTCGCGCATGCCTTTTTCTCCCCTCCTTCCTGGAATCCCTCCTCTATCGCACATGGCAGACCCACACACTTCACTCCTTTGACATCCACCTACTTCCCACCCTTGGCTCTCACCTCAGCCTCTGTTAATCCCTTGTTTACACCCTCCCTTATTCCTGGAACACTTCCCCCCAACATTTTTTTGTCATTCTCATCATGCCACTTAGGAGCAAATTCCACCCCTCCAGCCCCACCCTTAGTTCCAGTTCAACCACCAGATCCTATAAATCGATCGATGGTATTTATTGAGTGCTTATTGTGTGCAAAGCACTGTACTAAGCACTTGGGAGACTACACTAGAGTTTGTAGACATGATCCCGGTGATCGAGGAACTCACAGCCTAATGGGGGAGACATTAAAATAAATTACAGGTAAGGGAAGCAACCCAGTGTAAGGATACGTGCGTCAGTGTCCTGGGGCTGTGGATGGGGCAAATATTAAAGTGCTTGGGGGTGGGACTGTGTGCTTGGGAGAGTCAATAGGGAGGGAACAGTAGGGTGATGGAGGGCTGGGAGGGAGGGGGATGAGAGTTTAGTTCAGGAAGGCTTCCTGAAGGAGGTTTGATTTCAGTAGGGCTTTGAAGATGGGGAGAGTGCCGATCTATAGGACATGTAGGGGGAAAATGTTCTGGGCAGAAGAGAGGGTCAGTCAATCAGTCAGCCAGTCAGTCAATCACATTTATTGAGCACTGACTGTGTGCAGAGCACTGTACTGATTGACAGAGAACAATATAATAATCAGACACATTCCCTGCCCACAACGAGTTTAAAGTCTAGAGCGGGAGACAGACATTAATAGAAAGAAAGAAATTACAGACAGGTACATACGCACTGTGGGAGCAAGAGGTTGAATACAGGTGAGGTGAGAGCCAGGGATAGTGAGTAGGTTGGCGTTAAAAGAGTGTAGTGGGAGAGAAGTGAGGATGAGGAAGAGAGGGAGAGCTGATTGAGTACCTTATCTGCAGAGATATGTAGTTTCCGCTTAATGTGGAGATGGATGGGGGAACCACTGAAGGCTTTTAAGGAGTGGGGAGATAGACACAGAACAGTTTTTTAGAAAAAATGATCCAAGAAGCTGACTGAAGTATGAACTCCGCTCCTCAAAAATCTCCAGTGGCTACCAATCAACCTACACATCAGGCAAAAATTCCTCATCCTAGGCTTCAAGGCTGTCCATCACCTCGCCCCCTCCTACCTCACCTCCCTTCTCTCTTTCTCCAGTCCAGCCCACACCCTCCGCTCCTCTGCCACTAATCTCCTCACTGTGCCTCGTTCTCGCCTGTCCAACGTCGACCCCCAGCCCACGTCATCCCCCTGGCCTCCCTCCGCACATCCACCAAGCCAGCTCTCTTCCTCCCTTCAAAGCCCTACTGAGAGCTCACCTCCTCCAGGAGGCCTTGCCACACTCAACCCCCTCCTTTCTCTCCCCCTCCTCCCCCTCCCCATCCCCCCCACCTTACCTCCTTCCTCTTCCCACAGCACCTGTATATATGTATATATGTTTGTACACATTTATTACTCTATTTTATTTGTACATATTTATTCTATTTATTTTATTTTGTTAATATGTTTTGTTTTGTTCTCTGTCTCCCCCTTCTAGACTGTGAGCCCGCTGTTGGGTAGGGACTGTCTCTATATGTTGCCAACTTGTACTTCCCAAGCTCTTAGTACAGTGCTCTGCACACAGTAAGCACTCAATAAATACGATTGAATGAATGAATGAATGAATGAATGCAGAGGAAAGAGGCTGGAGGCAAGGAGGTGAATGAGAAGACTGATGCTATGGTCTAGACAAGATTTTAGAAGTGCTCGAGTTTGTATGGTAGCGGTTTGGATATGGAAAAAGTTGCAAATTCTGGAGATGTGACAGAGATAGAATCTGCGGGTTGAAGGAGAGGGATAAGTCAAGGATAATGGGGAGGTTGTAGGCTTGTTTAGCAGGAAGGACCTTACTGTTGTCTACAGTGATGGGAAAGTCGGGGAGGTGGAATTTCGGAGGGGATGGGAGATGTTTACTTTTGGGTCTGAGGTGACAGTGGGACATCCAGGTAGAGATGCCCTGAAGGCAGGAGGAAACCCAAGATTGTGGAGAAGGAGAGCGGTTGAGGTTAGAGATGAAGATTTGGGAATTGTAGGCTTAGAGAAGGTAATTGAAGCCATGGGAGTGGATAAGATACCCAAAGGAGTGGGTGTAGATGGAGAATAGTAAAGAACCCAGGATTGAGCCTTGAGGGACTCCCACAGTTAGGGGGTGGGAGGCAGAGGAGGAGCCGGAGAAAGAGACCAAGAATGAGCAGCTAGAGAGATAGGAGGAGAATCAGGAGAGGACACTTGTGTCTTTGAAAATATCCTCACAGGAAAAGTGTAGTTGGAACTGGAGGGAATAGAGGAAAATGATACAATTTGGAGAGTGGGGCCTGGGGGAGCTTGCGGTCAAAGGTTGGAAGAGAGTTATAATAATAATAATAATAATGATGATGGCATTAGTTAAGCACTTACTATGTGCCAAGCACTGTTCTAAGTGCTGGGGGAGTACAAGGTAATCAGGTTGTCCCACATGGGGCTTACAGTCTCAATCCCCATTTTACAGATGAGGTCACTGAGGCACAGAGAAGTTAAGGAACTTGCCCAGAGTCACACAGCTGACAAGTGGCGGAACTGGGATTAGAACCCATGGCCTCTGACTCCCAACCCCCTACTCTTTCCACTGAGCCATACTGCAAGCAGGATATCCTAGTGGAAAGAGCTCGGTCCTGGGAGTCAAAGAACCTGAGTTCTAATCATAGCTCTGCCACTTGCCTCTGTGTGATCTGGGGCAAATCACCTCACTTCTCCAAGTTTCCATTTCCTCAACCGCAAAATAGGAATTCAGCATCTCTTCTCCCTCCTCCTTAGACCGTGAGCCCCATGTGAGAAAGGAACCGTGTCTGATCCGATTCCTTCCTTCCTTCCTTCATTCATTCAATCATATTTATTGAGCGCTTACTGTGTGCAGAGCACTGTACTAAGCGCTTGGGAAGTACAAATTGGCAACATATAGAGACGGTCCCTACCCAACAGCGGGCTCACAGTCTAGAAGATTCTACAAGATTCCCTGTACCTACCCCAATGCTTAGTACGGCTTTGCACATAGTAAGCGCTTAACAAACACCACAGTTATTATTATTAGAGTCCCCAGATTACTCTAATTAGAATTTATGTCAGAAACTGCGCTTAGGTTAACCCTTAAAGTCCTGCAAATAGAGTCAGGGATTAAGGTGAGTACACTGAGGTTAAAAATGACATTTAGGGTCCAAGAGACTTCAAGTTGGAAGAGCCAATCCTCTCACTGCTGCCGGACGTTTTAGACTCGCAACATCCAACCCAATCCGTGAAAGGTGGAATGGAAGAGATGGGGCAGGGAATAATAGTAATTGTGGTATTTTTAAGCATTACTATGGGGCGAGCACTATGCTAAGCGCTGGGGTAGATACAAAGATAAACAGAATGAACACAGTTTCTGTCACACAAGGGGCTGGCTGCCTAAATAGGAAGAAGAGCAGGTGCTGAATCCTCATTTTACAGATGAGGAAACTGAGGCCCAGGGAGGTTAAGTGACTTACCCAAGGTGACACGGCAGGCAAGTGGAGGAGTTGGGATTAGAACCCAGGTTTTCTGATTTTCCATCCTGTACTCTTTTCACCAAGTCATGCTGCCTCTCAGAAGAGGAGAGAACGCAGGGCATTGTTCAATCTCATCATCATAATTATCCATTATCATTATCATCATCAGTGGTGCTTATTTACTGAACGCCTACTGAGGGTGCAACATTGTATTAAGTGCTTGACAAAGTACAACAGAAGGAAGACCCACAACTCTGGCCCACCAGGACTGTCGGCAATCTACTGGGGTGAACGGACAGACAAAAATTGTTAGAGATAGTGGGGGTTGACAGATAGAGAAAATTTTTTACAAATAGTGGGGGTGGAGAGACAGACCAAAATTGTTCCAAATAGCGGGGGAGGACAGACAGACAAAAATTGTTAGCAAATAATGGGACTAGAAAGAAGGAGAAGAAGATAAGCAGTGTTGCTTAATGGATAGATCACAGGCCTGGGAATCAGAAGGACATGGGTTCTAGTGCACTCGTCTGCTGTGTGACCTTGGGCAAGTCACTTAATTTCTCTGTGCCTCAGTTACCTCATCTGTAAAATAGGGATTAACGCTGTGAGCCCCTTGTGGGACATGGTCTGTGTCCAACTTGATAACCTTTTATCTACCTCAGCATTTAGAATAGTGCTTGGCATATAGTGAAGACTTAACAAATGCCATAAAATTAATCAATCAATCAATCGTATTTATTGAGCACTTACTGTGTGCAGAGCACTGTACTAAGAGCTTGGGAACAAAACCAAACATATTAACAAAATAAAATAAATAGAATAGATATGTACAAGTAAAACAAATAAATAGAGTAATATATATGTACAAACATATATACGTATATACAGGTGTATACATATATACAGGTGAAAATAAAAAATGATAACAGGAGGAGAACGAATGCTCTCTGTCTCTTGGTCAAGTCGGAACTCTCCCTGGAATCAATCAGTCAGTGATATTTATTGAGTGTTTACTTTGTGCCAAAGACTGTACTAAGGACTTGGGAGAATACAGTAATAATTGTGGCATTTGTTAAGCACTTACTATACACCAAGCACTGTACTAAGCAACTGAGGCAGATACAAGATAAGCAGATCCCACAGTCTAAGAGTGAGAACAGGGATTGTATCCCCATTTTGCCGATGAGGGAACTGAGGCCCAGAGAAGTGAAGTGACTTGCCCACGGTCACACAGCAGACAAGTTGAGGAGCCGGGATTAGAACCCAGGTACTCTGAATCCCAGGCCCAGGCTCTTTCCACTAGACCAGCCTGTTTCTCAATACAACAGCACAACAGATTTGGTCGACACGATCACTCACCAGAGAGGCTGGCCCCGTCTCACTTCCTGCTGAGGCGGAGATGAGCAGGGAAAAAGGAAGGCTTACCCCATCGGCAGGAAGCTGGGTTTCTGAGGGCAGGGCAGGTTGGAAACTGCAGTCAGTGTCATTTTATTTCTTCCCTGATCCCTTGGGCCCAGGGAGTTTGGGAGCTGCAGGCTCCTGGCAGGAATAATTACCCTCGGAAGACCAATTCTCTCCAGTCTGGTAGCCATTGTGCTGTTTGAGCAGTTAGGAGAGGCAGGGTGGGAGAGCAGTTGGCCCAGGCTGACTCAATAAGGAAACAAAAGGAGATTCTTCCTCAGCAATTTAACTGTGGAGCCCAATCGTGAAGAACCTCTATGGGCAGAGTGGTTCAGAGGAGACCACGAGTCTCTCCCCTCTTCACTCTGCTGCCCAGATCATTTTTCTAAAACATTATTTCGCTCATGTCTCCCCAATCTTATAAATGACTGCATAGGGAAGCACAGATTGCACAGAGAAGCAGCGTGGCTCAGTGGAAAGAGCACGGGCTTTGGAGTCAGAGGTCATGGGTTCAAATCCCGGCTCTGCTAATTGTCAGCTGTGTGACTTTGGGCAAGTCACTAAACTGCTCTGTGCCTAAGTTACCTCATCTGTAAAATGGGGATTAAGACTGTGAGTCCCACGAGGGACAACCTGATCACCTTGTAACCTCCCCAGGGCTCAGAACAGTGCGTTGCACATAGTAAGCACTTAATAAATGCCATTATTATTATTATTATTATTGTTATTATTATAAAAGCTCCAGTACCTGCTTATCCATCTCTGCATCAGATACAAACTCTTCATTGTAAGTGCTCAATAAATACAATTGAATGAATGAATTGGCTTTAAGGCACTTAGCTCTCTTTCCCTTATCTACCCTCACTCCTCTCCCACTTCATCCCTCTCACAACCCTTTGCTCCTCAACCCAAACTTTCTCATTGTGTCCTATTCTTATCTCTCTCACTGATGACCTCTTCCTCACGTCCTTCTTTCTTCCTGAAAAACCTTCCCTCTTCCTATCTGGAAGACCATTACTCTCCCCATCTTCAAGCCCCTCCTGAAATAACATCTCTTCCAGGAGGTCTTCCCTGATTAATTTCTCATCTCTCCACCTCACTCCCTCTATCCTCTAATGACACATTAGCAATTTCGTATCACCTAGGCACTTGGCCGCTCACAACCCCTGGATTCCAGTAGCACTTTGTGCATATCTTGAAACTGTGGCTTTCTCTTATTTGTGCATTATTTTAGTGTCTCTCTCCCCTGCTAGCCTGTAAGCTCTTTGAGGGCAAGGATCATGTCTATTAATTCTACTGTAGTCTCTCAAGCCCTTAATAGAGTGCTAATAATAACAATAATGATAATAGTATGTGTCAGGCAATTAGGCTAATAATAATAATGATGGTATTTGTTAAGCGCTTACTATGTGCCAAGCACTGTTCTAAGCACTGGGGAGGATAGAAGATGATCAGGTTGTTCCATGTGGAGCTCACACTCTTCATCCCCATTTTACAAATGAGGTAACTGAGGCCCAGAGAAGTGAAGTGACTTACCCAAAGTCACACAGCTGACAAGCGGTGGAGCCAGGATTAGGATGTGTCAAACACTGTACTAAGTGCTTGGACAGCTACAATAAAATTAGGTCAGACACAGCCCCTGTCCCATATGGGGCTCACAATCTAAGCGAGAGGGAAAACAAGAATTTAAACCTCATTTTACAGAAGAGGATTCTGAGTCACTGAGAAATTAAATGACTTGCCCAAAATCACATAGCCGGCAAGTGGCCGAATAGGATTAACACCCAGGATTGGACTCCCAGGCTCATGTTCTTACTATTATTATTCCACTATTATTATTATTTTACCATCCATGTTCTTTTCTGTGATTATCAGAGGCTCCTTTGAATCCTGGGCTCCCAAGGGCTAAGGGACCATGTTAGCCCACATAGTGTGAGGAGAGCAGGTCTTCGAGGGTCACAAAGATACAAAGGAGAGATGGAAAGATTCTTGAATATAATTTAATCATAGAAATACATTGTTTATCACATGGATTGGTTCGATTATCAGAGAAGATACCCAATACGGTGTCCAGAATCTTCTTCTCCCACAACATCCCAGTTCCGACTCTCAGTTCTTCTAAGTTAACTTCTCATTGTGCCTTATTCTCCTCTCTTGCACCCCTCATCTCTCTGGCTCATGCTCTCCCCTTTGAGTGGAACTCCACCCCTTCAAATCTGATGGACCATTACTCTTCCCAGCTTCAAAGTCCTTCTGAAATCACAGCTCCTCCGGGACATTTTCCCCCAAATAATTTCTACTCTTCCGGGTTATATCCCTCTCCTCTGCTGTGTCAGCACATCTGTACCACCCAGGTATCACAACTACCTGTAACACTTATCTACATAGCTTATGCTTCCTGCCAATTAAGCTCTCACTTATGTCACTTATGTTGCCAACTTGTACTTCCCAAGTGCTTAGTACAGTGCTCTGCACACAGTAAGTGCTCAATAAATGCGACTGAATGAATGAATTTATGTACATCATCATCAATCGTATTTATTGAGCGCTTACTATGTGCAGAGCACTGTACTAAGCACTTGGGAAGTACAAATTGGCAACATATAGAGACAGTCCCTACCCAACAGTGGGCTCACAGTCTAAAAGGGGGAGACAGAGAACAAAACCAAACATACTAACAAAATAAAATAAATAGAATAGCTATGTACAAGTAAAATAAATAAATAAATAAACAGAGTAATAAATATGTACAAACATATATACATATTTCCTTCTTCCTCCAATCTGTAAATTATTTTAAGAACTCTTCCTCCCCCATTAGATTGAAAGCTTCTTAGGGACAGAGATTGTGTCTGCTAATAGTAACTGCGGCATTTGTAAAGTGCTTGATATTTACCAAGCAATGCACTGCACTCTAGGCTAGGTACAGTGCAATCAGCTAATAATAATAGTACTATTAATAATTATGGTATTTGTCAAGGGCTTACTATGTGCCAGGCACTGTATTAAGTGCTGCGGGGGGAATCCAAGTAAATTGGGTTGTACACAGTCCCTGTCCCACATGGAGCTCACAGTCTTAATCCCCACTGGACAGTTGAGGTAACTGAGGCACAGAGAAGTGAAAAGACTTGCCCAAGGTCACACAGCAGACAAGCAGCGGAGCTGGGATTAGATGAGACACAGTACCGATCCCACTCGGGGCTCACAATCTAAAGGGGAGGGAGAAAAGTTACTTTAAAGATGAGACAACGGAGTCACAGAGAATTTAAGTGGCTAGCCCAAGGTCACACAGCAGACAGGTGCGGGGCTGGGATTAGAAACACAGGTCTCCTTATTCCCAGTCCTGTGCTCTTTCCATTAGGCCATGCTGAGATCGGCTTAGGAAATGTAGATATATGAAAAACGTATTTAGGAAGCCAATAAACTGAATTTAAAGCCATTAAAATGCTTTCAGCAGTTGAAATTAATTCATTATGTGAAGAAATAAGGTGAAACCATTATAGACAGGGTCAGGGAAGAACTAGAATTTGTTTGCGGAATATAAGATAAGAAAATGTGGCATTTAGTGCAAATGAAATTGACAAATAATTGTTAAATGTGGTAGAGGTTGTCAACCATGTTCTCCATTTGGAAAACTCCATTACTTCTGCAAGGCACATGTTCATTTTCCTTCAGTTTGTTCACGCATAAGCTTTCCAGAAACTAAAGAAAATCACTCTGTTAAAAATGACGGAGAAGCACAATATCACATTTAAGCAACTTGTGTCTTTCAGCAGTGGATTTTAAAGACAGACAAGGCAAGGGAAAATATAAATGGAATGGAAACAGTCCAGATTGGAGTAAACAGCTAAAATAAAATAAAACTGAAGAAGGCTTTTTGGTTAGATGAAATGCTCAAGACTATTATGGTATTTGTTAAACCCTTACTACATGCCAGGCACTGTACTAAGCACTTTACTAAGTGCCAGGCACTCTACTAAGCACTGGGGTGGATACAAGAAAATTGGTTTGGACACAGTCCCTGTCCCTGGTGGGACTCACAAGTCTCAATATCCAGAGAAATTAATAACTTGCTCAGCGTCACACAACAAAGTTGTGGAGCTGCGATTAGAATCTGTGACCTTCCGACTCCCAAGCCTGTGGTCTATCCACTTTGCCACACTACTTCTTAATGTACAACAGGTGAACAATTAAACAAAAGCCATACAACTGCTTCAAGATCAATACAATGTCCCGATGATATGCTGAAAAAAGTGTTATAAACATAGTGTTTGGAAATAAACCAGTTCAGTGTAAAGATAGAAAGGGATTGGTTTGATATTTTTGCATCACAATTGGAGGGGACTTCTAGGGTCCTTAGGCAATTACAAATGACCGAATGAGTTGTGTACTATTCCTTGTTGCAAAGGGAAACTGGAATGTGATGTGAGAAAATGGTTGTCACCCTCTGAAAAACTCAGTTCTACAGGCTGGGAGATGACCCACTTGCAGAATCAATCAATTGTATTTATTGAGTGCTTACTGTGAGCGGAGCACTGTACTAAGTGCTTGGGGGAGTACACTACAACAGAGTTGGTAGGCACGTTCCTTGCTCACAGATGGATACTTATATATGTGGGTTCTTGTGTCACACACTCAAGAAACAGTGGTCATGAATATGAATGAGATTGGTTGTTTTGGGTTTAATATGAATGAGATTGATTGTTTTGGGTTTAACATGAATAACCTGATTTCTACTTCCCAGAGCATTTTCGTTTCATTGGGTCTGACCTCCCCTCCAATGAAAAAAAGGAAACTATTAAAAATATCGTTACATTTCTATTAACATCTCCTTGCCAAATAGATTTATATTAATTTATGAATCAATCTTAATTCTGCCATAATTGACTTGAGATGATTCACTTCAGTTTTGTGGTAATAGAAATGTTGGTGTCAACAGAATCAGTATGCATTTTGGGATGCGATGTCTAGAAGGTTTGGTCATTTTAAAATGAATTATGTGTTTTGTTTTCTGTGGAATTCCCTTTTTCCCCATTCCCTCCAAAGGCTGGCATTCCTTCAGGAAACTAACACCAATACTGAGTGTGGATTCCCCCCACCCCCACCCCGTGTTTGTGTCATCAATCTCTTCACTCCAATAGAAAGCCTTCACCTCAAAACCAGAATGTGAGCATTGGGCAATTTTGAGTTGACGCTGGAGTCTGATCCTTGAAATTAAGTAAAGATGCACTCACATGGCTAAGTAGCTATCATATGAATGAAATAATAATGATGGTATTTGTTCAGCACTTCCTATGTGCCAAGCACTGTTCTAAGCACTGGAGTAGATACAAGGTAGTCAGGTTGTCCCATGTGGGGCTCACAGTCTTAATCCTCTACCCCCTCCAATCTGGCTTTCGTTCCCTACATTCCACGGAAACTGCCCTCTCAAAGGTCACCAATGACCTCCTGCTTGCCAAATCCAACTGCTCCTACTCTGTCCTAATCCTCCTCGACCTCTCGGCTGCCTTTGACACTGTGGACCACCGCCTTCTCCTCAACACGCTATCTGACCTTGGCTTCACAGACTCCGTCCTCTCCTGGTTCTCCTCTTATCTCTCCGGCCGTTCATTCTCAGTCTCTTTTGCAGGCTCCTCCTCCCCCTCCCATGCCCTTACTGTGGGGGTTCCCCAAGGTTCAGTGCTTGGCCCCTTCTGTTCTCGATCTACACGCACTCCCTTGGTGACCTCATTCGCTCCCGTGGCTTCAATTATCATCTCTACGCTGATGACACCCAGATCTACATCTCTGCCCCTGCTCTCTCCCCGTCCCTCCAGGCTCGCATCTCCTCCTGCCTTCAGGACATCTCCATCTGCATGTCTGCCTGCCACCTAAAACTCAACATGTCCAAGACTGAACTCCTTGTCTTCCCTCTCAAACCCTGCCCTCTCCCTGACTTTCCCATCACTATTGACGGCACTACCATTCTTCCCGTCTCACAAGCCCGCAAGCTTGGTGTCATCCTTGACTCCGCTGTCTCATTCACCCCTCACATCCAAGCCGTCACCAAAACCTGCCGGTCTCAGCTCCGTAACATTGCCAAGATCCGCCCTTTCCTCTCCGTCCATACCGCTACCCTGCTCGTTCAAGCTCTCATCCTATCCCGTCTGGACTACTGCATCAGCCTTCTCTCTGATCTCCCATCCTCGTGTCTCTCCCCACTTCAATCCATACTTCATGCTGCTGCCCAGATTGTCTTTGTCCAGAAATGCTCTGGGCATTTACTCCCCTCCTCAAAAATCTCCAGTGGCTACCAATCAATCTCGCATCAGGCAGAAACTCCTCACCCTGGGCTTCAAGGCTCTCCATCACCTCGCCCCCTCCTACCTCACCTCCCTTCTCTCCTTCTCCAGCCCAGACCGCACCCTCCGCTCCTCTGCCACTAATCTCCTCACCGTGCCTTGTTCTCGCCTGTCCCGCCATCGACCCCCGGCCCATGTCATCCCAATGGCCTGGAATGCCCTCCCTCTGCCCATCCGCCAAGCTAGCTCTCTTCCTCCCTTCAAGGCCCTACTGAGAGCTCACCTCCTCCAGGAGGCCTTCCCAGACTGAGCCCCTTCCTTCCTCTCCCCCTCGTCCGCCTCTCCATCCCCCCATCTTACCTCCTTCCCTTCCCCACAGCACCTGTATATATGTATATATGTTTGTACATATTTATTACTCTATTTATTTATTTATTTTACTTGTACATATCTATTCTATTTATTTTATTTTGTTAGTATGTGTGGTTTTGTTCTCTGTCTCCCCCTTTTAGACTGTGAGCCCACTATTGGGTAGGGACTGTCTCTATACGTTGCCAACTTGTACTTCCCAAGCGCTTAGTACAGTGCTCTGCACACAGTAAGAGCTCAATAAATATGATTGATTGATTCAGCCCCATTTTAATAATAATAATAATGACATTTATTAAGCACTTACTATGTGCAGAGCACTGTTCTAAGCGCTGCGGAATTTACAAGGTGATCAGGTTGTCCCATGTGGGGCTCACAGTCTTAACCCCCATTTTACAGAGGGGGTAACTGAGGCCCAGAGAAGTGAAGTGACTTGCCCAAAGTCACACAGCTGACAAGTGGTGGAGCTGGGATTTGAAACCATGACCTCTGACTCCAAAGCCCGTGCTCTTTCCACTGAGCCACGCTGGAGACTGAGGCACAGAGAAGTTAAGTGGCTTGCCCAAGGTTACACAGCGACAAGTGGCAAAGCTGGGATTAGAACCCAGGACCCCTGACTCCAAGGCCCAAGCTCTTTCCATTAGGCCATGCTGCTTCTGTATTCATAGTCTTATAGTTCTCTTTGTGATGACCCCGAGAAGCAGTAAAGTATAGATAACGCATCTCTTGCTTTGTTGTAAGAAGCCCTTAAATTTCCAATTCATTATTTGGAGTCCATCTTGGTGATGTCATCTTATCAATCCATAATGCTTGGTTTTTCCCCAGTAGGCAGCGACTTGAAGAGCCATCCGTGGGCAGTCCACCTGAATACAGGTAGCTAGCCGCAGTCCCTTGAGCGGTAGGGAAGCTGAGAGGTTGTCGTGGAAATCGTCGCCACACGGACTTCGTTCTCCAGGAGGTCTGGAAACAGAAATCTTAGGTTCAAGTCACAGACATCCACCATCTCAATTCACTGAAAGCTACGAGCTGTCGGTTCAGCAGCCTCCATTTCTGGACTCCCTAAAAAGATTAAGCAACCCAATGTTTCTTCCTGATGGATTTGCCGTTCATTCTTCCTGGAGCCGGCAGTCATTCATTCATTCAGTCAATCATATTTATTGAGTGCTTACTGTGTGCAGAGCACTGTACTAAGTGCTTGGGAAGTACAAGTTGGCAAAATATAGAGATGGTCCCTACCCAACAGTGAGCTCACAGTCTAGAAGATGATTTCTGGTGAGGTCCCCTCTAGTTCCAAGCTCCTATATCTCGTTTCCTCTTTTTTGTATAGTCTGTGTACGTGTTATTGCAAGGATTGGCTCCCCTTTTAATAGCTGCACTGGCCAGTAAATCAAGAGCAGCAATCAGTGGAAAGAGTCAGAGGTCATGGGTTCCAATCCTGGCTCTGCCACCTATCAGCTGTGTGACTTTGGGCAAGTCACTTAACTTCTCCGTGCCTCAGTTACCTCATCTGTAAAATGGAGATTAAGACTGAGAGCCCCACATGGGACAACCTGATAACCTGGTATCTATCTCAGCGCTTAGAACAGTGCTTGGCACATAGCAAGTGCTTACCAAATGCCATTATTATTATTATTATTATTATTATCAATAGTATTTATTGACTGCTTACTGGAAAGAGGACACTCTACTTGATGCTCAGGAGAGTCCAATAGAGCTAGGGGACATGATCCCTGACCTCAAGGAGCAAGGGAAACAGACACTAAAATCAGTTACAGGCAGGGGGGAAGCAAATAATATAGCAATAGGGACCAAAAGGGCTGTGGGGAGAGGGGGTGGTGTGTCTACCTTAGTACTTAAGGGGTCAGGACTCAAGGGTGGAAATGAGGCAGAAGGGAGAGAGAGTGAGGAGATGAGAGATTCATTCATTCATTCATTCAGTCATATTTATTGAGCGCCGGTCCCTACCCAACAACGGGCTCACAGTCTAAAAGGGGATTAATTAGGGAAGACTTCCTGGAGGAGGTGTGATTTCAGAAAGGCAATCAAGATGGGGAAAGCAGTGGCAGCAGTAGTAGTAATCATATTTATTAAGCCTTTACTGTGTGCAGAGCACCAGATTAAGTGTTGGGAAAGAATGCACAGTTGGGAATTCAATCCTGTGGTTGGTCAGATATTTAGGGAGAGGGAATTCCAGGAGGGAGAGGGCATCTCTCTCAAGAATGCAGCTTGAGGGGGTGAGAGGGCACTCTCTGGGTCTCTAAGATGGTAGGAGAGGCAAGGAATAGCTCTTGAATAAGGACTTTGTCCCAAGATTCGGGCTTTGTCCCTAGCTGGTGTTGGCTGTACTGCCCGGCCATGAGAAGAGGCTGTTTTCTGCCTCCCACCCCCTAACTGTGGGTGTCCTTTAAGGTTTAATTCTGAATCTCCATCTATTCTCCATCTACACCCACTCCCTTGGAGAACTTATTCACTCCCATGGATTCAACTACCCCCTCTATGAGGATGATTCCAAATCTCCATCTCCCAGCCCTGATCTCTCACCCTCTCTGCAGTTTTGCATTTCCTCCTGCTTTCAAGACATCTCTACTTGGATGTCCCACCTTCACCTCACACTTAACATATCTAAAACAGAACTTCTTGTCTTCCCACCCAAATCTGTCCTCCCCCTGATTTTCCCATCACTGTAGATGGCACCACCATCCTCCCTTGTCTCACAAACCTGTAACCTAGGCATTGTACTTGACTCCTCTCTCTCATTCAACCCACATATTCAATCCTTCACTTAGTACTGTGGGTTCAACCCTCAGAACATTGCTAAAATCCACCCTTTCTTCTCCATCCAAACGGCTACAATGTTAATCCAAGCATTTATCATCATCATCATCATCAATCGTATTTATTGAGCGCTTACTATGTGCAGAGCACTGTACTAAGCGCTTGGGAAGTACAAATTGGCAACATATAGAGACAGTCCCTACCCAACAGTGGGCTCACAGTCTATCCTACCTTGATTACTTTATCAGCCTGTTTGCTGATGTCCCAGCCTCCTGTCTCTCCCCACTCCAGTCCATACTTCATTCTGCTGCCCGGATCATTTTTCTACAAAAACGTTCAGGCCATGTTTCCCCTCTCTTCCAGAACCTCCAGTGGTTATGCATCCACCTCCAATGGTGGAAACTCCTCACCATTGGCTTTAAAGCACTCCATCACCTGGCCCCCTCCTACCTTGCCTCTCTTCTCTCCTACTACAAACTAACCTGCACAATTCACTCCTCTAATGCTAATATTTTCACTGTATCTCTATCTCATCAATCTTGCCTCTGACCTCTCACCCACATCCTGCCTCTGGCCTGGAATTCCCTCCATATCCAACAGACAATTACTCTCCCCTCCTTCAAAGCCTTACTGAAGGTACATCTCTTCCAAAAAGTCTTCCCTAAGCCTTCCTTTCCTCTTCTTCCACTCCCTTCTGCATTGCCCTAACTTGCTTCCTTTACTCATCACCCCTCCAAGCCTCACAGTTCTTATGAACATGTCTGTCATTTATTTATTTATTCATCTTAATGTCTGTCTCCCCCTCTAGAATGTAAGCTCATTGTGAACAGGGAATGTGTTTGTTTATTGCTATATTGTACTTTCCCAAGCACTTGGTACAGTGCTCTTCATGCGGTGAGTGCTCAGTGAATATGATTGACTGACTGCTAGTGATACTGTTATCGTTTTTGTTCTTATGGTATTTGTCAAGTGCTGAGTGCTTTAATTCGATTTGTTCTGACAATTTTGACAACTGTCTACATGTTTTGTTTTGTTTTCTGTCTCCCCCTTCTAGACTGTGAGCCTGTTGGGTAGCGACTGTCTCTATATGTTGCCAACTTGTACTTCCCAAGTGCTTAGTACAGTGCTCTGCACACAGTAAGCGCTCAATAAATACAATTGAATGAATGAATGAATGAGTATGTGTTAAAAGCTATTCTAAGTACTGATGTAGGTACAAGTTTGGACAGGTTGGACACGGTCCCCATCCCACTTGGGACTCAGACTAAATAGGAGGGAGTAGGATTTCATCCCCATTTTAGTAATAATAATAATAATGATGGTATTTGTTAAGCACTTACTTTATGCCAAGCACAGCTGAGGAAACCGAAGCCCAGAGAAATGAAGTGATGTGGCCGAGGTCACACAGCAGACTAGTGGCAGAGTTGGATTAGAAGCCAAGCCCTCCAACTCCCAGACTAGTGCTGTTTCTTCTAGTCTATGCTGCTTCTTAGTATTAGCAGCATAACTCAGTGAAAAGAGCCCGGGCTTTGGATTCAGAGGTCATGGGTTCAAATCCCGGCTCTGCCAATTGTCAGCTGTGTGACTTTGGGCAAGTCACTTAACTTCTCTGTGCCTCAGTTCCCTCATCTGTAAAATGGGGATTAAGACTGTGAGCACCATGTGGGACAACCTCATCACCTTGTAACCTCCCCAGTGCTTAGAACAGTGCTTTGCACATAGTAAGCGCTCAATAAGTGCCATCATTATTATTAGTAGGAATAGTATTAACCGAGTGCTGACGGTGAGCAGAGGACCATCCCAACTATGGAAAAGAATACATGGTGGGAATTAGACACAGTCCCCGGGCCCCCGGTTGCTCATGAATCACTTCATTCCCCAAAGCCCCTTCCCTAGAGCCGCCTTTATGTCCTTGTTTCTCAGGCTGTAGATGATGGGGTTCACTGCCGGCGGGATCACAGTGTAGAACACAGACAGCAGCTGATCCAGAAGCAGGGGGGCACCGGAGGTCGGCTTGAGATATTCGGAGCTGCCGGTGAGGAGAAACAAAGAGACCACAGCGAGGTGAGGCAGGCAGGTGGACCAGGCTTTGGACCGGCCCTTCGCCGAGGGGAACCTTAGCACCGTGGAGAAGATGCAGGTGTAGGAAACGATGATGGAAACCAAGCAGGCTAGAGTCAGGCCGGCCATAAGGAAGATGAGCCCAACCTCTCCGGGATTCCCTCCGGAGAGCCGGATCATCTGGGGGATGTCGCAGAAGAACTGATGGATCACGTTTCGCCCAGAGAAAGGAACCGAAAAGGTGACGGCGGTGTGCAGAAGGGCCGACAGTCCCCCGCTGACCCACGACGCCCCTGCCATCTGGGCACAGGCTGTCCTCTCCATGATGACCTCGTAGCGCAAGGGGCGGCAGATGGCAACGTAGCGGTCGTACGACATCGCCGTCAGCAGGGCGATCTCCACGTTGCCGAACCCCGCGAAAGAGAAGACTTGGAAAACGCACTCCCAGAAGGAGATGGAGGTGTCCCCGGTCAGGGAGCCGAAGATGGCTCTGGGGACGGTGACGGAGATGTAGCCGAGGTCTAAGAAGGACAGGTTCTTCAGGAAAAAGTACATGGGGGTTTGGAGGCTCCGGTGGAGGGTGATGACCGTGAGGAGGAGGAGGTTCCCCGTCAGGGCCGCCAGGTAGACCACCAGGAACAGCGTCGCCTGCAAGAGCTGCAGCTCCCATACCTCGGAAAACTCACTGAGCAGGAACTGGGTCCCTGAGCTACGGTTGGACATCTCCCTCTTGGCAGGATCTTGGGTTGCCTGTGGAGAACGGGGAGAGCACGTGAACCATCTTACCGCAAATTGTGGTCAGGGAATGTGTCTGTTATATTGTTTTATCGTACTCCCGCAAGCACTTAGTACAGTGCTCTGCACACAGTAAGCTCTCAATAAATACGAATGACTTAATAAGCAAACTGGCTTTCCCTAGTTATAGTGCGATGCAGGCCTAGATGGGAGAAGGGTCTAAGGAATTCTATCAGAGCGCTTGTTTTCCTCCCCATTTTAACTAGAATGGTGTTAGGAAATGCTTTTCCTACGTGGGAGCCTGTTTGGATTAGTAGGATGAGCCGTTGGAAGAAACGGTTGGTTTTGCATATGGAGGTGGGATTTGTGCCCATGGATGGCATGTTGGATACAGAATTCTATGACACGAGTGTTCCTTAATGTAGAATTATTGCAGGGCCGCAATCCCCACACGTAGGAGAAATGCAGGTATTGGAATGTTAAAGCCCACACAGAATCAAAATCCTCATTTCTTCTCCCCAGTAATATCATTTCAAGACACTGTTAACAAGGGAGACTGTCACTGGTGAACATGGATGTTTGAGGCCCTGGCACTGGTTCTCTTCAATCTCTGAATTGGTGATCTGGGCAAAGAAATGGAGAGCAACCCTCTTCCAATTTAAAGTTTCTAATAAATTGATTAGCACTTAGAAAAACAGCATGGCCTAGTGGAAAGAGCATGGACCAGGAGTCAAAAGACCTGGGTTCTAATTCCAGTTCTGCCACAAGTCTGCCGAGAGATTGTGGGCAAGTCACATAACCTGTTGGTGCCTCAGTTACCTCATCTGTAAAATGGGGATTAAGACTGTGATTAAGATTACGGCCACGGACTGTGTCCAACCTGTTACCTTGTACCTTCCCCAGCACTTAGCACCATGCCTGGCACATAGTAAGCACTTAACAAACACCATGAAAAAAGAAAAGCACTTGGGAAGTCCATGTTAACACTCAAAGTGCCCTTTGCCCCTGAGAAAAATGGTCCCGCCATAAAAGAGGTGGTATCAGAGTTGCTGCAAGGTTGCTCTCTCAGAGAGAAAAACACAAACAATGGAAGAAGCATGGACTAGTGGAAAGAGATGGGTCTCAAAGTCAGAGCACCTGGATTCTAATTCCAGCTCTCCCACTTACCTGATGTGTGACCTTGGACAAGTCACACCCATCTACCTCAGGGTCCTCATCAGTAAAATGGGCTTTAAATCTTCCTTCTTCCTACTTAGACTATGAGCCCCACATGATACAATAACCGTGGCTCATCATCAGTGGTATTTATCGAGCGCTTACTATGTGCAGAACACTTTACTAAATGCTTATTTATCTGATTTAATTATTTTCCATCTACCTTAGTACAGTGTTTGGTGCGTAGTAAGCACTCAGCAAGGAGCATTATTATGATCATTATGAAAACAGAAATATAGGGTGGGCCAAGAATGGCTAAGCATGAACCCAATGCAAAAAGACCTGGAGGCCATGGAATATCAGTGTTACAAAACTCAATGAGGTTTGGAAATGAATGTCCAGGGCAGAAGTAGCAGCACGACTTAGTGGAAAAACCCAGTGTACTTGGCTTTTAATCCTGACTGTTAATTGCTTACTGTGTGATCTTCTCACTGTGCCTCGATTTCATCTGTCTCATCGATGAACTCTCATCCATGTCCTGCCTCTGGCCTCCCTCCTCCCTCCCTCCTCAAGTAATAATAATAATAATTAACTGTTAATAATTATATTATATTATATATATACTTATTTTTATTATATATAAAATTATTATTATTATGGTGTTTGTTAAGCACTTACTATGTGCCAAGCACTGTTCTAAGAACTGGGGTAGTTAGAAGGTAATCAGGTTGTCCCACGTGAAGCTCGCAGTCTTAGTCCCCATTTTAACAGATGAAGTAACTGAGGCAAAGAGAAGTTAAATGACTTGCCCATAGTCACACAGGAGACGTGGTGGAGGTGGGATTAGAGCCCTCATCCACTGACTCCCAAGCCACAACAGACAGTTAGTCTCCTGCCCTTCAGGTTCTTATTGAGGGCACATCTCCTTCAAGAGGCCTTCCCTGACAAAGTCCCCCTTTCCTCCCTCTTCTCCCACTCCCTTCTGTGTTGCCCTGCCTTACTCCCTTTTTTCATGCTCCTCTCAGCCCCACAGCACTTATTCATTCATTAAATTGTATTTATTGAGCGCTTACTGTGTGCAGAGCACTGTATTAAGCGCTTGGGAAGTACAAATCGGCAACATATAGAGATGGTTCCTACCCAACAATGGGCTCACAGCACTTATGTTCATATCTGTAATTTATTTATTTACATTAATGTCTGTCTCACCTCCCAAGACTGTAAGCTTGTTGTGGGCAGAGATTGTGTCTGTTTATTATTGTATTGTACTCTCCCAAGCGCTTAGTACAGTGCTCTGCACACAGTAAGCACTCAATAAATTCGATTGAATGAATGAATGATCTTGGGCAAGTCATTTAACTTCTCCGTGCCTCAGTTCTCCTGTACCTCCTACCACTTATACTGTGAGCCTCATGAGGGACAGGAACTGTGTCCAACCTAATTAACTTTAAGTACACTATAACTTAGAATAATGTTTGACACACAGTAAGGTTTTAACAAATATCATGAAAAAATAATCCTTTCCACTGGGTAGCAAGCACACTGTAATGAAAATGAGAAACTGGAGATGGTCCTGAGAAGAGTCAAAAATGATTCAAGGGCTAGAAAGTCCTCAGTGACCTCAACTGTAAAATGAGGATTAAAGAAGGGGTAGATACAAGCTAATCAGGTTGGACATAGTCCCTGTCCCACATTGGGCTCAGAGTCTTCATCTCCATTTTACAGATGAGGTAACTGAGGCATAAAGAAGTGAAGTGACTTGCCAGAAAAGTGGCAGAGCTGAGATTAGAACCCAGGTCCTTCTGGCTCCCAGGGCCATGCTCTATCCACTAGGTCATGCTAGTTCTCTGTGCTGTGGCATGAGGGAAGAGTGAATAAAGGATGCAAATCCAATTTCAGAGAAGCAGCATGGCTCAGTGGAAAGAGCCCGGGCTTTGGAGTCAGAGGTCATGGGTTCAAATTCTGGCTCCGCAAACTATCAGCTGTGTGACTTTGGGCAAGTCACTTAACTTCTCTGGCCTCAGTTACCTCATCTGTAAAATGGGGATTAAGACTGTGAGCCCCCCGTGGGACAATCTGATCACCTTGTAACCTCCCCAGCGCTTAGAACAGTGCTTTGCACATAGTAAGCGCTTAATAAATGCCATAAAAAAAGTAGGTCCCAGGAGGAAAAGCTAAAGAAATTAACTTTGCCAGTCCTAGAGAAGAAGGGGTGAAGATCTTCAAGTTTACAGAGGTGTTTTGTAAAGAGCTTGGTGAGTAGTTGTTTTCCATTAAACAGAGAATTATTCTACTCTATCCTAATCCTCCTCAACCTCTCAGCTGCCTTCGGCACTGTGAACTACCCACTTCTCCTCAACATGCTATCCAACCCTGGCTTCACAGACTCCATTCTCTCCTGGTTCTCCTCTTATCTTTCTGGCCATTCATTCTCAGTCTCCTTCACAGGCTCCTCCTCCCCATCCCATCCCCTCACTGTAGGGGTTCCTGAGGGTCAGTTCTTGGTCCCCTTCTGTTCTCTATCTACACTTACTCCCTTGGTGAACTCATTCACTCCCACGGCTTCAACTATCATCTCTACTCTGATGACACCCAAATCTACATCTCTGCCCCTGCTTTCTCTCCCTCCTTCCAGGCTCGTATCTCCTCCTGCCTTCAGGACATCTCCATCTGGATGTCTGCCCACCATCTAAAACTCAGTATGTCCAAGACTGAGCTCCTTATCTTCTCTCCCAAACCCTGTCCTCTCCCTGACTTTCCCTTCACTTTAGATGGCACTACCATCCTTCCCATCTCGCAATCCCACAACCTTGGAGTCATCTTCAACTCTGCTCTCTTGTTCACCCCACACATCCAATCTGTCCCCAAAACCTGCCGGTCTCACCTCCACAACATTGCCAAGATCCGCCCTTTCATCTCCATCCAAACCACTACCTTGCTGGTTCAATCTCTCATCCTATCCCAACTGGATTACTACTTCAGCCTCCTCTCTGATCTCCCATCCTCCTGCCTCTCCCCGCTTCAGTTTATGCTTCACTCTGCTGCCCGGATTATCTTTGTACAGAAACAATCTGGGCTTGTCACTCCCCTTCTCAAAAATCTCCAGTGGTTGCCTGTCAACCTACGAATCAAGCAAAAAATCCTCACTCTCAGGTTCAAGGCTGTCCATCCCCTCGCCACCTCCCACCTCACCTCCTTTCTCTCCTTCTACAGCTTAGCCCACATCCTCTGCTCCTCTGCCGCTAACCTCCTCACTGTGCCTCATTCTCATCTGTCCCGCTGTCGACCCCTGGCCAACATCCTTCCCCTGGCTTGGAATGCCCTCCCTCTACACATCTGCCAAACTAGCTCTCTTCCTCCCTTCAAAGCCCTACTGAGAGCTCACCTCCTCCAGGAGGCCTTCCCAGACTGAGCCCCCTTTTTCCTCTCCTCCTCCCCTCCCCGTCGCCCCCCCGCCCTACTTCCTTCCCCTCCCCACAGCACTTGTATATATCTGTACATTTTTATTACTCCATTTATTTTACTTGTACATATTTACTACTTTATTTTATTAGTGATGTTCATATAGCTATAATTCTATTTATTTTAATGGTTTTGACACCCATCTACATGTTTTGTTTTATTGTCTGTCTTCCCCTTCTAGAATGTGAGCCTGTTGTTGGGTAGGGACCGTCTCTATATGTTGTCAACTTGTACTTCCCAAGCACTTAGTATAGTGCTCTGCACACAGTAAGCCTTCAATAAACACTATGGAATGAATGAATGAGAGGAAGTTAGCTTTATGAAGGTGTCATCTGCTGGAGAATTTCTTAATGACGAGAGCGGTCAAACATGTAAGCAGGATAGTATGGAAGACTGTGGGATCTCCTTCCCTTAAGATCTTTAAGAATCTTCCTGGCGATCCTGGAAAAGGGGAATTGGGGAATTGACTCAATCGATCAGGTCTACCAACTCTATTGTAGCGTAATTTCCCAAGTGCTTAGTTCAGTGCTCTGTACACAGAGTAAAACACCCAATAAATACCACAGATTGAATGGAGAGCCTTGTCTCATCTGCTGGGCCTTACCTAGAAGGGCTGATGAGTCAGCATAGCCTAGTGGAAAGAGCATGGGCTTGGGAGTCAGAGGACATGGGTTCTAATCCCGGCTCCAAAAGTTGTCTGTTGTGTGACCTTGTGCAAGCCACTTAACTTCTCTGTGCCTCAGTTACCTCATCTGTAAAATGGGGATTAAGACTATGAACCCCGTGTGGGACAATCTGATTACCTTGTATCTGCTTGGCACATTGTAAGCACATTGTAGAATGGTGTTTGGCACATTGTAAGCACTTAACACATACCGTAATTATTATTATTATTATGAATGAGGAAATGGCCCAAATATACCCATGCTCCTGGACAGTATGGAAAAAACCTATAAGCTCTCCATTGATTGCTAAGGAGCTCCAGTTCTCTGCTGCTAACCATCTAACCTTGCCATTTTTGGAATGACATTCATGATCCCAACTCCCTTGGCGATGGGATAGAGGACTGGAGAGATGGGTGGGAGTGGGAGATAGGCTTGCCTGACCATCACAGAGAGCCCTAGGATGAGGTTTGTAATTGTAACTCAGTTACTTTAAACCTCTCTCCCTTCTCTCCCCTCCCCCTCCTTCCTGCAGGTAAGATCAGGTGGGACACCACTTCCAGCAATCAACCTTATCTATTGAGCTCTTACTGTGTGTAGAGCACTTTACTAAGTGCTTGGAAGAGTATAATATAATGGAGACTGAGAATATGCAGTTAGAGATGTAGGAAAACCAGGAGAGGACCATGTCAGTGAAGCCGAGGTTGGTTTTCAGGAGAAAACGGTGGTCCACAGTGGTGAAAGCCGCTGAGAGGTTGAGGAAGATTAGGATGGAATAGAGGCAGTTGGATTCAGCAAGAAGGAGATCATTGGTGACCTTTGAGAGGGCGGTTTCTGTGAAGTGAATGGGGAGGAAACCAGATCGGAAGGGGTCAAGGAGAGGAACGTGAAACAGCAGTTGTAGACAACTTGCTTGAGATGTTTGGAGAGGAATGGTAGGAGGGAGATGGTGCAATAACAGGGGGGAACCGTGGGGTCAAGGGAGGGTTTCTTTTTTTTTTTTAGGTGTTAGGGGAGACATGAGCATGTTTGAAGGCAATGGGGAAAGAGCCACTGTAGAGCAAATTGTTGAAGATGATGGTCAGGGAGGGAAGAAGAGAAGGGGCAAGTGCTTCATTAAGGATTTTGAGAGGAGGCAGGGATACTGCTGGGGAAGATGGGAAAGTTGAAGAAGGGCAGGAGGAGGGAGAGACTGGAGAGGAGTAGGGAAGATTTAGTAGGGGAGATTTTAGGGAGATCACTCCTAATAGTTTCAATTTTCTCAATAGAGTTCATGGCTGGATCATTAGGAGTAAGGGATGTGGGAGATGTGGGGGACAGGGGGCTTGATGAGGGGGTTAAACATTTGAAACAATTGGTGAGGATGGAGGTCAATAAAGATGGAGAAACAGGGTGGCCAGGAAGAGGAGAGGGCAGAATTAAAGCATGCAAGGATGAACTTGAGGTGAAAAAGTTTGGCCTGTTACCTTGCTGTCTGCCAACAGCATTCTGTAGTTTTTGCACAGGGGTGGAGGAAATGGACTGTGGAGGAGATTCAGAACTGTGATTAGTGGTACAAGATAATTGAAAGGGTAGGATAGGGAGTGAGTTGAGTTCAGTAGAGAGAGTGATGTTGAGGGTGTCAATTTGGTTAGCAAGGGAAGGTAGTTTGGATATGGAGACTAAATGGGGCATGATGGCTCCAGAAAACTTGTTCAGGTCAAAAGATCAGAGGTCTCGGTTGGGGAACAGGACAGATTTTCAGGGAGGGGATATGTGGGAGAGAAGACAGGCTGCGGTTGGGTAGAGGGATTTCAGGGTTGGTGAGGGTAGAGATTGTGCAGTGACTAGAGATGATGAGATAGAGTGTGTGTCTAGGTTGGTGAGCTGGCAAGGTGGGGTGGAGCAGGAGGTCTCCAGATTTCCCATTCGGGGAATCAGAGGCCCGGGACCCCAGGGAGAGCTCATCTTTGGAGAGGCTTACCCCAATTCTGTTTTTTCAGAGTTGATTTTCAGGGCAGGGGGACAAGAACCAGTGCTAACTGTGCTGCTAAGCACTGGGATGAAGGCAAGATAATCAGATTGAACAGAGTTCCAGTCAGAGATAGGAAGTATAGGTATTTTCCCCCCATTTTATAGAAAAGGAAAAGGAGACTCAGAGAGGTTAAGTAACTAACCCAAGATCACACAGCAGGCCGGTGACAGCTGAGACTAGAACTCGGGTCTCATGACTCCCAGAACAATGGTCTTTTCACAAGCCCATGCTGCCTCTCCCTGGAGCTTTGGGCGTGCCTGTGGGGTTGTGGGCAGGGATTGTCTCTGTTGCTGAATTGTTCTTTCGAGGCACTTAGTACAGTGCTCTGCACATAACAAGTGCTCAATAAATACGATTGAATGAATGAATGAATGAATAAATGAATGGAGCATTGGGTGTGTAGTTCTTAAAGATTGGGTAATTATAAGGGGGCAGGGAACCTAAGCACCCCTTGGGCAGAGAATGTATCATTTGGTCATTTTCTAGAACAGTGCTTTGCACATAATAAGTGCTTAATAAATGCCATCATTATTATTATTATTACTAGCTACAACATGTAAGACTGTGTTCTGCCCAAATGTGCTCCTAAAAATAACAATACTACAGCTGGCTGTGCTGGGAGGAGACGTTAGAAAAGGTAGGATTTTAGGAGGGCTTGGAAGTGTGGAAGGCTGAAATCTGGTGGATTTTCAGGGAGAAAGAGTTCTAGGACATACCACCCTGGGGCAAAGACAATCTAGTTTCTTGTCAGAATACGAGTTAATAAACAATTATAATTACGGTACATGTTAAGCGCTTACTAGATTCCAAGCACTGTTTTAAGCAATCGGGTAGGTGGGTGGCAATTGGGTTGGCCACAGTCCCTGTCCCACATAGGGCTCACAGTCTTAATCTCCATTTTACAGATGAGGTAACTGAGGCCCAGAGAAGTGAAGTGACTTGCCCCAGGTCACACAGCAGACATATGGCATAGCCGGGATTAGAAACCAAGTCTTTCTGACACCCAGGCTCGAGTTTTTTCTCAGTAACCAGAGGCCGCTTAATTCCTCTGATCTCTTGTCCACTACTTGTTTCTGGATGAAAAACGAAGTTATTTTCACTCACCGAGCAAGGTCGCCTTTCTGCCAGCCTTCTCCTCTGTTAACGTCCTCTTCACTGCTAGGGATTGCTCAGAAAAATTTCCGAAGCAACATTCCCCGAATGAAGAGAGCCCCCCATGGGACAGGGGCTGTGTCCGATATGTTTATATTGTATCCGCCCCAGCTCTTAGTACAGTGCTTGGAACATAGTAAGCACTTAATACCACTGAAAGAAAAAAGGAAGCACTCTTGTGCCTCTGGTGTTGCTGCGGGATTAGGAAGGTGGTGTCAGTAGGTAGGTTCTTGTCCTCGCTTGCCTTGTTTATCAGATGTGGAGTTGGCTTGGCCCTCTTGGGTGGAATGGAGGTGCACTGAATCCCCTCCCGAAGGCCGGGAGAGACGTAAGCTCTGGGACTTCAAAGCCCGGGAGATGATCTTTGGGGTAATTGGCCCCTAAGGGAAACACTGGGAGCCAAATAAGGGCTTCTGGGACCACCATGGCAGCCCCTTCGATTGCAAAGGAGATGGTATTCTCTAAGTGTGAGAAATCAAAGAGGACAGTGCAGACTCTTTGTTCAGGTCTGAAGTGCCTTTTCTTAATCTATTTGTTCCTGTCAGTGACCATCCCCTCTTTTGACTCCCTCTCCTTTCCGCATCATCTATGCACTTGAATTTGTTCCTTTCAGACACTTAGTATTCAATCATTCATTCATTCAATTGTATTTATTGAGTACTTACTATGTGCAGAGCACTGTACTAAGCACTTGGGAGAGGGAGAGCACCTCGGTCTCACCTGTCCCGCCTTCGACCCTGGCCCACGTCCTCCCCCTGGCCTGGAATGCCCTCCCTCTGCACATCCGCCAAGCTAGCTTTCTTCCTTCCTACAAAGCCCTACTGAGAGCTCACCTCCTCCAGGAAGCCTTCCCAGACTGAGCCCCCCTTTTCCTCTCCTCCTCCCCATCCCCCTGCCCTACCTCCTTCCCCTCCCCACAGTACCTGTATATATGTTTGTACAGATTTATTACTCTATTTTACTTGTACATACTTACCATTCTATTTATTTTGTTAATGATGTGTGTCTAGCTTTATCTCTATTCCAATGACATGACACCTGTCCACATGTTTTATTTTGTTGTCTGTCTCCCCCTTCTAGACTGTGAGCCCATTGTTGGGTAGGGACCGTCTCTATATGTTCCTGACTTGTACTTCCTAAGTGCTTAGTCCAGTGCTCTGCACACAGTACACGCTCAATAAATATGATAGAATGAATGAATGAGAGTACAGTACAACAATAAGCAGACCCACTCCCTTCCCACAACGAGCTTACGGTCTACCCATCCTCAGCCCTAAAACTGTATAGATATGTACACATCTGTCATTTGTTCACTTAAATTAATGTCTGTCTAAGGCTAATTAAGACTGGCACTAGTAAAGACTCTGGGGAGAGGATTCGAGAACTCATTTTGAAAAAAGAGGGAAAGCCCATTTTCAACTGAAGTATGTTTTACAAAGTTTCCATGTTTCCTTTGACAAAATTGGGATGACAGTTCAATTCGTAGTTTAGTCTAGCTGTCCAGTCCCAAATTCTCTACATCACGACCGTCTTCATTTCCTTCACTTTCACTTAATACCCTATCATGGTTCCCCTCACCCTGTGAAGGTCGGGAGTCAGATCTGGACTCGACCCTGGTCCCCAAATCTGTGAGATGTGACTACGGGCTTGTTGTGAAAAGGCTGAGCCAGTAACGACCTTAATCATGTTTACTACCGTGGCTCAGTGGAAAGAGCACAGGCTTTGGAATCAGAGCTCATGGGTTCAAATCAGACTGAGAAGCAGCGTGGCTCAGTGCCCGGGCTTTGGAGTCAGATGTCATGGGTTCAAATCCCGGCTCTGCCAATTGCCAGCTGTGTGACCTTGGGCAAGTCACTTAGCTTCTCTGTGCCTCAGTGACTTCATCTGTAAAATGGGGATTAAGACTGTGAGCCCCACATGGGACAATCTGATCACCCTGTATCCTCCCCAGAGCTTAGAACAGTGCTTTGCACATAGTAAATGCTTAACAAATGCCATTATTATTATTATTATTACTAAGCACCCACTAGGCAAAACTGTCTTCTTCACTGAGGACTGTAGCCCCAACAATTATTTATACCAATGATATGAATAGTAATAAAAACGGTATTTGTTAAGCCCTTACTATGTGCCAAGCACTGTGCTGGATACAAGGTAATCAGACCAGACACAATCCCTGTCCCACGCAAAAGGGAGAACAGGCATTGAATCCCCACTTTATAGATGAAGAAACTGAGAAACAGTAAAGTGAACTGTCTTGCCCAAGGTCACCCAGGAGGTAAGTGGCAGAGCTGGGATTAGAACCCCAGTCCTTTAACTTCCAGGCCCCTGCTCTATCTGCTAGGCCACACTACTTTTCTAGAAGAAACCATATTCAATCATTCATTCATTCATTCGTATTTATTGAGCGCTTACTGTGTGCAGAGCACTGTACTAAGCACTTGGAAAGTGCAATTTGACAACAGAGACTATCCCTACTCAACAATGGGCTCACAGACTAGAAGGGAGAGACAGACAACAAAACAAAACAAAACAAGTAGAGAGGCATCAGTAGCATCAAAATGGATAAATAGAATTATACCTATATACACAACATTAATAAAATAAATAGAATAATAAATACGTACAAATATACACAAGAGCTGTGGGGCGGGGAAGGGGATAGAGCAGAGGGAGGGAGTAGGGGTGATGCAGAGGGGAGGAGGAGAAGAGGAAAAGGGGGGCTCAATCTGGGAAGGCCTCCTGGAAGAGGTGAGCTCTCAGTTGGGCTTTGAAGGGAGGAAGAGAGCTAGCTTGGCGGATGTGTGGAGGGAGGGCATTCCAGGACAGGGGAATGACACGGGCAGGGTGGGATCTACGGTGGGACAGGTGAGAATGAGGTACAGTGAGGAGGTTAGCAGTGGCAGAGGAGCGGAGGGTGCAGGCTGGGTTGGAGAAGGAGAGAAGGGAGGTGAGGTAGGAGGGGGCGAGGGGATGGAGAGCTTTGGAGCCAACAGTGAGGAGTTTTTGCTTCATATGAAGGTTGATAGGCAACCACCAGAGATTTTTGAGGAGGGAGGTAACATGCCCAGAGCGTTTCTGTAGAAAGATAATCCAGACACCAGAGTGAAGTACAGACTGAAATGGGGAGAGACAGGAGGATGGGAGATCAGAGAGGAGGCTGATGCAGTAATTCAGTCGGGATAGGATGAGAGATTGTACCACAAGGTAGTGGTTTGGATGGAGAGGAAAGGGTGGATCTTGGTGATATGTCTCTCCTGCTTCAAGGACTAGCCTGGGGAAAAGAAAATCTGTGAGGAAAAGCTGTGACAAGGGCAGTGAGGGTCTGCCACTGGAGTCTGGGCATGCCTAGGTTCCAGATAATAATAATAATGGTATTTGTTAAGCGCTTACTATGTGCCAAGCACTGTTCTAAACCCTGGGGTATATACAAGATAATCAGGTTGTCCCACGTGGGGCTCACAGTCTTAATCCCCATTTTACATATGAGGTAACTGAGACACAGAGAAGTTAAATGCTTTGCCCAAGGTCACACAGCAGACAAGTGGCAGAGGTGGGGTTAGAACCCATGACCTCTGTCTCCTAAACCCGGGCTCCTTCCGCTACGCCATGCTGCTTCTCATGGAGGGGCACAGGACCAAGACTCGTTGAGTTTGTCTCTTCTGGTGACCCCGGAGGGAGTCATGCTTTCCTTCCACATGTGATGAGCGAGCTGAGGCGACCGACACCCAAAAGCAGCTGCAAAAACCACAGCGGCAGCAGCACGGCCCTGGGGCTCCTGATCGAGGCCATAAGTGCCGAGCAAGAACTGAGCTGTTTCCTGAATGGGCCCCTGTCCCGCCCAGCCACTCCCACTTCCTCTCAAGGGTACTGGGCCCTATTGCTTGGTTAGGGCACCCAGAGACCTCCACCCCTGAAAGGGCCAGTCACCGCAAGTCCTCTCTTGCCTCTTACTGGCCTCATGGCCACTGAGACTCCAGACAAGGGACTGCTCCCTCCGAAGCCTAACGTCCCGCCATCTGGGAGTTGGCTTTGATCGGGGCCAGCCAGCTGAGGCTGGGCTTGGACAATGAGCCAGCTCCGTTCTGGGGAAGGAACTTCACTGGGACACCCATGCCACTTCCACATGCAACACACCTTCACAACATTGCCAAGACCTGCCCTTTCCTCTCCATCCAAACCGCTATCTTGCTGGTTCAATCACTCATTCCATCCCGACTGGATTACTGCATCAACCTCCTTTCTGATCTCCCATCCTCCTGTCTCTCCCCACTTCGGTCTATACTTCACTCTGCTGCCCGGATTATCTTTCAACAGAAAAGCTCTAGGCATGTCACTCCCCTCTTCAAAAATCTCCAGTGGTTGCCCATCAACCTTCGAATCAAGCAAAAACACCTCACTATTGGCTTCAAAGCTGTCCATCACCTCACCTCCTCCTACCTCACCTCCCTTCTCTCTTTCTACAACCCAGCCCGCACACTCCGCTCCTCTTCTGCTAACCTCCTCACTGGGCCTCGTTTTCATCTGTCCCACCATCGACCCCTGGCCCACGTCCTTCCCTTGGCCTGGAATGCCCTCCCTCCACACACCCATGGAACTAGCTCTCTTCCTCCCTTCAAAGCCCTACTGAGAGCTCACCTCCTCCAGGAGGCCTTCCCAGACTGAGCCTCCCTTTTTCCTTTTCTCCTCCTCCCCTTCCCATCACCCCCACTCCCTCCCCCTGCCTTCCCCTCTTCCCCTCCCCAAAGCCCTTGTGTATATTTGTACATATTTATTACTCTATTAATTTTATTAATGATGTGTATATAGCTCTAATTCTATTTATTCTGGTAGTACTGACCCCTGTCTACTTGTTTTGTTGTCTGTCTCCCCCTTCTAGACTGTGAGCCCGTTGGGTATGGACCATCTCTATATGTTGCCGATTTGTACTTTCCAAGTGCTTAGTACAATAGTACTTAGTACACACAGTAAGCGCTCAATAAATACAGCTGAATGAATGAACGAATGAACAAACAGGATGGACATGAGGACATAAGCATGAAGCGAGCCTCCCTGAGGGAAGTTGGGGAGCCTCTCATCTCATCTCCCTTCTCTATTTTCTCTCCGTTCTGCATCACTTGGGCACTGAGTCCATGCCCCCTAAGCCCATACTCACCCGACACTACTTAAAACCTCATTCTACCACCAGTGAAAGCACTTAAGAACAGATTCTTATACTTTGTTGACTCACCTGTCTGTAATTTATCTCAATGTTAATTTGAGGGCAGGGATGGTTTCTGCCAACTTTATTGTATTTTGTTGCGTTCATAACTCTGAATAATAATAATAATAATAACGATGGCATTTATTAAGCGTTTACTATGTGCAAAGCACTGTTCAAAGCACTGGGGGGATACAAGGTGATTAGGTTGTCCCACGTGGGGCTCACAGTCTTAATCCCCATTTTACAGATGAGGAAACCGAGGCCCAGAGAAGCTAAGTGACTTGCCCAAAGTCACACAGCTGACAAGTGGTGGAGCCGGGATTTGAACCCATGACCTCTGACTCCAAAGCCCGTGATCTTTCCACTGAGCCACGCTGCTTTTCTTCTCTTAAGTTCAATGCCTCAATCAATCAATCAATCAATCGTATTTATTGAGCGCTTACTGTGTTCAGAGCACTGTACTAAGCGCTTGGGAAGTACAAGTTGGCAACATATAGAGACAGTCCCTACCCAAGAGTGGGCTCACAGTCTAGAAGACTAGAAGTCTAGAAGCCTCAAGTTCAAGGCTCTGTATACAGTAAGCGCCCACTAAATACCGCTGATCGATTGATAGAGTTGGACATCTGAATTTCTGAGTGTATGCAGGGGTGGATAAAGTTTCCCCTCAAAAGAAGGGAAATCCCTATTCTAACTTCACCCTTTAGGAAAGCTGCTTAGAGTCATCAAAAAGTGGTATTTGGAGGCGAAGCACTGTTCTAAGCACTTGGAAGAGTACAGCAGAAGCATAACATAGATTTCACCGCCCTCGTTAGGCAGCCATTTCCGGGCTTGCCCCCGAGCCTGCCCAAGGAAGATACCTTAGGAGTTCTTCGAGACCTATTACTCTATTTATTTATTTTATTACTCTATTTATATATTTTACTTGTACATATTTACTCTGTTTATTTTATTCTGTTAATATGTTTTGTTTTGTTCTCTGTCTCCCCCCTTCTAGACTGTGAGCTATATGTGTATATATGTTTGTACATATTTATTACTCTATGTATTTATTTATTTTACATCTACATATCTATTCTATTTATTTTATTTTGTTAGTATGTTTGGTTTGTTCTCTGTCTCCCCCTTTTAGACTGTGAACCCACTGTTGGGTAGGGACTGTCCCTATATGTTGCCAATTTGTACTTCCCAAGGGCTTAGTACAGTGCTCTGCACACAGTAAGCGCTCAATAAATACGATTGATTGATTGATTGATTTCGTACCTTCAAGGAGCTCACAGTATTTCCCTTACAGCCAGGTGGAAACGACTTCTTTACCAAGTAATTGAAGTTCAGTCGCTACCTCAGCAAATTCGCCGGAGAAGTAGCCCAGCCCATCCTGTCTCGGTGGGTTTCCACCCAAGCTCGCTTCATGCTAGTGTCCTCATGTCCATCCTGTTTGTTCATTCGTTCATTCATTCAACCGTATTTATTGAGCGCTTACTGTGTGTAGAGCATTGTACTAAACGCTTGGAAGTACAAATTGGCAACATATAGAGACGGTCCATACCCAACAGAGAGGGCCCTTCTCTGCCCTCGTGGTAGTTCAGGAGAGAGCAAAACCTTAAGGGGATTTCACATTAATGATAATAAAATGCTAATAGTAATAATGCTAATACTAATAGTAATAGCAATAAATGCTGGATAGTAATAATGACTTCATTCATTCAGTCGAATTTATTGAGCACTGATTGTGTGCAGAGTGTTAGTACAAAGCGCTTAGTACAGTGCTCTGCACACAGTAAGCACTCAATAAATACAACTGAATGAATGAATGAATGAATGCAGAGCACTGTACTAAGCGCTTGGGAAGTACAAGTCGGCAACATATAGAGATGGTCCCTACACAACAACGGGCTCACAGACTTACTATGGTGTCATGTACTTTTCTAAGCGCTGGGGTAGATACAGATTAATCAGGTCGGAAGCAGCATGGCTCAGTGGAAAGACCCCGGGCTTGGGAGTCAGAGGTCATGGGTTCAAATTCCGACTCCGTCAATTGTCAGCTGTGTGACTTTGGGCAAGTCACTTCATTTCTCTGTGCCTCAGTTACTTCGTCTGTAAAATGGGGATTAAGACTGTGAGCCCCCCGTGGGACAACCTGATCACCTTGTAACCTTCCCAGCATTTAGAACAGTGCTTTGCATATAGTAAGCGCTTAATAAATGCCATTATTTTTATTATTATTATTATTATTACCGCTCCCACACGGGCTCACAATCTAAGTAGGAGGGAGAACAGGTATTGAATCGCCATTTACAGTTGAAGAAACTGAGGCACAGAGAAGTGAAGTGACTAGCCCAAGGTCACAAAGCAGGCATGGAGGAGCAAGAGTAGAACCCAGGTCCTCTGATTCCCAGGCCAGTGCTCTTTCCCCTAGGCCACCCTGCTTGCCCAATACAGACCACGGTAATGTTTCGGAGTCACAAACAACTCATCCTACCTCTGAGTTTACCCAGAAGCATGGGCAGAAGCCCTTCTGATGGATTTATAGGGCATTTTTCAACCAAGCCCCTTCCCACCTTGTTACCATTCCTTCATTCATTCAATCGTATTTATTGAGCTCTTACTGTGTGCAGAGCACTGTACTAAGCGCTTGGGAAGTCCAAGTTGGCAACATATAGAGATGGTCCCTACCCAACAGCAGGCTCACAGTCTAGAAGTCTAGTTACCATGCAGGGGGACTTCTGGAGCCCAAGCAGACTACCCACGGGTAGCAGTTATCAATCAGTTGAACACTTGGACCATTCAAGGAGGGCCCGTCAGAGGACATTATTGCCAGAAAAAGACAAAACAAAACAAAACTCCTGTCTGCAGGGCCTCCAACAGCCATTTTTCAGCCCTTTTCCTGGCACTGTAACAGAGAGAGTTGACAAGCTTCCAGCCTCAATAAGGCCCAGGCTGGTGCTGTGCTAGTTAAGGAATAATAATAATAATAATGATGGCATTTGTTAAGCACTTATTAGGTGCAAAACACTGTTCTAAGTGCTGGGGGGGGACAAGGTGATCAAGTTGTCGCACGTGGGGCTCACAGTCTTAATCCTCATTTTACAGATGAGGTAACTGAGGCTCAGAGAAATTAAGTGATTTGCCCAAGGTCACACAGCAGACATGTGGTGGAGCCAGGATTTGAACCCATGACCTCTGACTCCAAAGCCCATGCTCTTTCCACTGGGCCACGCTGCTTCTCTGAGCAACAAAACCTTCCACCGTGATAATGTCCAGACAGGACTCCTTGTTTTACGTCAAGCTTGTCTAATCTTCCTGCGGTGACAAATGTGGCAGAAATGCACAGAGATGCGTGTTTGTGTATTGTTGTCCTACCCGTCTCCTGAGCAAATCAGAAGCCTGGGAGCCAGAAGGACCCGGATTCTAATTCTGGCTCTGCCACTTGTCTGCTGTGCGACCTTGGGCCTGTGACTTCACTTCTCTGGGCGTCTGTTACCCTATCTGTAAAATGGGGATTAAGACTGTGAGCCCCACCTGGGGCAGGGATTGGGTCCAACCTGTTAACCTCCTTCCTCTCCCCCTCCTCCCCCTCTCCATCCCCCCCCACCTTACCTCCTTCCCCTCCCCACAGCACCCGTATATATGCACATATGTTTGTACGTATTTATTACTCTATTTGTACATATTTATTCTATTTATTTTATTTTGTAGACGTGCTTTGTTTTGTTGTCTGTCTCCCCCTTCTAGACTGTGAGCCTGCTGTTGGGTAGGGACCGTCTCTCTGTGTTGCCAACTTGTACTTCCTAAGCATTTAATACAGTGCTCTGCACTCAGTAAGTGCTCAATAAATACAATTGAATGAATGAATGAATGAACCTCGTACCTAACCCAGTGTTTAGAACAGTGCTTGGCACGGAGTAAGCACTTAAATGCCATCATTATTAACAGGGTTTTTAGGGGAGCAGAGTGGTGTGACCCACATAAGCACACACCTCATGTGGTGCCACACATTGTTTGGTTCCTGTCTATACAAGAGCAAGGGACAAATTCTCTCTTTGACCGGATGAGTGAAAAATGAGCAATGGACTGCAGAGGTGTATCAGAATGAAACACTAAGCAAATAAAAAGTACCTCCAAAACAAAAGAGATATAAGCTAAAGGCAGCCTTCACAGCTAAGACAGAGCAGCTGATGATTAGTGCTTTTTCATAGATTAATCCGTAGTATTTATAAATAATAATAATAATGTTAATAATGGCATTTGTTAAGTGCTTAATATGTGCCAGGCACTGTCTAAGCACTGTGGTAGATACAAGTTGATCGGGTTGGACACACTCCCTGACTGATATGGAGCTCACAATCTTAATCTTCATTTTAAGAGATAAGATAACTGAGGCACTGAGAAGTTAAGTTACTTGCCCAATAATAATAATAATAATAATAATAATAATAATAATAATAGCATTTATTAAGCACTTGCTAGGTGCAAAGCACTGTTCTAAGCACTGGGGAGGTTACAAGGTGATCAGGCTGTCCCACGTGGGGCTCACAGTCTTCATCTCCATTTTACAGATAAGAGAACTGAGGCACAGAGAAGTTAGGTGACTTTCCCAAAATCACACAGCTGACAATTGGCAGAGTCAGGATTTGAACCCATGACCTCTGACTCCAAAGCCTGTGCTCTTTCCTCTGAGCCATGCTGCTTGGCCTTGCCCAAGGCCACAAAGCAGACAAGTGGTGAAGCTGTGATTAGGACCTAGCACTTACTGAGCACTTACTATGGACAGGGCACTGAACCCTCCCCATCCCCCCCGCCTTACCTCATTCCCCTCTCCACAGCACCTGTATATATGTGTGTATGTATTTATTACTCTATTTATTTATTTTATTTGTACATATTTATTCTATTCATTTTATTTTGTTAATATGTTTTGTTTTGTCTGTCTCCCCCTTCTAGACTGTGACCCCGCTGTTGGGTAGGGACCGTCTCCATATGTTGCCAGCTTGTACTTCCCAAGCGCTTAGTACAGTGCTCTGCACACAGTAAGTGCTCTATAAATACGACTGAATGAATGAATCAACTGAACTAAGCACTTGGAAGAATATAATACAACAGAGTCAGTAGACATGTTGCTTTTGGCTCCTTTAGACTGCAAACTCGTTCCGTACAGGGAACACGTCTTCCCAGCCTGTCATTTTGTAATAATAATAATGGCATTTGTTAAGCCCTTACTATGTGCGAAGCACTGTTCTAAGCGCTGGCCGAAGGCCTTACTTAGCACAGCTTGCCGATCACGGTAAGTGCTCAATAAATATGATTGATTGATTGATTGATTGTTCAACTAGAGAGCCCTGGCAAGAAAAATTCTGAACTGAAGAGCAGCAGGGCTGGGATTCCCTAAAGGCAGAGCTGGATGAAACTCCATGAGAGAGCTCACAGCCCTGTCTACTAATGATGATAGCTTTTATAAAGCGCTTACTATTTGCAAAACACTGTTCTAAGCGTTGGGGAGGTTACAAGGTGATCAGGTTGTCCCATGTGGGGCTCACAGTCTTTATCCCCATTTTACAGATGAGGGAACTGAGGCACAGAGAAGTGAAGTGACTTGCCCAAAGTCACACAGCTGACAATCGGTGGAGCCGGGATTTGAACCCATGAGTTCTGACTCCAAAGCCCGGGCTCTTTCCACTGAGCCACGCTGCTTTCCTAACTAGACTGTGAGTCCACTGTTGGGTAGGGACCGTCTCTATATGTTGCCAACATTTACTTCCCAAGCGCTTAGTACAGTGATCTGCACACAGCAAGCGCTCAATAAATACGACTGAATGAAATAAACTCTTCAGAAGGAAGACAGTTCTGATTCTGATCTCTCAGTAACCACCAACCTGAGCCAACGTCAGCATGGCCTGGGCTTGGCTACCAGAAGCATCCTGCTTTCTTGGTAAACTCCAGCCTCTGTGGATAATAATAAGAATAATAACTGTGGTATTTGTTAAGTACTTACTATGTGACAGGCACTGTACTAAGCGCCGGGGTGGATCTAATCGGGTTGGACGCAGTCCCTGTCCCACACGGGGTTCACAGATCTTGAATCCTCATTTTACAGATGAGGTAACTGAGGCCCAGACAAAAGAAGTGACTTGTCCAAGATGATTTCTGAATCCCGTCTGAGGCTTTGCCAGGCTCTCTTCTTTGTTTTAGGGAAATGGATCCCTGCTGTGAACCCCTCTCCAGATCCTGGGGCCCCTCACACTCCATTGTATGCTCACTGTGGGCAGGGAATGTGTTTATTTATTGTGTCATACTCTCTCAAGGGCTTAGTACAGGACTCTGCAAGCCTGAATTAGATTGACTGACCTCGAGAGCTTTGCAGACTAGTCACATTTCATCTGGAGAATGACAGGGCAGTTTGAAAACATTGGAAAAATTGTGTAGATCTGCTCTGTTGCAAGTTGTGTCGCTCTGCTCAGTTGCTTAATGATCTTCATGGTTATCATCGTCATTATTCATTCATTCATTCATTCAATCGTATTTATTGAGAGCTTACTGTGTGCAGAGCACTGGACTAAGCACTTGGGAAGTACATCATTATCAATTAACAGGCACCTACTGAAAGCAAAATGCATAGAAGAGCACAACAAAAGCCAGGCACATGTTTTCTGTCCTCAAGGAGTTTACAATAGAGAAGCAGCGTGGCTCAACGGAAAGAGCACGGGCTTCGGAGTCAGAGGTCATGGGTTCAAATTTCGGCTCTGCCAATTGTCAGCTGTGTGACTTTGGGCAGGTCACTTAACTTCTCTGGGCCTCAGTTACCTCATCTGTCAAATGGGGATTAAGACTGTGAGACCCTGGTGGGATATCCTGATCACCTTGCAACCTCCTTAGTGCTTAGAAAAATGCTTTGCACATAGTAAGTGCTTAATAAATGCCATCATTATTATTATTATTAAGCAGCATGGACTGCTGGACTGAATGTGGGACATAGGAGTCAGAAGGATGTGGGTTCTAATCCTGGATCTGCCACTTATCTGCCATGTGACCTTGGGCAAGTCACTTCACTTCTCTGTGCCTCAGTTACCTCATCTGTAAAATGGGGATAAAGACTGTGAGCCCAGGGTGGGACATGGACTATGTCCAACTTGATAGAAACTGTGGAGGCAAAGGCTGTGATAATAATAATAATAATAATAATAATAATAATAATAATAATAATAATAATAATGATATTTGTTAAGCACTTACTATGTGCACAGCACTGTTCTAAGCGCTTGGGGGGGATACGAGGTGATCAGGTTGTCCCACGCGGGGCTCACAGTCTTAATCTCCATTTTACAGATGAGGTAACTGAGGCACAGAGAAGTTAAAAGTGGCTTGGCCAAGGTCACACAGCTGACAAGTGGCTGAGCCGGAATTAGAACTCATGACCTCTGACTCCCAAGCCCAAGCTCTTTCCACTGAGACACGCGTTTGGTGGGAACCTCCTGATGGGCTGGGAGTTGGCATGGTTACCAGCTATCTCTGGGGCCTATAGCAGCCCCTTCCCTTCTTTGGGCATCCTACTGCTCTCCTGCCTGAATCCCTCTCAAAGGTCACCAGTGACCTCCTGCTTGCCAAATCCAACAGCTCATACTCTATCCTAATCCTCCTTGACCTCTCAGCTGCCTTTGACACTGTGGACCACCCCCTTCTCCTCAACACGCTATCTGACCTTCGCTTCACAGACTCTGTCCTCTCCTGGTTCTCCTCTTATCTCTTCGGTCCTTCATTCTCAGTCTCTTTTGCAGGCTCCTCCTCCCCCTCCCATCCTCTTACTGTGGGGGTTCCCCAAGGTTCAGTGCTTGGTCCCCTTCTGTTCTCGATCTACACGCACTCCCTTGGTGACCTCATTCGCTCCCACGGCTTCAACTATCATCTCTACGCTGATGACACCCAGATCTACATCTCTGCCCTTGCTCTCTCCCCCTCTCTCCAGGCTCGAATCTCCTCCTGCCTTCAGGACATCTCGATCTGGATGTCTGCCCACCACCTAAAACTCAACATGTCCAAGACTGAACTCCTTGTCTTCCCTCCCAAACCCTGCCCTCTCCCTGACTTTCCCATCTCTGTTGACGGCACTACCATCTTTCCCGTCTCACAAGCCCGCAACCTTGGTGTCATCCTCGACTCCGCTCTCTCATTCACCCCTCATATCCAAGCCGTCACCAAAACCTGCTGGTCTCAGCTCCGCAACATTGCCAAGATCCGCCCTTTCCTCTCCATCCATACTGCTACCCTGCTCGTTCAAGCTCTCATCCTATCCCATCTGGACTACTGCATCAGCCTTCTCTCTGATCTCCCATCCTCGTGTCTCTCCCCACTTCAATCCATGCTTCATGCTGCTGCCCGAAAGTCTTTATCCAGAAACACTCTGGGCATGTTACTCTCCTCCTCAAAAATCTCCAGTGGCTACCAATCAATCTGTGCATCTGGCAGAAACTCCTCAACCTGGGCTTCATGGCTCTCCATCACCTTGCCCCCTCCTACCTCACCTCCCTTCTGTCCTTCTCCAGCCCAGCCCGCACCCTCCGCTCCTCTGCCGCTAATCTTCTCACCGTGCCTCGTTCTCGTCTGTCCTGCCATCGGCCCCCGGCCCACGTCATCCCCCGGGCCTGGAATGCCCTCCTTCTACCCATCCGCCAAGCCAGCTCTCTTCCTCCCTTCAAGGCCCTACTGAGAGCTCACCTCCTCCAGGAGGCCTTCCCAGACTGAGCCCCTTCCTTCCTCTAACCCTCGTCCCCCTCTCCATCCCCCCATCTTACCTCCTTCCCTTCCTCACAGCACCTGTATATATGTATATATGTTTGTACATATTTATTCCTCTATTTATTTATTTTACTTGTACATGTCTATTCTATTTATTTTATTTTGTTAGTATGTTTGGTTTTGTTCTCTGTCTCCCCCTTTTAGACTGTGAGCCCCCTGTTGGGTAGGGACTGTCTCTATATGTTGCAAACTTGTACTTCCCAGGCGCTTAGTACGGTTCTTTGCACACAGTAAGCACTCAATAAATATGATTGATTGATTAATTGATTGATTGATTGATTACACATGGTGGCAGCGGGTTGGGAAAGCCCATCTGGTTTTGGGGGATGTTACAGTGATGCCAAAGTTCCCAAAGCAGCCTTAGGGTGCCTGCCTAACACTCACCTACACTAACGTATAGACATCAATGCGGGGAACTTGATGTTGGGTGATAGGCTTGCTCCACATGAAACCGGGGCCTAAATGGGCGCATCTACCAAAAAATCCAGTCAGAAGTAAGGCAGGTTCAATCAATCAATCAGTCAATCAATCGTGTTTATTGAATGCGTACTTGTGTGCAGAGCAATCAATCAATCATATTTATTAAGTGTTTACTATGTGCAGAGCACTGTGCTAAGAGGTTGGAAGAGTAACCTCTCTGGGAGACTTCCCAAACTTCCCAGACTGAGCCCCCTTTTTCCTCTCCTCTTCCCCATCCCCCGCTGCCCTACCTCCTTCCCCTTCTCACAGCACCTGTATATATGTTTGTACAGATTTATTACTCTATTTATTTTACTTGTACATGTTTACTATTCCATTTATTTTATTAATGTTGTGCATCTAGCTTTAATTCTATTTGTTCTCATGACTTGACACCTGTCCCCATGTTTTGTTTTGTTGTCTGTCTCCCCCTTCTAGACTGTGAGCCTGTTGTTGGGTAGGGATAGTCTCTATATGTTGCCAACTTGTACTTCCCAAGCGCTTAGTACAGTGCACTGCACACAGTAAGCGCTCATGAAATACGTTTGAATGAATGAATGAATGAGTGCACCACAACAGAATTAGCAGACATGTTCCCTGCCCATAATTACGTATCAGTAATTTATTTATGTTAATAATCTGTCTCCTCCTCTAGACTGCAAGCTTACTGTGGGCAGAGAATATGTCTGTTCATTTTTATATTGTACTCCCCCATGCGCTTTTTACAGTGCTTTGCCCACAGTAAGCATTCAATAAATATAATTGAATGAATTAATGAATGACCTTACAGTCTACAGAGCACTGTACTAAGCACTTGGAAAAGTATAATGCTTGGTAGATTGTTAGTTGGCAGATATGACCCCTGCCCACAAAGAGTTTACAATCTACCAGGGGAGACAGATTTTAAAATAGATTAGATAGGGAAAGTTGTAGAGTTTAAGGATACAGTCCTAAGCACTTAGTACAGTGCTCTGCACACAGTAAGCACTCAATAAATATGATTGAATATATACTTTAAGGGCTGAAGGTCTGGGGTGAGTATCAAAGTATCAAAATATCAAAGTTCCCAGTCCAGACAGAAACGGCATAGACTTTCAGGTGGGAAATGAAAAAGGAAAGGGAATTTGCTTGGTGTAAATAATGCTCTTTATTTAGAAACCACTTCTGTGAGTCTGTCTCCCCACTTTAGATTTGAGCCCTTAAGGGACAGAGAATGGGTGTGCCGCTGTGCTCTCCTAAGGCCTTAGTATCGTGTTTTACCCTCAAGAGGTCTTCGGGAAATACTGGTTGATGGATTGATTAGTTGATTGAGACAGTTTTGAGGAGGGGAAGGGATAAGAGAAGAGAAGATAAGTCTAGTAGTCTGACTAGAGTCAAGAGAGTGATACTGGGAGACCCGTTGAGATAACAACCTCTCACAGATCAAAAGCACATGGATTTTGGATCCAGGGTTTGAAGCGATGATCACTTCTCATGAGGCGCCAAGGGGGTCATTCACCATGGTTCAATTTACCGAGCGGAGCTTGCGGAGATGAGGAACGCTGAAGTTTCAGTAGAGTTTCCTGTCCCACATAAGTCCTGTAATTTCTGGGTTGTAAGACCCTGGAGGAAACCCACAGTAACGGGGCCCCTCCACTCATATTTAGGGCTGTGAATGGCATTGGCTGCTGGCTGTAATGTATTCCAGATAGACCCTCTGATAAAGTCTGAAAAGGGGTTCTGAGTTACCATTGGTTCCCTCCTCTCAACCGCCGTCGACCGCTGAATCAACATATTAGGTAGGGACTGTCTCTGTATGTTGCCAACTTGTACTTCCCAAGCGCTTAGTACAGTGCTCTGCACACAGTAAGCGCTCAGTAAATACGATTGATTGATTGGGGCCTGGGTCATTTCTGCCCGGTGGAGCAGAGGAGAGAGTTGGGAAGATTAAATTAAGGTGCAGTCAGAACAGTGATTTGTCTGTAGCCTCGAGATGGCCTTGGTGACTCTTTGGGTGGTGGAGCCTCTTCTTCTGGTCTTACCAATGATCCATAGAGGTAAGAGTTTTCCTTTCATTCATTCATTCATTCATTCATTGAGAAGCAGCGTGGCTCAGTGGAAAGAGCACAGTCTTTGGAGTCAGAGATCATGGGTTCAAATCCCGGCTCCGCCAGTTGTCAGCTGTGTGACCTTGGGCTCAACTGTAAAATGGGGATGAAGACTGTGAGCCCCCCGTGGGACAACCTGATCACCTTGTAACCTCCCCAGCGCTTAGAACAGTGCTCTTCATCCCCCCCATCTTACCTCCTTCCCTTCCCCACAGCACCTGTATATATGTTTGTACATATTTATTACTCTATTTATTTATTTTACTTGTACATATCTATTCTATTTATTTTATTTTGTTAGTATGTTTGGTTTTGTTCTCTGTCTCCCCCTTTTAGACTGTGAGTCCACTGTTGGGTAGGGACTGTCCCTATATGTTGCCAATTTGTACTTCCCATGCGCTTAGTACAGTGCTCTGCACATAGTAAGCGCTCAATAAATACGATTGATGATGATGATGATGCTTTGCACATAGTAAGCGCTTAATAAATGCCATCATCATTATTATTATTTAACTTCTCTGGGCCTCAGTTACCTCATCTGGAAAATGGGGATGAAGACTGTGAGCCTCCCTGGGACAACCTGATCACCTTGTAAACTCCCCAGCGCTTAGAACAGTGCTTTGCACATAGTAAGCGCTTAATAAATGCCATCATTATATTATTCATTCGTTCATATTTATTGAGCACTTACTGTGTGCAGAGCACTGTACTAAGCGCTTGGGAAGTACAAATCGGCAACATATAGAGACAGTC